>NC_056733.1:1951986931-1952149431 GCF_019279795.1 Protopterus annectens
ATTCTGAGAGCTCTGCAGACACGCCCCCTGCACCCGTCCACAATCCATGTAGGATTAGGAGGTCAGGCAGTGCACCTTCATTAATATGCTTGGCGCGCTGCTGTCTCCTCCGAAACTGCCGCTTCCGTGCAGCACTAGACTAGTCCTGTACAGAAGATTAGAGAATCCAGGGTAGTATCTATTGCATTTGTAATATTTTGTAAACAACTTAAAATATTGTGGCAACCACTCAAGTTGCCCACATACTGTCAGCAGTATTTTATTCATCTAGTTGAGAGCTTTCATATGAGGCTAAGGAGTTCTGTCTGTGTTACATGGTTGTAGAGGTATTGAGAAAAATGTGAAAATTATATCTATATATATATTAATATCATAAAAACAACAGTTAATATCTATTTACCTGCACTAGACAGATGTCAGATATTAACACAGTTGAGTTTGCCATTGTGTAAGCTTTAAGATGAAATTGTTTAAAACCTTGCACATAGCATGGTTTTGGAATTATTGATGCAAATATGAATAAGCAATATTTGACCCCTAGACACGTCAGTTGTCGTTAACTGCAGATGCACCTGGAGGCATCCCTTGGATGTAATGAGTTAAGACCTTTTTGATGCACCTGGTATAAATTAATTCTAATTCATTTTGAAGGATGCAAGTATATTTGGTTAACTTGGAAACTACACCCAGATTGAATCAGACAGGAGATGTGATTAACCAGAGATCAGTGTTATCAGATCTGAGGTCAATTAAATAAATATATTATAGAAAGGAGACCAACAGAGATTGATTGGGTTGACACTGATCATCTTCTCAATGACTTTAGAGATGTCACTACCTCTGACAATATGATTTTTCTCCTAGAGTCATGATAAGAAGCTTTCCTTATCATATGTTGTCATGAAAGGAGATTGATAATAATCTGTAAGTTGAAACTTTGACTTCCCTAAAGTGAGCAGGAATTCTCTGAGCTCACTGGGGGAGTCTTGGCATCCCCTTTTTAATGGAAAATGTTTTTGAAGAACATTAATACTGTTCTGCAATTACAGTTGTGTCTAAAGGAATGATAGACGCAACATTCGGGTGCACAGATAGTGCTTTCTTTACTCTTATATCATGTCTCAATAAATACATAAACATACTCATTCCAGATGCATAAATGCCTCCATATCAGTCAGTTTATTTTTAAGACTCTGGGCATTGAAAATGGCTGCCTTGGTGTTGTCTAGTTTGGGATTTAATTTATTTTTTTAGGTTGAGATGTTCATTAGAGGTACTCTTTCTAGAAAGGCATAACAGGAGCAGTGATGCCTTTGGCAAGTACTGAGAAATATTTGAACAAATATGAAGACAATCTTTTGCATTGCAAGATTGTCTGTGGTTCATCTCCTTCCAGTGTTGCACAAAATGGGCTCCCTGGAATGGAAGCAGCTACATATGCAAATAATTAACCTAATTATCTTTATTTTTTTGAATGTGAAGGGGAGATGCTGCTAATAACCACCGAGTCTTACCCTTTCCAGAAGTTTATGTAACAAGATACAGCAGCTCTTTATGTATTTTCATGTCAGCTCACTTACTCTCACATGAACTACTATTATACTATAGTAATACTTGCTGGTGGAGAGGTTCTTGAGATCTGTTGATACATCTGCAATCTTGACACACAAGAGGCAGCTAACTGTAACTCTATCCTTCTCCAGCTTGGTGAGCATGGTGTTACAGATAGAGTAGCATATTACAAACATGTTTCCAAAAGTTGGTTTATGAATGTCTGAAATGGGAATGGCATGTTGTTTGTGATGCACTGATTAGGGTGTGTATATGTTTATGTGTAAGAGTGTGTGTGTGTGTGTGTGTGTGTGTGTGTGTGTGTGTGTGTGTGTGTGTGTGTGTGTGTGTGTGTGTGTGTGTGTGTGTAATAGGTGCAGTTGAGAACATTTATAGATATCTAATCTTAAGGTGGGTATAAGAAGTGCATATTTCCCATGTTTTCTGTTTTTGTGTTGTTTTGCTTTGTGCTTAATTCAAACCCTAGAGGTATGCATAGTGTTTCATTATATATAGTCTTTTATGCATGGGACAACTTCCCACCATAGTCTGCGCTATATAAATAAATGTACATTAATCCTATTTGGTACTCCATATTTTTGCATGCAAAATATGTTTAATAATCCTTCTTTGAACGTGTTCCATCGTATATCAGTCTGATTTAGAATACCCACAAAATACTGCAATTATATTCTAAGAGTGGTTGAATCAAGATAGCATACAGACAAATAACTACCTTAATTACTTTCATACCTCAAGGTCAAATCATGACTAAGTACTATTAAAATGTAACTGGATGCTAGGTGATGAGTCAGTCATTGTCATTACCTTGTATTTTTCATATTGAAGTCTAGACCAATAAGGGTAGCCAATCTACAACAATTTTAAATATTAATTTATACTGTCAGTATTAGCACCTTTGGTCAGTGTTGCACAGATGTTAATATCATTTCCTCATCTATGAGTTAGCTGAATTGTGGCAAAGACTAAGATAAGTTTATGTCATAAAAGTAAGACTTGTGGTACCATCTCCCTTTCCACCACCTCATTCATCTGGATATTTATAGTCAATAATTTCTAAACTTCTTTGTGTCAATAGTGTTTCAGTTTTTTTTAAACTGAGAGAAATATCAGTATTTTGACATTATCTGTTTACTTTTATGCAAGCCAGAAAGGACATCATGAAGAGCACCTCCGTGTTTTGAAAACTGAAGTTACAGAAGACAATTTTTATAACTTTTAAATGATTTCTTAAGAAAATATTGATGCCTGATTTGTGCCAGTATGAGACAGTTTTGCTACTGAAATTGTCTAAACCAGTAGGTTTTGACATTCTGTACTCAGAACTCTTTATTCTGTAGTGTTTGCTCTCCGCTCATTGCAGAACTTCACAAAAGCTCTTCTCCTTCTTGTACTTCAAACAGCTCATTTTACTTTTCATCAGTGCATATTCCTCTTTCATTTCCTTACAAGATTTCATTTTTCCCTTTTCTTTTTAGAAAACAAAAGAGAGAGAGAGTCTTGTTTACAATCTCTACACATTCTCTTTTTTCTCCTTATACACAATACAAATTCATCAGTTGGTGACCTGTTGTCACTCTTCTTTCTTCACTTTTTTCTCCTTCTTAATTCCTTTAGCTAAATCTAATTCCATCACAAACTTACCTTTTCTCAAATCCCTTGTAGCATTCTTTTTAATATCTTCACAGTCTTCCATGACTAGTCCCGTGACCATTTTGTTTTTTTTCTATATTTTTGCCTCTGTATTCTTAACTGCCATACTGCAGATTTAAGCATCAGCATCCTCCTGACTTCAGATTTTCCTTTATCCACAGAATATTCCACTATTTACTTCCGTGCATTCCATTTTACTCTTCTTAAAAGTTTACTTTTAACTGTCACTTGTGCCTTTATAATGCTTTATACTACCTCACCCATTTGCTATTGTCTCCAAACCTCAATCATCATGTCTGTGATTTTGATTAAGGTCTTGCTGCCTTGATTATTACTGTGAGACACACTGTGATACATTTACTGGTTGCTACTGTGTCTTTCATATCTTAATCTGCTCCCTCCCCACATACTCAAAAAATTTGTATTTTAAAGAATGTATTTCTCATTTCTCAACTTAAAAAATGAGTCGTCGTCATCATCATCATCATCAGCCTTCTTTATTCCATTTTCTACACAGAGTCAGGGTATCTTGTCAACTGCTGTCATCTCTCTATTCAATGCCATTCTCCTTTCTTCCTTGACACTCATGCCTGAGTGTTGCAGTTCTTCTGTCACAAATCCAACCACCTCTTTGCTTCACACTCTCGTTTCCTCTTGCCTGTCCCCGTTCTTCATTATCAGATTGTATTCTTTGCCTAAACCACTGTAATCTGATATATTTCACCTTTTCTGTAATTGGATCTGCTTTGGCTTCTGCTCTTATGTCCTCATTTCCACAGTATGAGACCTACAAGCCACCTAAAGCAGTTTATCTCCATCACTTCTAGCTTCCTCAATTGCTCTGCCTTTACTGCCCAGGTTTCTATACCATACAGTAGTAATGGTCACACCACTGTTTTGTGCAGCTTACTTTTCAGCTTCTTTGACATTCTTCTGTCATACACTCTACCTGACACTTTGTGCAAGTTGACCGCAGTCCCTCTGATTCTAGCTTTGACTTTCTCATTCAGACTTCTCTTCTCCCCAATCACCCCTCCCAGATACATGAAGCTGTTAACCTGCTCCACTATTTTCCAGTCTCTCTCAATTCTTAGCTTCTTACGACTTCTCCCATTTGCTGATATTTCAGTTGTCCTACCTGTACTGAGTTTCATCCCTTGTGCCTTCAGTTTTTCATTCCTTCTCCCTATCTTTTGCTAACGTTCTTGCTCAATCTGTAATGTCACATCATCTGCATACAGCAACTTTGTTGATTTCTCCCCTTCAGTCTTTTTACTATTGTAAGTCCATCACCAGTATGAAAAACAGATGGATCAGAGCTGAACCTTGATGGACACCCACTCCCATACCTCTCAACTGTCCAGATTTTTGCAGAATGTCCAGATTTTTGCCTCATATTTTTGGTCTGTTTTTCATAAAACTATGGTTTTCTGGCAAACTATTTGTGAATAATTAAAGATTGAAGTAAAAAAAAAATGACAGACATGAATTTCAAACTACATATCCTTCAGAAAATTCATGCAAATGCAAAACCTGTTAGTCTATCAACTTTCAAAGTTTGCAAGAGCAATATTTAAAAAGTGTCCCTATTTTTGGGCCTTTGCCCGCCCCCCCCCCCCCCATTGTTTATTGCTTTGCCCAGATTTGTTGCTCTAAGAGGTTCATAGGTTCATAGGTTCATAGGTTCATACTAGGCTATCTGCCCGAGGGCATTTATAAGCCTAGTATTGCTGTTTATGCCTTCCTTTTAGTATTTTAGTATGGGGATACCACCCATTATTTTTGCTGTGCCTCTGCTGACACAGAGGTAATTCCTGGGGTATCCTATATGGGTATCTCCCATCCATCCCATCCATTGGTCAAGCACAACAAGCGAGGTGCTCTGCCTCACATCTGGTACCTATTTTTTTCCACAGCATAGGGAGTCTTTTGATGAATCTCTCCATGATGGATCTAGATTTTTGAGGTGAAGCATATCATCAAAATCTGGGTTTATGGCCGGCTCTGGCACCAGTTATATGTTCTGTGGAGATTGTCAGCCATAACCTCCTGTGTTTGCTTGTACTGGAAAAAGTAGATGCCCAACAAAGTGGAACCCATCTTGTGATGTATGGGTTAACATTTAAGCTGATGAGTTTTCAATGATACCCGAAAGGGGGTTTATCAAGGCCCCTTTTAGCCATCGGTAGGTAGGCTGTATGGACTGCATGATCTGCCTTTGACAAAGCCAAACTGGTTGTTCCAAAGTCTCTGCAAATTCTTAATCTTTTATTTATGAGGTTATCCATTATCCCTCCATGGCTTTGCAGATAAGGCTTGTTCAAGCTAATGGCCGTAATTTCCAGGGTCTGTGGGCAGTGACACCGCTTGAAGGGTGACCATTGAGAGTGGAGATGTTTGGGGGCTGCACTCATTTGGTATAGATATTCTCTCTTTGGGGGGGAGGGGGAAGGTGCCTGAACCCCTGTCAGCCAGTATGTTGGCAATGTCTGTAGGATCAGTAATTCTCTCACACATTTTGAACTAGTTCTGAGCATATCTGAGGAGTTTCCTAGGTAGGTTTCTAACATAGCTAGAGGGCCTTATGATTGTCGCTTCCTCCTTTGTTGTAGAGTTTGTTTATGGCTGGGGGTCCACCAGACTGGACGCCTTGCTTTGGTACAAAAGAGTCTTTGTTTTGCTTGGGGATTGCCTTCCGTGCATGCAGCCTGCAGGTGCTGGTGAGGGCGCGCCAGGATTCAGCGGCTTGAGTATTTGTTTTGCACCGCCTGGCCTGAAAGGGAGACCACACTGGTCTTTGTTAGTGAAGTCGTTGAGAAGTTCTTTCTTGTGGTCTTTTATTTTTTTGTGGGGTGGGTGGGGGGATCCAGGACCCTGATTAGATGATTAGTTGATCTCTGGATCCACCAGGAGGTATACAAGCTGCAACATTACATTGTGCTCCCCATGTGATGATGAGATGTATGTTATCTCCTCTTGATGGGATGGTGGCTAGTTGTTCCATGTGGCATTTGAGTTTAATTTCCAGTTGAACTTTTGGGCTAGTGTGGGCTGCTTATTGGTAGGTGTGAGTAGTAGTTATATTAGGTCTAGTGAGGTTACGGTATATGGGTGGTATTTTTGTGTTTTGTTATTCCCTCTCCCTGTGAGTTTCCTCTGAGTTTGTGAGGCTGTTTGTTGCAGGGTGACACCTGTAACATGCTACAATTTGCATGGCAGTCTGCTGGTGGTGTCTTGCCGGCATCGTATGTCGTTGCCATCGTCAAGATGAATATGGATACTCAGGAGCCTTGAACCAGGTTTCTGTCACAGCACAGACATCGTGTTCTCCATACTGAGAAGGGGCCCGAGTGCATTTTGAGATTTAGACTTCTGGCATGAGCAGCAGCATTAACCCTTTTTTTTTTTTTTTTTTTGTTTCTAGTGGGTAGTTTAGAATTTTGCCTTGCTTCTAAAAAGCACTATGGGGGTGGGAGCCTTTGCCATCCGAACCCCGTGACAGGTGAGCTGACATGCCCTAGCCGTCCTTTGCTGCAGCCCGCGTGGTCAGTCCAGGCAGACAGGCAGACAGATACTGATGATGACTTGAAATGACACCAGTTTTTAAGCCAATTTTTAGCTGATCATCTTATCTCTGTATGTGGCATCATTCTGGTGAAAAGGAAGGTGCTCTGTCTCAGGGGGTCAATACCTGCCTGCTACATAATGAGAGCTCCTCAATCAATGTCTCTTTCATGTAGTAGTCCAAGGAGAGGTACAGCCCGTACATTACACCTTTGACAACACTGAGCTCACTGAGTCATGCTGTTGAGAGAGACCTGCTGAGTGGCGAGCTCTATGGCGGATTCCTAGCCTCCGGTGTCCAGCTTACTGTGACCTCTCCTTACTCAGTCTGGGTGAGCGGGACATCAGTGTGGACATCAGTGTGTCTGACTAATGACTAGTGTGGCTCTGGTGGTGTGGTTGGCTTTGTTGACTGTGAGGAGGGTGACACTGTGGTGAGGTCTGGTGTGTTGGTGGTGTGTTGTGGTGGTTGTGGTGGTGGTTTGGGTTGTTTCTGCTGGTTTTCTTGCTGTTTTGGTGAGTTTTGAGTGTGAGCCAGTATGTATTTGTGTATGTATGTGTATTGTTGTAATGGTTTGTGAGACTGGCACTATAGGAGACTGGGGTAGTGTAGTGTGTGTCCCTGACTTGTCTCCTGACTGGTTGAGAGAGCGGGTACTATCTATGACAAGAGTGCCGTATCAAGGTATAAAAACTGTAGGAGCAAGTGCTAGGTTTTATGATAGAGAGAGAATACTTGGAGTCAAGTAGTAGTTGATCTTTTCTTGATATTATAGATTTGATTGGATTTGAGTAGTAGTAGTATTTAGAAGGGAGGAATTTGAAAAGAAAAAAAGTGGAGAGTTTAATAGTAGTAATTAGTAACCTAACCTGCTGCTGCTGTGTGGTGCAGTGTGTAACAGTGGTAGCTCGCTCAATTAAATCGCTTAAATTTTTAGCTTAACGGGCTATAGCTGGCTGAAGCTAGAAACTGCTGGAAAAAACAGAAAACTGAAAACTAAACTAAAAACTACTACTTACACAAAAAACTGGACATTTCTTTTTTCACAAAACAGGCAGAAACAGGTAAGCAAACACTTATAAAATGCTGAAATCATCTACTACTACAGCTACACAGAAGAATTGCTACAAATACAGTCAAATAATAACAAACAAAAAAGTGCAATGCAAATATAAATAAAGTAAAAAAGCTTCAAATGTTCAGAAGGGCAGAAAAGCAATAGTTGCTAGGTTCATTTCAGATGGAAAGCAAAAAAAAAAAATATACTTAGTATCAAGAAAAGGTTGAGAGGTATTCCTACTGTGAGCCTATCGGAGAGATTAGTGAGACTGAACACTGTTCATATTTGACTCATTGGGCCTTTGTACATACTCTGCACTAAAATAAATGAAATTTTAAAAGTGAAAACACCCTTGCACCTTCAAGTGAAGTCTTTGCCTGCACCACCCCCATACTAACTCCAACTTTGTATACCCTCAAGAAAAAAGCCATAGCAGTGTGGTCTCACTGTTTCCTAATGCATTGTGTTACTAATGCACAACCTTACATCTGCTTCCAAAAAAATGCAGTCCCTCAATTCACAATCATATAGTGTGTGACCTTTGTAAGACAGTGTCCAACACAGAAGCTAAAGCATATTAAAGATATTATCAAACAAATAACGTGACTAACTGCAAGACTTTGTATTGACAAAGTTATAAGGAAAGGGAAGAAATATCATAGAAATATGCACAAAATATGATGTGTACAGAAAAAAATGAAAACACTATTGTCAGATTTAATACTTTTTGCCTTCCCAGTACTTCCATTAGAGGAATCACATATTATGCATTTAATTGTTTCATTTGTTTGACTGTGCATGCTTTTTAAGGCAAGACTGAGAATATGCAGTATAGTAGAAAGTAAGATAGGAGAAGAATTGGATCCAGATGAGGTTGCTGCACAACTGACCTGACATGTTCAGTGAGAGATCTTCTTCTTTAAGCTTTTTCGTGGTTAGGGGTCGCCTCAGCGGATCATCTGTCCTCTCATGATTGGCAGTGGAGTTTTACAGTGTCAAGTTGCCAGCCCGGCGCCCAAAATTCCAAAGAAGGCACACACTCAAACCTAGGGCTAATTTAGAGTGTCCAATCCACCTACTGCATGTCTTTGGGATGTGGGAGGAAACCGGAGCACCCGGAGGAAACCCACGCAACCACAAGGAGGACATGCAGACTCCGCACAGAAGGCACCCCAGCCGAGAATCGAACCGGAGAATCTCTTGCTGTGAATTGGCAATGCTAACCGCTGCACCACTGTGGCAGAGATACTTCAGAAAAATCTTGAGATGAAAAAAGAGCCCAAATGGGCATCCTTTAATTTGGAGACAGCATGTGACAAGGTCCCAAGAAAGCTGATTTGGACAGTCCTGTGGTAATTTGAAGTCCCAGAAGAATTTTTTTGGAAGCAGATGTAAGGTTGTTGATTAGTAGCACAATGCATTAGGAAACAGTGAGACCACACCGCTATGGGGAGCAGATGTGCTCTTTTTTCCTGAGGGTATACAAAGTTGCAGTTAGTATGGGGGTGGTGCAGGCAAAGACGTCACTTGAGGGTGCAAGGGTGTTTTCACTTTTAAAATTTCATTTATTTTGTGTTTTAACACAGCATAACTTAATGACCATTGGCTGTGACAATATGAAAATTCACCTTCTGGAGTTTGAGGTCCAGAACCAAATCCAATACAAACAGTTATGCTAATAGCTGCAACCAAGGATAAAAAGATTTTTTGGTCAAGCTCACAAACCAAAGAAGAAATAATACAATGGTACTGATGAGTTATTTCATTTGAGATAATAGCACTAAATTTATAAACAAAATAAAAATGTACAAAGAGGAGTTTGTGACAATTTCTGCATGCAAGCAGTTACTTGCAATCTATAGAATACCAACATTTCTCAGTTGCCATTACAAAATGTATTAAAACCCATAAGAAAAATCAAAATGTAAATTATACATTGCATCTCCTGGATTTATTTTCCTTTGTTTATTGGCATTAATCCTAAGCCATACAAATAAAAGAATGCCATGTATGTGCCTTAAAACTTCTTAACACAATAGATAGTGTACATTTACTTGGATAGACCACAACAAAAAAGCCATACAACTTGATGCTATATCAGAAAATGTGCAAAATAGTGTGCATTTGCTATTATGCTCACTGCACAAAGAGAGGACTACAGTACATGTAAAAATGTCAGGAAGATATTCTTTTGAGACGTTGGCAACTATAGTAAAAATGTAGTTCAGAATACCCTGTGTGTGTGCATTTGTGTTTGTGTGTGTGTGTGTGTGTGTGTGTGTGTGTGTGTGTGTGTGTGTGTGTGTGTGTTTGAGAGAGTGTGTATTTGTGTATGTGTGTTGTAATCATGTCTTTTAGGAATTAACATTAGAATGGATTGACTTCTGTGATGAAAACTATTCATTATAACTATTTTTAAATAATTGATTAACTGCAATCAACATTGTTAGTTTTCCGCTATACTGATGCAATTATCTTTCTCAAGTTCAACAATTATTCCTTTACAAAATATTTTGAATACTTTGGCATAGATTTTGATAGTCTGATGTGCCTAGTTTCTTTTTCCTCGCTTTTGCTAAAGCAAAGATTATAATTAAAAGTCCAAACTGCCAGTGCTCTACTCAATTAGAATTTTACAGAAATGCCATACAATTAATACTTTTTTATGTAAAAGAACAGACTCACAAAATATGTTCTATAATAAAAGGCATGAAGTGCCAGAAAGGCTGTGACCTGTCCTCACACATTTTGAATGTCACTTCATTTTTTTTCTCATTTTATAATATTGTCTAACAGCTAAGAGTAAATAAATTATATTTTGAGTCTTTCATATAATGCAAATGTCTGAAGAAAGCTTTGCTATTATTCCACTATATTAACGTCTTTATAATAACTTATAAATGCAACAGCTACATTATATTTTTTCTGAATAATGTTCCATGTGGAGATGTTAAAATACAATATCCTGTCTTTATTCCTTTTTGCTGATATAAATCCAAAAAATTCATATTAGCTGCTTGAAATAGACTTTATAAATCAAAGTATGTTTCAGTACTAACAAAGACTTCATCATTAGCATTATGTGCTTTTAAAACAGATATATTACATTTTTACCCCACATAATTTAATTATAATGTAAAATGGTTTCATTATCAACTTTTCACTGATTTGGATAACAAAGCAAATGCCCAAAGTTCTACTATCAGCTAAAAAGTAATGATTTAATAATATTAAAATGAACAAGTATTGTAGCACATTGCATTTAATATGAAATCTTCCAAATTAAGTTTGAAATAAGTTAGAAAAACACTTAAAATACATTGTACATACTGTGGTGTATATACACAATAAACAAGATGCCTTACTGGACTGGATCTGCTACCTGGTGGTATAACAACCATTAAATCCCAAAGCTGTGATTCACCTGTCTTATTTTCAACTAGTAATGTTGAAACAGCTTTTTCCTGAGTTGTTGATTAACATATTCATTTTGCTCACTGACTTCAGTTTTCCCCATATTTATCCCCACATGGTGCTTGCATGCAGAAGTTGTTACTATTTAATAGAAGTGTGTTCCTACTTCAAATGCAAAGCTTTAGCTGTGATTTTCTCCTTAAACTGCTCACTGACCATGAGCACTCACTAACCCTGAGAACTGAAGTTATGCTTCAAAATCGGGCATGTTAGGTCTGAGGCAATGTTGTATAGACAACATATAGGATTGTTTATTTATCTGCAAAATCATGGTGAAATAGTAAAACAGAGTACAGTTATCCTCAACCATTTGTATTGTATACTAAGTATGTGGTGCTACAGAAACATGCTTGCTACTTTGGCAACTCTCTCCACTTTGTTGTAATGCAGATTTTCTGAATCAACACTTTCCCTGTATTTTCTAATTTACTGACATGTCTGATTTTAATTCAATGTATACTAGATAGTAAATCACTCTGCAACATTTACAGCACTGTATTTAATTATACAAAGTGCTCACACACATTAAGACCAAAATTTATGTTTTGACTGCTTTTTCCAAGCATACTGTTTGTCTTACCTATATTTTTGAACATATTCAGAGAAATCTGTCCCACAAACTTCAGTTTGTGCCTTGAATATATCAAAAGTGTACTTGGACAGTGTTACACTTTATTACCTAGAATATCCAACTCAAGTTCAACGAACCCATTCAATGAAGAATGAATGTACAAATGAATCCATGCCTTTAATTGTTAGTTTTTCTGCCAACTGTTACTGCTGCCAGCAATAAAGTGGACATTATTATTTTGTGTAGCTAAGCAGTAGATTCATAGTATGCAACTCAGCAGTGACCACAGACATTAGCATTTCTATCTTGCTATGCCCTTTTCATTGTAGTGCATGCACATCTGGTCACAGCCCTACAACTTTTCCAGAATTTTAAGAAATGGTTGTGAATCTCACAAGACCTATATATACTCTTAATTACTTTCCAATGTGCTTTCTTTTAGCTGAAGTGATATTTTTTGCAGTCAACTTGATTCTTGCCTGCTCATTTATTTACAGGCAACATCTTGGATAACATACTTTCACAAGCATTTTAATATTTTCAGGAAGTCTGGGGTTTGTTATAACTTTTTAATGTATGATCTCTATTTTGAAAGTTTTTAATCCCTCAGTTATTTCCTAAAGCCAAATGATTGAAAGCTTACTCACTCACTCTAGACTCATACACAATGTGCTTTATCAAGCTTCTAGTCCATATACAATGTTCTTGTCCTATAAATAAGCAGTTCAAGTTATTAAATTCATAGTTTTGTGGTCTGTGATTAACACAAGACATCCAAACATCATTTGAGCCCTGGGCCTCTTGCTTACTAGTGACATTATTTTGTTTCCATTTGGCTTATACTACTCTATAAACGTTTTCGAGAGAAATCTTGTTTCTCATTTCCTCCTTATGGTCATAACTCTTAAATTCACTCCTTGCATCTGTACTTGTAACATGAAGGAATACTTCAAACTGTACATCTTTTTGGCAAAATGCGATTCCGTTCACATATTTAAATAAGAAGATTTTATGCTATTTCATATCTGTTGGCTGTTGTAAAGCCAGTTTGAGCTAAAAATGAAAACATGCATGTAGAGGATTGCTAGTGAACAAAAATATACATAGACAAAAAAAACTACAAAAGTGAGAGTGAGATTTGACTATTTGCTGCAGAAATAGCATTGCTTTAATGTTAAAATCAGACTGTAGTCTTCTTGTTACAGAAAAAAAATAAAAAAGTACAGTTGTGTACGTTGAATTTAGCAGAACAGGAGACGCTCAAATGATCACTCCTGAGAAGCCTAAACTATGTGGGATTATATCCTGCCAGGAATATAATGGCCTGACAGCTTCCAAAGATGCAGGGTAGCTTCTACGTGTCCAGACTGTCAACCAACTCAAGTAGAGCTGACTAAAGTACAAGTTTTGGCACAAAGCCCTTCAGCACTTTACTGCTAGGAATAACAAAATATAAATGTCCACACACTGGCATAAAAACATACCAAAAAGCAAGGGGGACGGAGGGAGGGTGCTACTGCAGCAGTGAACATTAGAACATCTACTGTTATGGTACATTTAACTTACACAACTGTATTATGTTTTTCATATTGATAGCTGCTTCAGTATCCTTAGCTATATGGATAGATTACTAAAGCTAACTATATTTGAGAGGTGGAAGAAAAAAGGTCCCGGTGTCCATGGAAAATGGTTCTGGCAAAGCATGAGCTAGACCTAGAGAAGGAATCAAGTTTATAATACTTTGTAAAAGTATGTACAGAAGACAAAGTAGCAGCTTCTAAAACCCAACCCTTTCCAAAAGTCATAGATTAAGCCAAGGCCCTGGCAGACTGGGCCTTGACCCTGACTAGAATAGATCTGTTATGGAGAGTATAAAAGGTAATAGCTGTAGACAGACATTTGGAAATAGTATGTTTTAACACAGGTTATCTTTTCTTCTTATCTTCATAATAAATTAACAATTCATCCCACAATCTGAAAGATTTAGTTCTGTCATGATAATACCTGAGTTGTCTGTGGACATCCAAGGTATGGACCATCTTTTCTCCCTCATTTTTAGGTTCAGGAAAGAAAACAGGAAGGTGAATAGCTTGGTGTAAAGTAAACTTGGATACCACTTTAGGCATAAAGGAAGGATTAGCTCTCAAAGAAACCCTGCTCTGTGGAAAATTAGATAAGGTTGAGCCACCATAAGAGCTTGCAACTCAGATACCCTTCTTGCAGAGGTCAGGCCAAACAGTAAAACTCCAGAACAAAAAAAATCCCAGACACTTATGGTTGCAGGTAATAAATATGAAAATCCAGTATAGGTCTAATGAAAAGCCCAAGTAGCACAATTATAAAAGAAAAAAGTTTAATAGTAAGCGCTTTTGCGGTTCTACTGACCGCTTCATCAGACTACAGAGAAATACAGTGTAATAACATATTTAAATAATAAAGTGCAATCAATCACAGCCAATTAATTATCTCTTATTAAAAGTTTTAAAGCAATGTGCTCATGTATAATAAAGCAATAAAAACATTTTTAAAAAAACAATTCAACTACATAGTGTTTGAGTGCACGACCTTTTAAGAAAGGTTTTAGAGACACTTTGCTATTTAAGTCAGGAGGTTTATCTGCTTTAAAAAAACATTATCCACTTTTGCTCATTAGCTTTTGTAATATTCCTTATATCGCCCCCCCTCCTGCATATTAGCTTGTATAATTTCTAAAACAAAAAACTTAAAACAATGTTCATCTCCCTTTTCTATGACATGATGTGCCAAGGCATTTTCCAGCTTTCTGTTTTTGACGTCTCTAAAGTGCTCTAGTATCCTTTATAAATTTATATTATAGCCAAAATAATGCCATGGACGAGGAAAATGGGATGGCATCAGAAGGTAGTAATCATACTACAAGTAATTATTTGAGGGTAGCAGTGCCCTATTCCAGTGAATTAGGTACCTTTTCCAATATTATACAAAGAAATTGGAACCTTCTCACCAAAATAGATGAATTAAAAAATGACATTATTAATCAGCCCAGTTTTTCCTTTATTAATAATAAATCCCTAAAAACGCACCTTTGCTATAAGGTTAGTCATGAAACAAATATGCCATATTCAGCTAGATTGGGCACCTACCCTTGCAGAGGATGCCTAGCATGTAAACACATTTTTAGTAGCAGACAATTCATACATCATCAGTTAGGTATGAAAATTGATTTTAATTTTTATGCAGATTGCACAACTAAAAATATAATTTATTTTAGCTTTTGCACAATATGCTACATGTATAATATTGGTAAGACTAACCACAATTTTAAAGAAAGGATACTAGAGCACTTTATAGACATCAAAAACAGAAAGCTGGAAAATGCCTTGGCACATCATGTCATAGAAAAGGGAGATGAACATTGTTTTGTTTTTTGTTTTACAAATTATACAAGCTAATATGCGGGGGGGGGTGATATAAGGAATATTACAGAAGCTAATGAGCAAAAGCCAATAATGTTTTTTAAAGCAGAGAAACCACCTGGCTTAAATAGGAAAGTGTCTCTAAAACCTTTCTTAAAAGGACGTGCACTCAAACACTGATATATAGTTGAGTTGCTTTTTTAAAAATGTTTTTATTGTTTTATTATACATGAGCATATTGCTTTAAAACTTTTAATAAGAGATAATTAATTGGCTGTGATTGATTGCACTTTATTATTTAAATATGTTAATACACTGTATTTCTCTGTAGTCTGAAGAAGCCGTCAGTAGAACTGTGAAAGCGCTTACTATTAAACTTTTTTTCTTTTATAATTGTGCTACTTGGGCTTTTCATTAGACCTGTACTGGATTTTCATATTTATTGCCTGCAACCATCAGTGTCTGGGATATTTTTGTTCTGGAACTTTGTCTTATTATTTTCCAGCTACTTTTTTCCTTGTGTTTGGAGTTTTGACTGCAATCAGTAAAACTGTTTTCCATGTTATGAACTTCAATTTAGCCAGATTAGTTGGTTCAAATGGAGCAAGCGTTAGCTTCTCTAACACCGCAAGTGCTCACTCCACTCCTCTACCCTGCCACCATTTCCCAATCACCCCCACTAACCCTAGCTTTATACCTAACCTCTCCACATATCTAACCAAAACCAATCACTCTCTAGTGAGCACTTCAGCATCAACCATTACCCTTATCCCTGCCCACACATACTCCACCCACTAACATGACACACTCACACTATCACAAGCCTATTACCATGCACACAGTCTATCTCACCATCCTCTTTCTCCTAGCATCAACACACTACCTTAACTCCTACCAAACCATACTTAATGGTACCATAACTACACCTTCAAAACATACTTCCGCTCAGACACCTCCCACCCATCAGTACAACCTACACATATTCCCAAATAGTGACCACCACATTATTCTCCCAACTCCCTCAGCAAGACTCCTCACAATATCTACCAAATCCCTTACTACAAATAGATACATAGCCATTCTAACCAAACTAATCAAACTCATAAACCATATTAGCAATCAACTGATCCTAGCTGGAGACATACACCCCAAACCAGGGCCAAACCCTTACACATATACTCCATCTATTCCATTTCTCTACCCAACCAATCTCCAATCTCTGGACCAAAAAATAGCCTTCTACCACTTAGCATAAATATCAGAAGCATAAATAACAAAGTGTACCTACTCCATGCTTTGATATCCACCTATTCCCCTGATTTACTATCCCTAACTGAAACATGGTTAAAACCCACAACACCAGAAAGTGAGTTCTTCTCACCTGGGTGCAACATATTACAAAAAGATAAACTATCCAAAAAAGGGGGTGGTGTAGCATTACTTTACAAAAACAACCTAAACATGTGTACTGTCAATCCACCAATCCCTTCCCTCAATACTGCTGAACTTCTCCTAGCCAAACTCAAACTTAGCAACAAGAAATCAGTCAATGTTATCACTGGCTATATACCACCAGGCAATAATATTCCCTCCCTAGAATCCATCCTTCTTTTTTTTCAGCTGTTCTCATTAGGGGTCACCATGGTGGATCATTGGTTTCCATTTCTTCCTGTCCTCTGCATCTTGCTCTGTCACACCAACCACCTGCATGCCCTCTCTTACCACATCCATAAACCTTATCTTAGGCCTTCCTCTTTTCCTCTTAACTGGCAGCTTCATCCTTAACATCCTTTTCCTAATATAACCAGCATCCCTCCTCAGCACATCTCCAAAGCAATGCAATCTCACCTCTCTGGCTTTGTCTCCAAACCGTCCAACCTGGGCTAACCCTCTAATATACTTAATCCTAATCCTGTCTACCCTCATCACACTCAGTGCAAATCTTAACATCTTTAACTCTGCCACATCAAGCTCTGACTCCTGCCTTTTTGTCAATGCTACTGTCTCCAACCCATATAACATAGCTGGTCTCACTACCCTCTTGTAGACCTTCCCTTTCACTCTTACTGGTACTCGTCTGTCACAAATCACTCCTGACACTCTTCTCCACCCTGCCTGTACTCTCTTCTTCACCTCTCTTCCACACTCACCATTACTCTGAACTGCTGATCCCAAGTATTTAAACTCATCCACCTTCGCCAACTCTACTCCCTGCATCCTCACCATTCCTCTATCCTCCCTCTCATTCACACACATATATTCTGACTTAGTCCTGCTGACCTTCATTCCTCTGCTCTCTAGAGCATATCTCCACCTCTCCAGGGTCTCTTCAACCTGTTCCCTACTCTCTCTACATATCACAATGTCATCTGCAAACATCATAGTCCACGGGGAATCCTGTCTAATCTCGTCTGTCAACCTGTCCATCACCACTGCAAATAAGAAAGGGCTCAGAGCTGATCCTTGATGTAATCCCACCTCCACCTTAAACACATCTGTCACTCCCACTGCAGATCTTATCACTGTCACACTACCCTTGTACATATCATGTACCACTCTTTCACACTTTTCTGCTACTCCCGACTTCCTCATACAATACCACAACTCCTCTCTAGGCACCCTGTCATATGCTTACTCTAAGTCCACAAAGACACAATGCAACTCCTTCTGACCTTCTCTGTACTTCTCCATCAACACTCTCAGAGCAAACTTCACATCTGTAGTGCTCTTTTCTGGCATGAAGCCATACTGCTAATCAGTAATCATCACCTCCCTTCTTAACCTAGCTTCTACTACTCTTTCCCATAATTTCATGCTGTGACTGATCAGTTTTATCCCTCTGTAGTTACTACAGCTCTGCACATCACCCTTATTCTTAAAAATTGGTACCAAAACACTTTTTCTCTGCTCCTCAGGCATTTTCTCACTTAAATCCCTCTTACACTGGGTTAATCAAAATCTTCCTCAAGAAACCATAATCCAAGGTGACGTTAATATTGACTGGAACACTTGCTCAGCCACTAATCCCACCAACCATTTTAATCTCTACAGCTTCTCCCAAGTCATTCAATCTAGCACTAGGCTAGGAAATGCTAAAATCAAAGAAAGTCTACTAGATTGGATCTTGATAAGTAAAACCAGTACTCCATGCCAAGCAGGAGTCCTTCCGGACACCCTTAGTGACCACCAACCCACCTTCTTACTAAAATACAAAATCCATGCCAACTCTACCCCACTAATACACACTACCCAAAACAAAAATAACTTTGACACAAACAAATTCAAACTCAAACTAAAAATGAGTGCCCCTAGAAGAAGCTGTAATCCAATTGAACAACACTTTTTAAAAAATCCTAGATGCCTATGCCCACCTTACACCACAACACTCAGAATGAATACTGCCCCCTGGATCACCAAAGACAATAAAAATACGATTTTTCAAAGAAATAGAGCTTGACATCCCTGGAGAGCCGCAAAAACTACAGCAACTAGAGAACAATTCCAAAAACTTAGAAACAAAACCAAAAAAACTATTGCCAAGGATAAAAAGAATTATTTCCTACATCTGCAAAACAGGCACCAAAACAACCCCCAAAAATTCTGGGCAGGAATAAATAAACTACTTAACCCCAGGAAACCCTCCACCCCATCACCGACCTCTACAGGCAAAATCACTGACATACCTGAATCATTCAACAAATACTTCATAGAAACCATCTCTAAACTAGTTCAACAACAACCCACTACTACTACTACCAATATCCCCAAACCTGCATTCAGTCCCCAAACAGCCTTCCATTTCCAACCCATCCCTACCAATTATGTCAAACAATTATGATCTAAACATAAACCTACTACCCCAGCAGTGGATGGCATCCCAGCAGAATACCTCCAGTTGGCTGCTAATGAACTTGACTACCCAATCTCTATTCTACTTAACAGATCCCTATCAGAAAGCACCATCCACCCAATCTGGAAAACCTCTTGCATCATCCCTTTACATAAAGGTGGAACATCCACTGACCTCACTAACTATCACCCTATTGCCATCCTGTCCACACTAGCAAAAATTCTTGAAAATGTATACATTACCAACTTATGCCATACTTACTTAATAACCAACTTCTCTCTCCTACGCAGCATGGATTCTGCCCTGCCAACAGTACAACCACAGCCCTACTTTCCTTTACAAACCTCAGAAACCAAAGCAGGCACTTAGGCAAACTAACATCTGCCATATTCTTGCACTTGCCAAAAGCCTTCAATATGGTCAACCATCGCAAACTACTCCACTCCCTTACTAATGTGGCCTTAGTGATCACTCACTAGCCTGGTTCCAAAACTATCTACATTGTAGACAACAAACAGTTTGATTGGACAATAACCTATCCTGACTGCTGCCTATTACCACAGGAGTCCCACAAGGGTCCATTCTGGGACCCCTTCCATTCTCCATCTTCATTAATGATCTCCACAGTATATGCCAAGATGCAACTGTTATACAATACACTGATGACTCAACATTAGTCTACTCAGCCAACGACCCACATGAACTCCTCTCCATTACCCAAAAAGCCTTCCAAATTACAGAAACCTAGTTTCTTAACAAAAACCTATTACTTAATCCCAAAAAGACCAAACTGTTGCTATTTAAACCAAAAAAATCCATCCCAGTGCCCAACACATTCAATACTGTGTCCAGAGATGGGACTATCATCACTCCAGACACTCATACTAAACTGCTAAGCGTGACCATTGACAACAACCTCAAGTTTGATTTACATATAAATTAAACTATTAAAAACATTCACAAAAAACTGGGCAGTCTTTATAAAAACAAACCATTCCTAACCTAACCTGCTAGAATAACCATAGCTCAAACCCACCTCCTCTCCACACCATTCTATGCCGCTCCCATCTTCACCAACCTACCCAAAACTGAAATGGCCAGGCTTAATATCTGCTTCAATCAAATTGCCAAATTTGCTACTGGTGCCCCCTACTGGGCCCACCACTGTAATTCTCTAAATCAACTTAACTGGCTTGAACTGCCAAATATCCTCTCATTCCATCAGGTTTCTTTCGCCCAGAGACTCCTACTACTTCCTGAAAAAAAACCCAGCACGATCTAATCTACTTAAACTACAAACTAATACCAGACAACTTCGCTCTAGTGATACAAGACTAATCAAGGTGGCCAAAAGCAATATCACAGCAGGTGACTCCCTCTTCCTAACTACATCAGTAAAATTTGAAACTCATTACCTTCTGCTATTACCTCAGCCAATTCAATGGTTACATTCAAAAAGCTACTAAAGGAACACCTAAAGCTCACATGGCTATGCCCTTGCTACCCATCTGGTTTATCCTTGTTATGCACACCCTCTGTCCCACTCTCGTGCTCCTTTTCACTTCTATCCCTTCAAGAAGAATTGTGACTCCTCCTTATAGTGCCTCACCAGTGAACACCCACACCAGCAGTCAGCAATTATACACATTCCAGCTTTAAACCCAACCACATCTCACAAAACTAACCCTAACATCCACTCCCAACCCCCTTTTACTTACATTTGTCTCAATCAATGTTATTACTGTAAACTAGTACATTCTAAGTACTACTTTACTCTAACTTAAATTATGGAATTTTGTTAAAACTTGTGACTACCAATGAATATTGTACTTTGTAACTTTTAAAACTATGGAATCTTGTTAAATAATGTATTTTCCTATGAATACTTGCTTCTATGAAGAAATTTCATAGTTATTTGTTCTTAATCTGTGGCGCTTTTCTCCCCGGGCCTCGGCTGAAAATGGACATGTATCCAGTCGGACTCTCCTGGTCAAGAAATGTAAAATAAATTAAATAAAATAAATAAAATTAAGATCACAAGGAGGGAAGCCTCCAGTTTTCTAGGAGGCTTCTTATGCAAAAAACCCATTTAAGAACATTTTGACATGAAACTGCATTGAAAAAAGAGAATCCATGGGCAGACTTATTTTTTTTATTTTATTTTACAGTTGTTAACTGGATAAGTCTGACTTAGAACAAAGTCAATTTTCAGCATAGGCCTGGGGAGAAATGTTCCAGATGCATGTCTTTGCAACATGGGAGGAAACCATAGCACCCAAAGGAAACCCACATGCATGCAGGGAAGACATGCAGACTCCATACAGAAGGCCCTCCAGCCGAGAATCAAACCAGAGAATCTCTTGCTGCTGGGTGACAATGCTACCGCTGCACCATCTAAATTTATTTATGGAAATAGCTGATAAATAAACCTTGAGAGAGGAATAAGAAAGGCCATATGATAGTAACTCACACAGATATTGTAAAACCAGAGAACAGCTAGCACTGAATGGATGCTGGTTATGTTGTTGGCACCAAGTAGAAAACCTTTTCTGTTTGCTAATATATGATTTTCTAGTAGCAGGCGTTCTTGTTTTCATTAGTACCTGCTGAATGTCCTCTGAAAACAGGCGCCTAAAATGAATTAAGACCCCAACATCCAGGCAGTCATCTGAAGATGATTGGCATTACAGTGTATCAAGCATGCATAGCCTTGTGTGAGATGATCCAGTTTGTGAGGAAGCTTGTGTTAATTGACCTTGGCCATTTCCAAAAGAAGGAAGAACCATGGCTCCCTGAGCCAGAAGTGACTCACTTCAAGATCTTGAAGGATTCCCTCTGAATCTTCAGAAATGCCCAGTATATTACAGGAAAGGACTGAAATGCACAGAGGAACATTCCTTTCCACAGGAAAAGAAAGGAATTTGTCTTCCAGGTCTTCTTCCATGGAGTCCTGGAACAGAATTTTGCCAGTTGATTTTTTCAGACAGGATGCAAAGAGGACTACTTGAGGAATTTTCCACAGTTAGCTCAAGTCTTGGAAAACTCCCTGATCTAATTTCCATTTATCAGGGTCAACCCTGATCTGGCTCATCTTGTCTGATACAGATATTTGCTCTGAGAGAATGCATTATGCCTGTTTAGACTTTGTTGTGAGGCTATATCCCAAGATAAAATGGCTAGTCTGCAAATGGGGCACAACCTGGTTTCCTTTGCTTGTTGATATACCACATGACTGTGATATGTCCAGTAACCACTTAAAGAGGTCCCTGGGACCTAATTTGGTTCAGACAGTTGAGTGCCTTGATAAGGGTAGGCATCTCCTTGGTATTTATGTGCTTGCATCTATCCTTGGTATCCCATACTCCCTGCAGTTTTATCTCATCTAAAAATGCTTCTCAAGCAAAGTCCAAAGCATTTGTGGTAACTGACTGCTTTGGAACAAGGAGGGAAAAGGAGAGACCTGGATTTAAGGTTATCTGTCGTCTTCACCAAAAGATTTCTCTTCTGACAAACCACAGAACTGGGATCTGAAAAGATATGAGGTGTTGATGCTGGGACCTAAGATATTTCACATACCACTGTATCATTTTCATGCAGGATCTTGGCGGGGGGTATAATGAGAATAATAGACGCCATGAGATCCAAAATACTGAACTATTCACCATGACCAAAATCTGAGTGGAAAATCTTAGAAATTGGTCTAAATCTGGAAGTATTTACAGAAACCTTGTACAACCATGGAAATAACTGCACCAAAACAAAAGTGCCAAACTGAAATAAACATAGGACAAACTCCAAAAACAAGCCCCGTGTGAACCACCAGTATAAATAGTTGTAAAACAAATAAAAAATCCTGTCCAAAAATAGGAAGGGTTATGCCCAAAATTAAAAAAAAAAACTCCCTCATCAGTCTCAACAAGCAACTCAGGGAATTCATCAAGTGCACCAAAGCTATCTTTGAGGCAAAGATAGCTTCCCAGGCTAAGGATAACCATAATGTATTTTTCAGTTATGCACACAACCTTAAAGGGAACACCAGCAGTGTGCTGAACTATTAATAAACCAAACTTCCTATACCAAACTGGGGTCATATAGCAAATTTCCTGGTTTATAAATTTAGCACCAATTTCACGCCCCATCACCCCCAACTCCCTGCAGGAAATATCCTCTACCATTTCACTTTCAATTATCAATAAAGAACAGGTCCTCACTGCACTCTCCAGAGCTAAAAATGTTGCATCAATGAGTCTTGATAATATCACAGGATGCCTCCTAAATATCTTGAAACATGACCTGTCATGCCAATTAGAATCTCTATTTAACCATCTCCAATCAGGCATCATCCCTAGGGAATGGATGATTGTAGCTGCCATCTCTCTGTACAAAGGTGGACCATTAATAGGCCCAAGGAACTATAGATCCACAGGTTTGACTAGTCGTACATGCAAGGCCATGGAAAGGATTATTGTAGACCTGATAAATAAAGGCATAAGAAACCTTCAAACACTGGACCCATCCCAGTTCAGTTTCATCAAGGGCAGGTTATGCTTACTAAACCTAGTGAACTTCTTCAAGAAGGCCACTAGAGCCATAGACAAGGGCAAAATGATATATACTGCCTACTTTGACCTGACAAAGGCGTTTGACACAATGCATCACTTTGGTATTACAGACAAACTCACAAATTTAGGCATAAATCCCTGTGTGACCCGATGGATATCTAAATGGCTCACAGATAAGGCACATGAAGTTAGGGTGAAGGAATTCACCTCCGCCTAGATGCTTGTTACTAGTGGTGTCCCACAGGGCTTGGTAATGGGACCTCTCCTGTTTGGAATATACTTATCTGTGGAAAAGGAAGATGCAGAGTGCCTTTGACTGACTAAATTTGCTGATGACTGCAAGCTGGGTGCAGTCATTGAATCCCTTAGAGATGTAGATATCCTCCAGGAAGGTCTGTCACATTCAAACAATTGGTGCCAGAACTATGGCCTAAAATTCAATGAAATAAATGCATAATCATAACCTTTGGGAAGATTACCAACCCTGCAAATTATAACATTGATAACACTTCCCTAAGAGAAGACCCAGCAGTAAGGGACTTGGGTACTCAGGTGAAAGTAACCTGAAATCTGATCACCATGAGTTCATGGTAGTGAGAAAATCTTTCCATGTGGTGCAACTTATAAGTAAAGACATGACATCCAGATCTATGAAGATCATAGCCCCACAATACTGAGCCCTCATTAGACCAATAATTGCATACAATGCACCTATCGGCATGTACCTGACCAGGCATTTGCAACAGCTGGTGTGGCCAATGAGGTTTCTCACTAAAAAAATACAGGGTATAAATAATATGCCCTATCTGGACCACCTCAAAGCCCTGTTCCTGTTCTTGGTCTACTACAGACTACTGAGAGGCAATCTATGTCTAATCTTCAAGGCATTTTCCAGTTCAGCCCTGACAGATCTGCTACACATTTGCAAAATAAACAGCACTAGAATTACCAGCTCTAAAGATCTACTCCTTGTCTGTGAAGAAAAAAAATATGTTAAAAGGACTGGTATGTGTATCAGAGATCACCTTTCTCTGGAACAGACTCCTCATTCATGTGAAGCAGAGTACTTCCCTATGTCTATTCAAATGCAATTGGACCAGTGGATGAAAAATCTCAAATTGAATCCTGGCTTGTCACTTGTAGCCATTACGGACAGGGGCAGTTTGTAGATGCCCTAAGTCACAGGCATATACCAAAGCCTAGCCCATGGGCATTGATAGCTGGGAAAATTGGGGCATGAATGGTTACGCTTAAAAAGGTTCTAGTTCCATTAACCTAGTAACCTCCCATGATTCTATAAATAGAGACCTTTTTTTTCCTGTTGGAGCTGAGGTTTCTAGTTAACATGCAAAGCACAGAATCCTGACTGATGGAGTCAAGAAAGACTTTTGAATGCTCTCTTGAAATCCCAGTTTGTGGAAGAAATATCTCTCATTTGACAACCACGTGGCCAAAGTGGTTAGAAAAACATTTTATATAGCCCACCTAATCATGAAGGGATTCACATCTAGATCAGTGGAGGTCATCGTGCCTCTTTACTCATCCCTCATCAGGCCCATAATTGAGTACAATGCCCCTTTTGGGATTTACCTTACCAGACACCTGCAGCAACTGGAAAGACCCCAAAAGTACCTCACCAAGAGGATCAAAGGGCTCAAACAGATGCCATATGCTGCCCGGTTAAAGAAACTCCAGCTCTACTCAGTGGCATGCCGCCTGTTCAGAGGCGATCTGTGCCTGATGTATAAAGCCATGTCCAACCCGGAATTAATGGACATGCTGCACCTCAGAAAATCCAAATCCCATCGAGCTATGCGCTCGAGAGACTTGAACCTCAGCACTGAAATAAATAGGACATGCTGGAGGGACAGATTCATATCCCAGAGGCTCCCTTCACTCTGGAATAAAATCCCAGTCCAGGTTAGGCAGAGTCCCTCATTGACTCTCTTCAAGAGGAATCTTGATGAGTGGATGGGCGATCGTAGGTTTTACCTCGGGTATCACTTCTGTGTCACTGTTAGACAGAGGCACAGTATACTAACCTTGAAAAAGGGCATAGCAAAATAAATTTAAAATGGGTGGTGAAAGCCAAACACATTCTGGCTAGGCTTATAAATGCCCTAGGGCAGATAGCCTAGTATGAACCTATGAACCAAATTCATAGAACCTGACACGTTGAAAAAGACTCTGCGAAGGAAAGCAAGTTTTCTAAATATGGAAAATATGCATACCCTTTAGCCAACAATGAGCTAAAATCAGAGCAAGACACTTTGCGAACACTCTTGGTATAGTGGATAGTCCAAAAGGTAAGCCAGATAATTAGTAATGTTATCCAGACACACAAAACCTTAAGAAATGTCTGAAATCTAGGTGAATAGGCATGCAAGGATAAGCATCTTTTAAATCTAATGTTACCAGGAAACTTGAAAGAGGAAGAAGAGGAAACAGGCTGTGAAGTGAAAACATTTTACATTTGGGCAGTATGACAAACAGGTTAAGGAAAGAAAGATCCATTACTGTTCTCCAAGCATTCTCTTTCTTTGACACTAGGGACATCCTTGAATAAAACCCCTTCCCACCTGGGAAGGAAGAACTGGTCCTTGGGACAACCTTCATCTTCCTGGAGAATGTAGACATCAGTGTAGTAATGGAAACATGGTTTAAAGTCACAGATATTACTCCAGAAATGCAAGGTTATAATACCTTTTACACCTTTAGACCAGCTACTGTAAAGGAAGGAACTAAAGATAGAGGAGTCTCAGTCTATATTAAAACCCGTCATACATCCAGACTAGTTAAGTGTATGACCCACTGGAACTTATACATGTACAACTCATTGTAAACAGGGTTTTATACCATATCCTTGCAACCTTTAGGCCCCCAGTACAATATTCATGGGAGATCTCAACAACCCCACTATAGACTGGAAATCCTACACCACTTCTATTGCACAAGCCTAGTGGTTTCTAAACTTTGATAGTATCAACATCCTGGAACAGTTGGTCCATTCTGATACCAGGGATATAAATGTCCTTGACCTTATACTCACAAACATAGGAGGCCAATGTTCATCACCCAATGCAGCATCTTCACTTGTCAGATCTGACCATAAGGCAGTGTTACTTGAAAACAAAATTAAATCCAGGGATCCAGAAAAACCAAAAACCATCAAGATATATTCTAAGGCTAACCTCTCTCTATTAAGTGACACCATGGCTACATTCCAAGAACCCCGAAACCAAATAAACACCATAGCATATTTTGAGCTATTTACAAAATCACTGTACAGCCACATTGATAGCTGCATGGAGTGAGCTGTGCCCACTCATATTAAGAATATGACAAACTCAAAAGACAAGTTACCCTAGTTGGATCACAATATCAATCAGTTATGCATCAAAAGAAGAAAAAAAATCTTGGCCAAGTGTAGGAGGAACAAAGCCATGCCTACTAAAATTCCTCTGATCAATCTAAACAGACAGCTAAGAGGGATAATTAATACTTCAAATGCTACATTTGAAGACAAAATAGCATCTCTGGTAAGGACAACCTCAAAGCTTTCTACTTCCGTGTCCTTAACCTCAGGGGAAATAGAGAACAATGTTCAAAATGTATTGTAAATGTCATCTTCCATAGTGAACTGGAGCCCATTGCCATCCTTTTGGCTGACAGATTTAGCTCAAATTTCACCCCCCACCCCTCTTGATAGTTCAAAGGAAATACCATATACCACAACTCCCCCAACCATCAATGTACTTTTCAAGGCCAAAAACACTGCATCAGTGAGCCCTGATAACATCCTGGGATGTTTACTAAATAGCATGAAACATGACTGCTATGGTCCACTTGAATCACTTTTCAGATGGAGCCTTCAGTCAGGTTTTATGCAAAAGGAATGTAAGAATACTACAGCCATTCCCTTGTGCAAAGGAGGTCAAACTACTGATCCAAGTAACTACAGATCCATAAGTATTACCAGCCTCATATGCAAGGCCATGGAAAGAATCATCATGGGAATGATATGTGAGAACATAGGTAACCTGCAAATGCTGGACCCATCACAATTCGGCTTGTTAAAGGAAGGTTATGACTATTTAATCTGGTGGTCATTTTTGAGATGGTAGACAAAACATTTGGATGAAGTTAGACCTGTGTATACAACTTACCTTGGCCTGGCCAAGGCTTTTGATACAATCCCACTCAGGCATTAAAGACAAGCTCACTAATTTAGGTATAATCTGTTTTATCACCCACTGGATAACCAACTGGATCACTGATAGGAACCAGGAGGTCAAAATAGGTGTAAGGCCACCTCCACCAAGAGGCCAGTCACTAACCGAGTCCCCCAGGGCTTGGTACTGGGCATGCTCCTTTTTGGACTCTATTACTCTGAAATGGAAGCAAATGCTGAAGGTTTATGGTTGACAAGTTTGCAGATGATTGTAAGCTGAGGGTTTTTATCACCTCAGCTGTATATACTAGCATTCTTCATGAAAGACTATCTCTGAATAACAAATGGTGCCAAAGCCATGGTCTTAAACTCAATGCTAAGAAGTGCATAATTGTACCCTTTGGGTATTCAATAATTGTGGCTAATTCCTGTGATGATAATATGCCCCTAAGAGTCAAAGCTCTGGTCAGAGATCTGAGTATGCATGTAGACAGTAGCCTTGCTTTCAATGACCACATGGCAACAGTGTTGAGGAAATCCTTTTATGTTGTGCAACCTATAAGTAGTGGCATGGTATATAGGTCCTAAGAGGTCATTATCCCACTGTACTCCACCCTTAGCAGACCAATGATACAGTACAATGCTGCCTTTAGTATGTAATGGACCAGTCATATGCAGTAAGTGGAGTGACCTTAGAATTTCCTTACAAAAATATACAAGGAGGAACATACCTGCCGTATGCAGACCACCTTAAAGCCCTTTCCCTCTACTCGGTCTCCTATAAGTTGCTGAGGGGTGATTTATTCCTGACTTACACGTCATTCACTAACCCCACACTTATGAATCTCCTACATATTCGTAAGTCAGAGTACCAGAAATACAAGGTTTAGGGACCTGCATTTTGTCTGTGACTTAAACAAAAAATACTGGAGAGACAGATATGTGTCCCAGAGATTGCCCCTCCCATGGAACAAGCTTCCCATCCAGTTCATCCATTACCCAGTTTAACCACAACCTAGATTAATGGACTGGGAATAGGAAATTTACAATGAGCCTGGCACCCATGTCCCTTATTGGACAGAAGTAGCTTATAAATGCTTGGCCCGCAATATACTATTTGGATATAGGACATTATTATTCTTTTGGGAAGACATGGTGAGGTGTAGAAGGGCCCCCGGATCATTAGCCTAGTAACAATCTATGAATTCTATACATTTATGAAGAACAGGTAGAAACAAAAGAGTCTGATCTGCAGACTGAGGAATGGACCCCTGGAAAGGAGGAATTTCTTCCCATTGTCATCTGTAACCTCGATGAATGATTTTCAGAATGGAGATTCAGATTATTTGGAAGAGTCAAAGGGTCAGGGTAGGAGGGGGTTGCAAGGTTACTTGAGCAGTCTTTTAAAGTTTTGGACTGTCCTTGGTTTTGTGGGGTTGAGACTTCTTTTTGGAACCCCTTGCCATTTTCTCCTTAATTGTCCTTTGACCTGAATTCTGTTAAGGCTGTTTATTCTGTTTTGCCAAAATTAGAAGGCGAGAAAGAAAATTCCATGGACAATTTGGAAAAGGAGGGCTGAAAAAATTTCAGAGATTCTGTGGATCAACTTGCTTTTTCCCTCTGCAGCAAAGGGGACAAATACTAAATCTCTATCCAAAGAAGAATTTAAAATCTCATTTTTTACATTGTTTGGGGGGGTTCTGAGAATGCAGCCAAGCAAACCTCCCTAAAACAGTACCATTTGCCATAGCACTGAAAGAAGTATCAAAAGAGTCACACACACACATACACACACACATACACACACACACACACACACACACACACACACACACACACACACACACACACACAAACACTGTATGCAATGAGCAGTTATTTAAAGCAAATTTTTCTTCACAAGAAGAAACTTTAATAAAACAATCCTCATACTTTCAGAATTTGTCAGAACAAACTTAAACATATGAACCTCACAATTCAAAATTCTGAAAAACAAAATTGCAGTATACACTGCTTTCACATGCCTATCAATAATTTTCCCATCCTTATTAGGGTAGGATTGGAATTAATTAAGTGTTTAGCAGAAGTGGACAACTAAGACTATACTTGCTGGGTCAGGTTTTAGAATAGTGTATAAAAATATAAAAGACTGAGGAACTTTATACATTATTTCTGCCTTTTTTGGACAGCTGGATAACTATCAGGAAAATTGCAGGTAGTATGAAACACATCTTCTAAAGCAGACAAGACAGGAGGAATGTGTGCAGGCTCTGGAAAATCCTTCTATAACAACTCATAGTATTTTCTGAGGGACTGAGAAACCTTGGTGTTTTCCCACTAAAAACACTTTGAATTTCTATTAATAGTCTCAGAGAAAGAGAAACTTCCACATAGAAAATCAGAAACTGAGCTCTCCTCTGAGTCTGAATAAGAAATATGAGGACAAAATCATGAATACATCCCTGCATCTTTCTGTTCAGAGTCAGAATCTTTCTTTAACCAGAAGCTATTTTACAAGAAGTATCTCTAGCTGCAATTAAATTGTGAGCCAGCCCCAGTAAACTATTCCTATCCAAAGAAATTTGAGGAGGAGGAGTTGATACATGCTTGCATTTTTGTTCATTTTTGGCAGGAAAAATGGAGCCAACCATGTTACTTATGGCATCACCAGCTTCCCAAGTGAATGGCACAGAATTCTGACACAACAGGGAAACCTTTCCTGTTCCATCTCCCACCACTGACAAAAGTGACTCACTTTTGCCCACAGAGGTGATTCCAACAGCCACAGAGGATGTGTCTAACCCCCAATCCATAGTGGCTGTCGATGCTGCACCAGAAGGATCCAGAGTAAAAGTTGAGTTGTCTGAGGTAACACAAATGACCACAGCAGAGTCACTCACCTGTGTCTGAGACAAATTGATAGTCCGCTATGGTTGCAAAGGCTGTTTGCTTAAATTTTCCTTTTTCCTTTTGTGGCCGGAAGAAGGTACAACTGTGGTACTGGTAGTCTGTTCCATGGTCAAACCAAACATGGTGCCTCTTTCCCACAGAAGACAAGCAGCAAATTCTGGTAAAACTACCAGTCCATGAAAGTTATTTTTTTGCACAAAAACACACTATAAAGCATGTAAAACACTACAGAAGCCTAACAATGGAAAAGTAAATAAAAAAAAAATCTCCACTCAAAATATGTTTTTAGTTAGCTCATGCTAACCGACAGAAAGAAACAAGTGCTGCATTTAAAAGAATGTTATAGTCTCAAGACAGTCCATTAAATAACTTCACACATAGCTTTAAAATTACTTTTCTGAAGAGAAAGTGATAAAACATCCACAAAATTTAAGAAAATGGAAGTTTTGTTTTTTTCCCTAAAGGGAACTTAGTCACCCAGGAAAGAAAAGCACAAGCTGGCCGTTGATCCTACAAAGCCTCAGAGTACATACTCTATGGGAGGGACAGGAAAGCTTTGAAGTGCTTTGCTCCTAAACTTGTCTTTTAGTCAGCTCAGCTCAGCTCAAGCTGCTTGACAGTTTGAATGCACTGATGGAGCCCTGGAGCTTTAGAAGCTGTTATATCCATGGCAGCATATAACCCATATGGCTACTGCAGCAGAGATCAATATGAAGAACATCTGAAATTGCAGTGATACCGGACAAGAGAAGCTTGCCAAGTCACAGGAGCAAATCTTATAATAACTTGTATGTAATAAATATGAATAAGCAATATTTGATGTCTAAAGGTGTCAGTAGAATATATCTGCAGAAATGTCTGGAGGCAACATTTATCTGTAATGATTTAAAGGATGTTTATCCAACAAATGTCATATACCTTTCTCTTTGTAAATGAAATAATGGACTGATAAAACCATTGGTTTGGTAATCTAGAAGTTTATCTTGGTTTCAGTTGCTTTACAGCAAGTAGCTAAGTCTTACAGAATGCCCTGACCATGTTTTAAATGTTGTCTTTCTTCCAATTTAATTACTCTGAGGTCACGGGCCAACATTATGATGCAGTTATGGACATGTGGTTATAGCTGCAGATGTTATGTGTACGCTGATTGAGTACATGTATTATGCAGGGTGGCATTTTATGGCATTCTTTGATGCTAACATAGTGTCTATAGTATATGGGGCTTGGTCCTACCTGGGCACTCTTTGATATATTCTGTCCTGGTAACAGAGCAAAGCAGCTGTTATAATTGGCATTTATTACTAATTCTAGCTTTTTCAGTTGTTGACAGCAGTACTGAGACATAGGTTCAGATTTTAACTTTTGTTCTTCCAAGCTTAGATATTTATAGGCAACATTTTTTTATTACAATGCATTTTTTTCAGGGTAGAAAGTCTAAAACACAAATCATCCTTATGTTAGTGTTAAATTTTCAGAATTTTCTAGACAATCCCAATTTATGAGGGACAGACATAAATGAGGACAGAATCTGAACTTTTGATAATTATATGTGCTGTTGAGTAGTTGTCAGTTTTAGAGCTTTCTAAAATGGAATTCCTCTGGGTCAGCCAGCATGCCTGTTTTAAGACAAAGTTTTCCAGAGTTCCCGCAGCGGCAAAGCATCCTTTGATGCCTTTCATAGACAGATTTGGCACTGCCAATTAATACTCCAGCACTACTCAGTTGAAATACAGTTAGTCTGGATGCTAGTCAGTCAGTGTCTTTGTTACCATTTTATCAATTATAAACAAACAAAAACTATAATTAAATAAATAAATAAAGGAAAAGGGTTTACAAGGTGCATGTTTGTTTCAGAATTATATTAAGCTGAAGTTTTGTCTTGGTGGAATGAATTGGATACAGCAGACATTTTCATAGTTCTTGTTACACTGTAAGCTGCTCTTTATATTAGTTAATGATTTATTTTATACGATAAATACATTTTCTTTAATTCACATAAACTATGTTATCATATGATTTACAGTGATGCCCTAAACTGTTAACTTCTGGAAATAAGGTGATTAATTACACTTAACAAAATAATGACAATAATTAGAGTTATAGTCTTCTTTTACTGCAGGAAATGTGTATAACTCACACATACATTGTATGTCAGTGTCTGGCGTTAATATTTTAAATCTTTTGAAACCGTCCTTTATTGTCCCTGACAATTTCTAGATTTGTCACTAATTCTGTTGAGATTTGTCCAGATACATTGAGACCTAGGGAGTAACATAGACCCATTTTTTTGCTTTTTATTCTAAGCTAAAAAGATTCAAGCTAATTACCTAATAAGTGAGGGTACCAGTGGAATCATGGTTACTGACAGCAGATGTAGTTTAATTGGGATTTAACATGGTGCTTTACTTAGGCAGGAACACATTAACCAATTTTACTTAATTTAGGGCTGGATTCAATAAACTCTACACTTATCAGTCACGCCATGTTCGCATCATGGTGCAATGCTTATATGACTGCTCGCTGATTTGTATTCAGTAAATGGCTCTACACAAAGTGCAGAGCTGCGCAAACCAAATAAACATCATGGCATTATAATTAGCGCATAAGCAGCTAAACTATACTCTAATCAACCTATCCAAGATGGTGTAGCTATGCAACAAGCTATTAAGAAATTGTATGCATTCTGTGTAGCCATATGCCTTGTACTCCAGACCATTTTGGAATACAGCCACTGAAACTACACAGGAAAGAAAGAGTGTTAGATCCTGCTGCTGCTCTTCTTCATGTGTATGTGCAACAGGCTCAACTCTATGCTGCTGCTGACCTCAGGAAGGAGGAGAAGAGTATTTGGACCCCATTCAACTGTTCATGATCTGCATGAAGTGAAAATAGTAGAGCACTGCAGGATGGATAGATACATACTCCAGGAACAATGCAATCTCTGTTGTCCTCACCTGAAACGAAGGGCAAACTGCTAGAGACAAAGCTATGTGTAGCATTCTAGGGCTGTCACAGGCATCAGCATTCAGGAGTTCCTGAATGCTGTGCTACAGGATGCCAGCGATTATGTATACTTGCCCCATACCTCCAAGGATAGAGCTAGAAATATGCAGGAGTTCTACCCTGTAGCACACTTCCATGAAGTCTTGGGCACAATAAGCTGCAGCACAAAAATGGTACAATGAGTAGTAAAGTGGAGAGTGGAATTACAAAAGCAACAAAAAAGTATTCGCTGCACAACGATGAACCAAACACAATTTATTAAAATGACAAAGCTTTCGGATATACAAACAATCCTTCCTCAGTGTCTTACAAAAATTAAAAGCTCAAGCTAGTATTTATAGTAAAAACATGTGACACAGCCATTAATTTGATAGGGTGAACACCTAATTTTTAATGAAACAGAAATAGCTAAAATAACAACAGGTATACACATATACTTCATTTCATCATAATTTTCCTTTGTTTATTTTTCAAGACAAGTTTCAAAGTAACCTGCTTATTTGTTAGGCTTCAAGCCGATAAGGGTCCAGGATTAAACAAGCAGGTTACTTTGAAACCTGTCTTGAAAAATAAACAAAGGAAAATTAAGAAGAAATGAAGTATATTTTAAGTTATTTTCATTTTTTATCTTTTTTGTTTTTTTTTTCTTTGCCATGTATGCAGCACATGGCATTGCAAAACAAAGTTCATTGCCTAAGGAAAACCAGAAAAAATAATTTCAATCACCTTATAGAATGCAAGCGCACTTAGCAGAATTATGCCAGTCAGCACCATGGCTGGGAGAGACTGCAGAGGTTTCACCTGTTAACTAATTGACTCTGTGGCACAAGGTGTAATTATGGTGAGATAAAAAAAGGAACAGAGGTAAAGCAGCGTTTGAGTCCCACAGTAGATATTTTTTTGAGGGAGACATAATGATTACTTACACAAGTAATATGTGTTTGCTTTTGCCTTTTCCATTTATGCATTGCCTATATAAGTGCAAACACTGTTCACTGCTTAAGGAAAGAAAAGTGAAAAATTTAATTTGGTTTGCCTTCCAGGCTCAGTGGTGATGCACAGCTATCAGCACTCTGGACAGTACTGAGTGTTGAAAAAACACATGCTGTCTAGCTTTCCCTGTGGCATCAGGTATAAGTGCAGTAAGTTCATTGCCAAAGCACAGGTGAGCCAGAGTTCAAATCCAGCAGACCCTGCTTTGTAGTAAGGGTGTCCCACTGTCATTGCTCCCGAAACTTTGATTATAAAGGTAATACTACATAGCAATAGCTATAGTAATATTACATAGCAATAGGTATGCATAGCAGGGTGATTGACAAAAAGGTAATATTACTGTTTGCATATGCGTACCTGTGGTAGGTATCATAGCTCATTAATAACTGACATATGAACCCGCATTGATTATGTGGATAACTGGATTAGCATAACAATGATTATGTAATAAAAAATACAGTTGCTTATCTGTGATGGACGCTATAATTTACTGACAATCATGTAGACCCTTCCAATAACCCAGTTTTAGCTATAAAACATAATGTATTGTGAAGTATGTATCATAACTTCCCAACTCTGTTACTAAAGTCATGCAAGTCTATACATTTCCAATATAGTTTCAGACATTAGCCCTGCATTACAGCTGATAATGCATCAGCCAGGACCTTTTAATGTCACAAACATTTCTTAATTAAAGTATAGGATCAATCACTCTTTAAGCTGTATATCTATAATGACCAAGATTGGTAAACACCTCTTTTGTTGCAAAGACGAATAGTCACACGTGAAAATTTATGCTTTCCCTTTTACACAAATCCCACTTTGTCAAATTACTTTTAACAGTGTGTAAGTCCCAAGAAAAAGTGTGCCAAGGCATCACTTTGATCCCTCTAATATCAAGGTTTAAAAGCCAAGACATTTAGAATTTCAATGTTGACCATTGGACAAAGTATGACTAGGTATGGCAGGACACATGCCAAATATTAATGCCAAATCTCACATCATCACTGATTTATTGTAAACTCCATTCCCATTTGTTTGGTAATGCTTCTCTTTGCTTAACATCATGCAAATGTGGTTGCATGGTTGTGCATGTTTTTGCAACAGTTGTAAAATGCAAGTTCACAAATTGGCGGAAACCATTGTTACTGTTGTTGGAGGATCTTTGCAGACATGGCAGGTGATGGGAAGGATAGTGCCAAATTCAGGATCCAGAGTTGGGGTGTGGAGTCAAAAAGCTTTGTTGCACACTTTGTGAAGTGCTTCACGGGGACTATACCAGGTGTCAGTACAAGGCTGAGGCTTGGAACAGCCTACTAAAGTCTGCCTTTAGTGCAACTGGCATACCACACATTGGACATTAGTGTGGACACTGCTACAGTGACCTTAAAAGGGGCAAGCAGGCAAAACTCGACCAGTGGCTGGATCAGTTTCAAACTGCTAATGGCCTCCAGTTGTGAAAGTATATATATCAAACAATTTGAAATGATATGCAATGGTGTAGATAGCCAAGACTAGTATGCATAATGCTTTCATGTCTCTTCTTCTTTCATTCTTTATTTTACAGCTGCAGAGGAAATCACGGTGAAGAGCAAGGCATATGCGGAGTGACTGGTGAGACTAAGAGAGGTAAGGGGTATGTCTGCAGCACAACTGACCCTGATTTTAGTGATTATTGTGATTCCATAATTCAGAATCAACTTCAGCTGAATATCTTAATTGTAACAGCAAGCATCTATACTTTCTTCTGTAGTTGTTGGTGATTGTATTAGGCAAGTGTAATAACATATATATGTAGGATCAATTCTCACAAGTAACCTATAGATTCACATTCAACAAATATCATTTTTAAAGTTGAAATGTAGCAATATGGGCCATATTGTTAACTTAAATCTAATGTCTTTGAAAGCATCAGTGGAATATGTGCACATTCCAAGGACTGTCACAATCATTTTTGGGGTTGTGAAAGTTCTATAGCTAGTATAATAATAAACGGCTATTTGTTGTAGTAAAGAATGAATGTCACATATCATGGTTCTAACCATTTGTTTTCTTGTTTTGTCAAACCTCACCCCTTATTTGTTTATTTATTTATGTATTTATTTATTTTACATTTGTTTACCAGGATAGTCCAACTGGATACATGTCCATTTTCAGCGAAGGACCGGGGAGAAAAGCTCCACATAGACAAACTTACATAGATTACACAGAAGTTAGCAAACAATTATAAAAACAAAGTGATTATATACAATGGGTTAGTAGTGTTCCCTAGTAGGGACTCACAATTCTCATGGACAGACAATTAAAAAATAAGAGACATCAGATTGGAAGCAGAGCTTGGTGATGTAGTTACAAGTTATGATAATTGCAGATTATGCTTTTAGTTTATAACTTAATCAGGGTTGGTACATGGGCATAGCCAATTCACTTTGAGATACTGTTTGAGGTTTTTTTTTTGAAGAGACTTTTGAAGGATTGTAGGGTTATATAGTTTGACAACAAATTCCAGGTTTTGCCAATGAAGTTGGCAAACAGGGATTCACCAGTAGAGTTATTAGCTTTGTGGGTTTGGACCAGTAGTTTATTGGCTGACCGTAGAGATCTTAGGTTGCTATATGGCTTAATATTTTTAAGTGAGGGGGTATCCTCAGGGTGGTACAAAATTTTGTGCACTATTAAGAGTTGATTGAATTGAATTAAGCTGGGCAGTTCTAGACACTCAAGTTGTTTAAGGTTCTGGCTGTTGTGGGTTCTATAGGTGGAGCCAGTGGCGAATCTGGCAATATGATTGTAACTATGGGACAGCTTACCTAGTTCGGATTTGTTGAGGTTTGAGAGCACAGGCGAGGCATATAAAAGAGTAGAGAGTAGGTGTGATCAGGCGATTGCAGTCCTAGCCTGTGGGGTTAAAAATGTTTTATTTCTATACAGTGATCCAAGCTTCTTATTGATGGTCTGTATGGTTTTGTTGACCTGTAGGTCAAATTTGAGATTATTGTCTATGATAACCTCTAGCAGTTTGGTGTGATTACCTGGGGAAATAGTGGTACCATTGTTAGATGTGAAAGAGAATGAAAGTGAGGTGGATCTACTAGTGGGAGAGAAGAGTAGAAGTTTAGTTTTATTGGGGTTCAGAAGTAGGCTAACACTGACTCTGAGAGTTACCTTGGTCTTTTGGTTTGATTTGTATGATTGTATGTAAGCAGTGTTGTTGGCTGTACTTTAATTTGTTTTATTCTTTTTTAATTTTACACCATTTTACAATTTTCAGGCTAATTTTAATTGGATCCTAGATCTGTTTATTTATTTATATTTTTTATGGGTTACCTGGAATCAGACAGTTTTGATATCATACCTTACTGCCAACAAACCAAATGTATTTCAGCACAGGGAGGTAGGCAAACCGCTCGACCTGCCAATCCTAAACTGGCTGCCACATGAACACCCAGCACCTCTTAGATGCATCCTGGCAGTACTGCATCCACAACCCCTACCTTACTTGGTCCATAGTCATGAGGTAGCATTGCCCCAGCTGGTGCTGTGGTGGTTCCCTCTGGAAATACTGGTGGAGGCAGTGATTATGTCACCCACCAGGGGCTGTCAGTGATGGTTTGCGATGTAATAGAGAGTGGCCTTGGCACCCGCATCAGTCAAATGGAGAAGCTGCTCCTAAAAATAGAAAAGAGTCTCCAACATCAACAGTCTCACAGGCAACTGAGGAAGGGGACAGTGATGACAGTTTTGAGGGTGAGAGCTAGATTTTCACTGTTCCCTCACTTGATGGGCATGTGCCTCTGATGTCCCCTACCTATCCCCAGTCATGGTGTCCTTCAACTGTTTTGTATCCATCACCATCCCTGCATCTGTTTTGTATTTCCTGTTTGTTTGCACCTGCTTCCTCACCTACTTTTCCTTCCTAGCCCTCACATTCGTAGGTCCCTTTCACAACATTCCTCTCTTTGTGAAACAAAAAAAAATGTGCAGCTCTCCAACAAAAACATTTTGTCCCATACATGGCTCTACACTTTACATATGTGTCTTCTTGACACACTTGATTTAATCAGATTGTCTATACAATACAATTGCATTGTTGCCCCATCCATGCTGTGGTGACAGTCCAAATTCATCATATTTTGTCTACATTTGCACATTACTGTGGTGAAGAAGTGGATATATGTGATTCTTTCTCAGTTTCCTACTGCCAATGCCTGTATTGTTTCTCATTTTTCTTCCCTCTTCTTGTACCCCCATTTTACCACCTTGCTATCAACCCCATTTTCACATGTTTAATCTAGTCAAAAAATAGAATTGCACACAACACACATAGCCAGAAATGGTCCATAAAAAACATTCACATTTTGTCCTTAGCATTTGCCTGGAGTTTGCCATCTCACACCAATGCCAAGTGCTTGTAAATAGCTGTTCACTTCCTACGTTATAGCCTGGTGAGTTTTTTCCATCAGCTGCACTTGTCTAGTTATCTCAGTGCAATACTGCTTAAACTCTCTGCACTGTAGGAACACAGAGTTAAAACAAAGTAAAGACACTATTTTGAAACAGTTACTCTGACAGTTCTTAAACTGCTGGATATAACAAAGAGCAACTTCCTATGTGGAGTGCTGACATAAATTAATTAAATTGAAGATTTTATTTTTCCCTTAGCATTAAGGGTTCAATTCCAAATGTATCTCATATCATTTCCTAGTGTGATGTTATATGTCTATGACATGTTTAATCACCCACAACTTAATATTTGCCACAGTTTTGAGTTATCATGGAGATATACTGAATACTGGCCAAAAAGAATATTTAAAGTGACATCCATCAACCATTAGTGTCTGTTATTCCCACCATTCTAAGGGATTCATATCAATTAATTGACAATATTAGTAATCTGGATTTTCAGGTTTCAGAGACACATCTTTTAGTCACACTAGATGTAAAGAGTCTGTTTACTGCAATTCCTAACCTTTATGGAATGGAAGCTATCAGGTCTTTATTAAATAAGGATGGAAAATTTACCAACAATGAACAATCCTTAATAAATACACTATTGGAAATAGTTCTGACCAATAATGTTATGACATTTAATGAGCTTTTTTATATACAACAGTGGGGGGTAGCCATGGGCACCCCCTGCGCCAACACATATGCCAACCTTGTTGTATATAATTGGGAAACTACAAGCTTATTTACACACCCTAGCTATAAAAAGGTACTCTGTTATTACAGATTTGTAGATGATATACTTCTGCTATGGGATGGAACGGTTCAGGAACTACAAAGTTTTATAATGGACCTAGAGAAGACAACAGACTTTTTAAGATTCTCAATTGAATATTCAACCCTTGAGATCAATTTTTTGGATCTAAAAATCATAAAGAATGGACAAGGGGGATTAAAAACTTCACTATTCAGAAAAGAATGTTGGAAAAACAACATGTTGCAATACGACAGTATGCATCCAAGGTTCATTTTCAAAAATATAGTGAAAGGACAGTATGTAAGGATAGATAGAATATGCCAAGAGCTAGATGCAAAACACAATGAATTTAATAAATTAGAAAGAATGTTTCATGAGAGAAGGTATAATTCAGATATGGTTAGGACCATAAAAGATTCTTTCATACAGGAAAATGCTACTAATAAGAGCTATAAGCATTATAATTGTTTTGGTACCAATAGGAACTGGAATTTTTCACAGAAATATAATAAGAACTCTGTAAAAAGAGATCCAGGTTATGTCAGATGTATTATCACCTATACTAGTGATAATAAACAGATAACTGACATTATATTAAAGAACTGGCCCATTCTCACAATGAATGGTGAAATTAAGCAGTTGATTGGTGAGAGACCAAACTTTGTATATAAAAACTCAAAGAACCTGAAACGAATACTTTGTAATGAAAAAAGACCCAATAAATCCTACAAAATAAAAAGTGGAACTAACAACAATATTATAGGTACCTATTCATGTGGGAAATGCAGCTCTTGTGCATGGATATCAAAAGAGAAGAGTTTCTTTCATCCTGAGTTATTATTCAATTTTGAATTTAAATGTTATGCAAACTGTGAGGACAGCAATGTTATCTATTTGGCCACTTGTGAGTCATGCCCAGCATTTTATATAGGCATGACCACAAGAAGACTTAGGGACAGAATACAAGAACATTTATATGCCATTAAAAAAGCTGATCACAAGAATGCTTTATCCAAACATATTATAGATTGTCCTGAACATAAATTTTTATTTAGGGTTATACAGAAAAAAGAATTGAGCATCAGGAAAGGTGATAACTTTAATGACCTTGAGAATTTAGAACTAGACTGGATATTCAAATTCAGAGCACAAAGTCATCCAGGGTTAAACACATATGTGAGTATCAGATCACATTTAAAGAAACGAAGATATTAATATCTATAGAAAAATATTCATTTATCTCTTAGGAATGATATTTATGATAATAATAAATATGCCATGGTAGATGGAGATTCCTCCTAACCTTAACTCTTTCTACCTTCCCTTTTTCCCCCTCTCCCCCCCTTCCTTTTTCTTCCTTCTTTTGACCTTTTTTTCTTCTTCCCCTTTCACCCCCTTTTTTTCCGCCCCCTTTTTTCTCTTTTTCCCCCCTTTTTCTTTTTCTTTTCTTTTTCTTTTTTTTCTCTTTTTTGTTTCTCCTTTTTTTCATTTCTTTTGATATGGAGTATGCATTTGATTAGACTATAAATATTATTCATGACCATTTATACAACTATTTAATTAATTAGCCATTTATTTTGTTATGATTGTTCAATAGATAAGAATTATATTAAACTTGCTATGATATATATATATGAAAAATAAGTTTTAGGCTATGTTGATTCATTAGTTAAAAAACTATTTAGTTCTGTATCTTATCTGTAATGAATTTCTGATACTAGGTATATGAAATTAGACTGGTTATAACATCTATAACAATAAGATACCTTTTATATAGAACATCTAATCTCTATCAGTATTTCTGATAAGATATAAATTTATATATGTACATAGACATGAAATATGATCAATACTGTATATATTTATATGTAGTTATGATCAAAAAGCAGTCTCTTATATAGTGCAATTAGATCTATGATGGCTTTTATATAGAATTCTTATGAATTATTTATTATAAATAAGGATGGAATATATACATGAAAATAATCAACTTATTTGATGGTGGCTATATACAGAATCTTCCTGGATTTTATATGTATGGTTAAGGATAGAGCCTTTCATGTGAAAACATTATGAATAATATGATTTATTTTAATATAGGTTTCCAAAGAAAATATTTGGCATTGGTTTCTTGAAGCATGCATCTGTTGGCTTTACTATTATCTTTAGGATAATATATACATTATATACTATATCTGTTAAAATATAGAGCTAGTAATGTATTAAACTATCAGCTTTATATTTGTAACCAACGGTCCTTAGATTTTTTGACATGTATTATATTACTATTACTTGTACTTGACAGTTTCAAAAGAAACTTATCATGAAGTGTTTTTAAGCTACACCCTGATATAATTAATTGAATAAGTGAAAACTGAATGGTATTGGTCAACTAGGACCTCACCCAATTATTGCATTTAGATATAATGAATGTGTTTTTATCTATTATTTATTGAATCTGAAGAAGCGTGCCTTTGTGGATGCACGCGAAAGCGCTTATTCTCCTGTTTTATTAAAGAATTGTCTTTTTACGTGGTGGTGTCTTCCAGTTTATACTACACAGTTTTTAGTTTTCATGGAGATATACTGAATACTGGCCAAAAAGAATATTTAAAGTGACATCCATCACCACAACTATGAGATATTTATCCAACCCTGTTCTGTTTGTAATAAGCCTGTTGTCCCTCTCCTAACACTTCTTTACCCCTATATCAGTCATTTCATGCTACAGAGCATGGCAGGTTAATAATGAGAACATACCAAAGACATGTCCATGAATGTTCCGTTGCAGCAAACATTGTTATGTGCATATCCGCTTCTCCTTGTATTCACCCCTTCAATCCCACCCCTCCTTATATGTGTGTATCTATTAAGCTGATGGATGTAAATTAATGGTCATCTTATGGGTTCTGTGGACAGTCATAACTCTGCTAATGCATAATATCAACACGTTACCTTGACTCAGTAGGTTATCAGTGCTCCTGTAGTGTGCAAGTTTTCAAAGTCTGATGTAGGATTCCCTTTGCTTCATGTTCACTTGTTGATCAAATGTAAACATGTTCAGTTGCATCTTGCCAAGGTTTATAACCCAGCAGTAGGGGATGCTCTTAAGGACTGTTTTCAGATGTCTCCCTCTCTTGTGTATCTGTGGTCGATTCATCTGTCTGCCACTTCTCCTATGTAAATAGAATATGTCTGCCTATCAAGTAAACTGTAAGGGGGACCACAATCGATATAACTGTCAGAAATCAATTACCACCTGGCACCATTATGTTTCAAATGTCGCACATCTTCTTCAAACAGATGTATATGTATATATTAATTATTGTCAACTCTATATCCTCTGTATCCTTATCTCATGCAATTCATGCTACAGAGCAGGACATACTCTGATTGAGAAGACACGTCATACCAGCACATCATTAGGATATTTATGAATGTGCCAGGAGAGTACCTTATACATCATCACAGCCTTGTGTCTGTCATCACCTCGTCTTTCTCATCAGAATATACTGTAGCATTTGTGCTAGGATAATGGAGGAAATCTTCATTTAATAGGCTGTGGAAACCATCCTTATCATGAAGAAGCATAGTGCACACACTTTCCAAGATATCTGGTCCTAAACAAATAGCATAACTGCTGAGTCATGCTAATCATTTCAAAATATATACCACCGCTTGTCATTTGTAGCAAGATGTACCCACAATTAAGTTGTGATATGCAGTGAGGACTGCAAAACAGCACCTAGATGTAGAAGTGTATTGAGGTAGTCATTACTGATAACAGTTTAGGGAAGACACATGCTTCACTGTAGTTATTGATAATCACATTTTCAGTCCTGATCACATTTACTTAGCTAATGATATCCTAACAACATTTGTAAAAAAAAAAAAAAAAACATCTGGATTTGAACCCAGGCTCCCCTTTGCTCTTCGACAAAACAAAGCAAAAAAAAAAAAAAACAGATCTCGAATCCCAAAGCTATAAATTTTTCTTTGCTTTAATACAAAACTAGCAAAGCTTTCGGGACACTTCCCTTTCTCAATGCATAATAAAAAACACATACAGTTCATCATGTTATAAAAATCACATGACTTTAGAAACCAATAGAAAATTCAGTTCCATAACTGAGTCCATTCACTTCCAAACTTAAAGTGATAGCAGCAATACACTTATTAATACATGTACATACATATAAAAATAGGGTCTATATTAAATCAGCGAATGCTGATTTATCGACCCCATGTAAGCAAAAGCTTACAATCCCGAACACTTAGAACAAAGAAGAAAAAAAAAACATTTAAAACATTACATAAAGTGGGGGGATTCGCACCCCACACCCCCCTACTTAAATATACACACTACAGTGATGAAAATGGCAAAATAACAAAGGCGGCCAAGTGATTTCTTTCCCAGGGAAAGAATTCACAATTCACTTATATGCCCTTTCGGTATTTTGCCGTTTCGTGCTTTCAAGTTCGATCAAGACGCATTTGAAAGAATCCATTTTCCATCATATAATAAGGATCCTAAAAATACATATAAATATAAAAAGAAAAAAAATAAAATGTTAAAATAAAGATACAACAGATAGATATCAAAACTGTATGGATATCTCTTTCATTTACAACTTAATTTGCCTGCACTTTAATATAGGTTTCAGGCAGACAGAAGCATTCAAACCATTTTTTTATCGACCTGATATACCTGGCTGTTGTATCTTTATTTTGTTTTGTCATTGAACTCTTCTTTACCATTGGTCTCATTTACTCAGCCCGATCCTAAAATAGATTTTCATCTGTGCTCTGACCAGGAGTTCACTGCTCTTACATCCTGTGCCAGGTCAAATTACAATATCTTAGGGCTGTTATTGAAAGACAGGTTAGAGAGCTGATGCACTTACATGGCCTTTGTAATTCTGCTGTCAAGCATGTAGGACCATTTTAAGAAAATTTTTAGACCAGTTTCCAACATGCTAAATGGAGATAAGAGCAAGCATCACTGGGTCCAGATTCTAGCCAGAATAAGAGGATCTCCATTTATGTAAGACCTTTCTGGGCAATTTTCATGGTGTAGGTCTCTGGCAGAAGCCTTGGGTGTTATCTGAGGTTCTTCAGTTTTTCACCGATGCAGCTGCAGGATTAGGTATGGGAGGTTATTTCAAGGATGCTGTTTTTTGGTGGCATGGTTCTTCTCATAGTCTGAAAAGAGAAGAAGGGACACAACCTTTCTGGAAATATTACCAGTTTGGGTTGCTCCACTGCTGTAGAGGGACAACTTCACTTACAGAAGGGTAATTTTCTTTTCTGAAAAAAAGGACGTGGTTCAAGTCTTACTGAAAAGGCTTCCCATTCTAAATGGGTGCATTCACTTTTAAGGCTGATGGTCTTATTAAGTTTAAAGACCAATTTAACTTTTACTGCTAAATACATCCCATAAAAATCCAATAGTATTGCTGAGAGACTGTCATATTTTCAGACCTCCAGATTTCATCAATTGGCCTCAGAAGCACACCAGTTCAGGAAGCCTATGTCACCAGATCTCTGGTAACTTGACAAAGATTAGCTCTAAACTTTTTGTCCAGGTCATAGGCTCTGAGTATGAAGAGACCATATTCTGCATCCCTTAGTGCATCCATAGTCTTCTACCTTGACTTCCCTGTCCTCAAAAGATATTGGTCCATACCAGTTATTGTTTGTTTCTTTGTTAAACAATGTATGTTGAATGCAGTAGTTAGTACAATTCAGTTGGAAGCACTAGGTGGGTTGTCTTGTTCTCTTAATCTTCTGCCATCACCAGCAATTAGTCAGTTACCAGAGTTGTGAAAGGCTGGGACAATGTTAAAAGGGGTCATCTCAGATTCTGGGAAACACATAATAAGCCATATTTTGGAAACCATCATGTTGGCCACATCTGGTGATTTCCACACCTTTGTAGTTTCAGGAACTCTGTCCATTTTTGCTACATGCAGGTGCCTTTAGAGTAAATGAGTTACTTCATTCATTGCATTGATGAGATGCAATCCTGTCCAGAGAGCATGTCACCACTGGTTGAAGAAATTGAAAGTGGGTCAAAGTAGGCATGGACAGGGAAAATGCATAGCAAGTCAGGAGCTTATTTTTTCTGCCAAGTACATTGGACTTACATAAGTTAGCTCCAGACGTTTACCCTTCCAGGTGGTTCTCCTGCTTAGTTCAGGTCATTTAATTACAGCTAAAGATGTCAACTCAGCTCTTCATAAAGTCTTGGTATATTACGGCATTCCTCTTTTGGGCTTTATGTCACATTCCTTTAAAATTATTAGGATATCAGCTCTAGCACAGGAGGGTCAGTCAGTGCAGGTTTTGAAAAAGATGAGCTTCCAGAGCTTTTCAGTCTTATATAAGTTAATAAATGTTTTGCTGGTCATAAGGCATTCATTTATTCAGAGACCAGCTTTCAGAACTTCCCCTTATGAGGAGGGCTCACATTTTCACTTTGACCCAAGTTCCTGTTCTGTAGTCTGGTGTGGTTTTCCTGGCTTAACATTGATGCAGTTATAGGATGTGTGGTTTCAGTAACTTTCATGCTGGTCTAGTCTCATACAGTCTTTAATCATCTAGGAGGGAATTGTTTAACACAAATACCTAATAAGATTGTTTTGGCAAGAATGATGATGGATTTGTCTACTTTAAGGTCAATACACCAAAATACCCTAATATTTTGGTCTGCTTTGATATCTAGATTACTGTAGCATAGCCCTATAAACCCTATATCTATTGTGCTTTCAAAGTGGTTCATAAATGATTGTATTGTGAGGTCAGCCAAAGCACTATATGTGCATGTCATTGAACATTCATGTTTTACGAAATCCAGTGAGGATTTCTATGAAAGGGACAGCATTCATTTTTAAATTTATTTGGACTACATTTGTTTAATCTTTAAGTTTCTTGAGAGGTACACAATGCAATCTCTGCCATGTTGTTGGGGGTTCAAAGTTTTAATCTTCATTGTTATGCTCCACTTTACTCAATGTTTTGATTAATTGTTAACTATTTGAGTGCAATTAATTTATTATTGCAAATTCAGTCTAAGTTAGTTGCTTAATTATCGTGAGACACATTACATATAATTTTGATGACAATTTTGTGATGTTTGTAGTGTTATTTCCTCATCAAATGGGGACCAGTGGGAGACAGCTTGCTAGAGCATGCTGGCAGATGGCTGGTTTGCAGCCTCACCCACCCACACTTTTATCCACCATTTTTGGTTCATCAGCCTCTTCTTCAGCTAGCTTCGGTTAGACAGCATGGCATGGTTTGGACTGCCTCACTGGGAGCTTTGAGTAGGGACAGAAGATTGTTTATAAGCCCTTGGATTGAATAAGTAAGATCAATGATCTGAGCAAGCTTGGTGTATCTACCCAGGCATGGGCAAGGTTATACAGATGGTTCCATATATACAAAGATTGTGGTACTGGTTGTATGTCTGTCAAGGTTAAAATGTGACACATACATTGTTATGTTATTCTAATTACTAGTTTATTGAAGAATACGATGGTGACAATGGCAATATTGAGAGGTTATTGACACAGGTCAGTGGACAAGAGTGGCTTGCCAGGAAGCATCTTTTCACTGGCCAAGCCAAGTTATGCAGGTGTTGGAGCTTACATGGAGTTATTGAAGCCACATCCATGTCAGTTTCCATGACTCAAGTGGTAAGCTTGGCTGAGTATCTGCACTCATTTCTCTCAATAGGAGATGGAATTTTGATGTTAGTGTGACAGTCACATTGTGCCCTCTCCCCTTTGTATACCCAGCTTTTGATTCTTCGCTTCTTCTTGAACCCACTGGGGGTAGACAGCATGGCATGGTTTGGATTGCCTCAATGGGGGCTTTGAGTAGAGGCAGAAGGTTATACGCCCCTGATCTAAATTGGTAAGATCAATTATCTGAGTGAGCTTGGTGTGCTCTTCTCAGTGGTATAACTTAGTGCGCCTGCATGGGCAAGGTTATGCCATATGTATCTGTGTATATATATATATGTGTGTGTGTGTGTGTGTGTGTGTGTGTGTGTGTGTGTGTGTGTGTGTGTGTGTGTGTGTGTGTGTGTATGTGTGTGTGTGTGTGTGTGTTTAGATAGACAGATCAATGTGGTAATGGTTGTAATGTCTCTCAAGGTTGAAATGTGACATGCAAGTTGTTATGTTATTCTAATTGCTGGCTAACTGAAGAATAAAGTAGACACAATGGGTATATTATCTGGGTATTGAATTGGGATGGGAGACAAGCATCCCTAGTAAAACATAAAAATGCAGAAAGATCCTGTGCATTCCAAAATCCACATCATAACTAGAATGCGGCTTTTAGAGACAAACAACTTTAATTCTGATACCATGCAGCATATGTGCACCTATTAACTTCAGATATTGCCAAGATGCTTGATGAAAAGGCAGAGACATAGATGACTGGCCAAGAAGTATTAATTCTGACTGCCACTACTATGGAACGAGCTACCAATTCAACTGAAACAAAGCCCCTCCCTGAGCCTCTTCAAACACAACCTAGATCAATGGATGGGTGACCACAAATTCACTACTGGGGTGGTGCACATGTCCCTCCTGGACAAAGACATTCTGTATTAGCTGCCATACACCTTACCTCTGTGAATTTTACTCACCTAATCACTGGCAACTCAGGATAAATATGGCAAGACTTGTAAGAGCTCTAGGCCTGTTAGCCTTGTAACCTCCTATGAACCTATGGGCCTAAGACATATAAAGACCAGTAACAGTACCTCTTTTAAAGATGCAGATTCCTAAACCACTAATACTTCATTTATACCTGTACAATGTGAGAGCTAAAACCAAAGTCAAAAAGCGGAAATTGCTTGTAGTAAACCAATAACAGGAAAAAAGCACAAAGGTTCCAAACCGATAGTAGCACTCAACAGACTTTAATAAATACACGAACAAACATCCAAGATAAACGGTGACAAGCTCAAATTTACGTTTTCGTCCCACAACTTCTTCAGATAAAATTTCCTCTCCAAGCCACCACCTTTATACAATCAGCAATTAATTGTGTTATCTTTCTGCAAAACACCTAATTCCTTCACACTCCACAAGAGTTAAATATTGCTGTCAAAGTAAAAGATCTTACAATTAGTATAGCAAGCGATACACTACCCATACCTCTCAACTTCTTAGAGCAAGAAATATGGATAAAGGCACAAATAATTGGGGGAAAAAGATTAAAAAATAGGGACACTTTTTAAATATTGCTCTTTCAAATTGAGAAAGTTGATTGAATAATGGGCTTTTCTTAAACTTGAATTTTCTGAAGGATATGAAGTCTGAAATTCAGATGTGTGCCATTATTTTCTGACTTCAGTCCTCAATGATTTGCTAGAAAACAACAATTTTAGGGGAAACCAAATATATGAGGCAAAAATGTGTACATTCTGTGAAAATCTTGACAGTTGAGAGGTGTATGAACTACCTAGTAAGCCATGTAGTTCAGAAAATTTGATAAAATCTTTGTTTTACTGCTTGTATAAATAAAGCAAATCATGCTCATGTCTGTAAGTCTTTTATCTCTCTCTGTTCATTGTATAACATAAATATTTCAATAGTGTGCAGATGTAGTCAATAGCAAGTCATTTTCAATGTGTGTTGATGTAAGCAAGGTTAACAAATTAACATTAGTTCAAAATGCAAGAGCAAGATTTATTGAATTACTGATGCAAACTGACAAAAAAGTCACATCTGGAGTAAAGGAAAACTCTGTTACAAAGACAGTCGATGGGTACAGCTGATTATTATATTGAAAATACTTTTTTGGATAACTTGAGATGCAGACTGAAGGAGAGTCAGATTTGTGCTGCACTTAAACCATGCTAAGATAGTGTACATGCCTGAAAAATTAAGAATAAATGTGGGAACTTAATAATAAGGAAAAGAAGGGCACTAAGCATGTATATACATTGTACAGTGTATATCCAGCATATTCAGTATCAATGCTAAGAAATAAAAAAGCAGATTCCTTTTAAATTGAGATACTTTTTGCCGCTAAAAGGCAGCATAAAAGGAAAACATGTATAGACAGCCTGTAGAAAAAGAGAGAGAGAGAATACATGTAATTGTAAAAGCAACAAAGGCAGTAAGAAATGTCAAAGGGGTAACTCTTTATTTTTACATGGGCAAGTTCAGTTTAATCTTTATGTTAGTGGCAGTATACAAACAACAGAGAGGTAGATATGAAAATGATGGATGCACAAAGAGAAAGATTGTAATGAAAGAAAAAATCAAGCCAGAGGGAGAAGACTTGGTAAAAGCATTACCGCCTAGATTTGATATTCACAGACAGAAAGAATCAGCAATTAGAAATTTTACTGTATATGTACTGTTCAGTCATTTAGTCATATTACAGATTTGCAACCTAAAACAAAGCTTATTTTCTGTAATAATCTGTAATCCTACAGTTCAACTAAAGTATGTGTATCATTGCCTTAAGTGATGTATTTCTTATATTCCTCTGTGTTATACTGCTTGATAAGTTACTTTTGCTTCACTAAAGTGTCTTTGACTGATGTCCTTGCAGTACATTTTATACTTTTTGGATGAGTCTATCCAAGAATGCAGCACGGTGGAGAATGCATCTCCCTCACTTTGCCCTTCATGATACAGTTTAAGGTATGAAGGCAGGCACCAAGCAAGAAGTTGTCTCTTTAATTATACAGGCAAGCTGCTGTATTTTTGATAAATGACTTGTGCATCTGCCTTGAAGCAGAAAAAAAAGCTGAAGTAAGCAAGTATGGTATTATTTAACAGTTTGGCTCAGTTTATAGTACTGAAAAACCTCTGGGTGACGATAAAAATAGCTGTAGTGATCTTACCATTACCCTTGACCTTGTGTGTTAGATAAAACAATGGAAATGATTTAATAAACTTGGCAGTGTAAAATATCACACATTTGCTGGACTTGGCATCTAAACAGCATTCATCGCATCAGAGCAACACAAAACCAATATGTTGACAATACTTTACTTCAGGGAGAATGGTTGCCCAACTTCTGAAAATGAGCATGACCTTGCTGCTAATAATTAAAACATTACCAAATGCATGGATGTATGTGTAATGTAGTGTAATGAGGCATGATGCACATATAGCATCTTTGCTCTTTGGTTTTCTGTAATTTCATTTTTACTTCTTGCTGTCATTCTCTGATATGCATTCTGTCATGTTTCCATGGTTGTATCCTGGTTTCTTTGCAGTACTTTTTCCTCTACTGTATTGACACTTTTAACAATATACAAGATCAAAGTTGTGCTTAAAAAGTGTAAACACCATAAGACTATTTGGCAAGTATCATTTGCAACAGACTGTTAACTTTGTCTAACAATTTACTCTATAAGGGTATCATAAGTAAAATATAACTTAAAACTTATCCAAAATAAGATGCCTTGAAAATCCAAAATAAAATGCCTTGAAATGTAAGTTTGTTTAATGTCATGTGACATCTAAGTAATACTATGATTTTTGGAATAAACTTAAATTTTGAAGAACTGCAGGCAGAAAGTGAAAAAAATAAATTATCTTGCCATGAAGTTCTGCTCAATGCAAACCTGCCAGTGATGTAATAACTATGTATAAATATTTTTTTTCTATTACTGAATGTCTTCATTGGGATAGACATCCTAACTTGATTATGCTTTCATTGAATGATACTTTTTACCCATAGCACACTGTGAGGGCAAAGCTCATTAGATGATAATGCTTAATCACAATTACATTCACTTACAATGAAAACAATTAGAAATACTTTTAATTTTGGGAATTCCAGCCAATACATATTTAATACATGGGAGTATGGAGATTATTCTGTAGGGAGGAAAATATGCTCTAGAGATAGGAAAATAGTACTTAGGGTATAGATGTTTTAACTACATTATGGAACTTAAAAACACCAGTCATCATTGCACCAAATTGATAATACATGGGACCATTTACTAAGACATTGCCAATATACAATCAAATAAGTTTAGTGAAAATTTTACTCTGGAGATAACCATTGAATGCCCTGATACCCCTAAATATCTCAACTCTCCCCCACTACTACTAAAAACATGTACTGAAAGTGCTGATGAAGACAAAAAAACACATGTTCCATGGAACCTAGTAAAATACTGGTCTTTTTGGTAGACAGTACTACACATGCCCTGGTGGAGCCACTACATAAAATATTTAACCTAAGCCTAGCGACTGGCTTTGTCCTGAAGGAATGATGCACATCAGTGGAGACACCATTCCTTAAAGGTGGCCATACCATGGATCCCAGGAATTATAGGTCAATCAGCCTGACGATTCTCATTTTCAATGCTGTGGAACAGACCTGATAAGCTTTGACATTAAACATCTTATCAGGCTAGACCTACAAAAGTTTAACTTGGTAAAAATGAGATTTTACAAAATAACACAGGCAAAAAGGTATTAAATAATGACCAAGGTCAGTAGAAGAGACCCAAACATTAATGTAAAATGTACAAAAACCAATACAAGATCCAGCGCCTTGGTCAAAAAGGCCTTTCAAGAGTTAAAAAGCACAACATCAGCAAACAATTAAATACATCACTACATTAAAAAGTCCACCAATAAAAATGATTCAATTAAACAATCAAATAAAAAAAAATATCAAGTAAAATAAGACAATTCAGTTCAACAACCCTATACTTTATAGAAACACTTTCCACCTGATTTCTAAATTTAGACCATTAGGGGTCAGAATACCATATTTCAAAATAAATAAACTCTCTTTAAAAAGTAGCTTCTGTTTTAAGTGATTATCCATAAAAACATTTAACTTTTCTAAGAAAAGAAAAGTGCATGGCAACTGAATTTTCCACCCTTTGCTTTCTTATGTCATTCAGATGTTCTAAAAAACTAGTTCTAAATGTTCTTTTTGTTTTTTCTATGTAAAAAAGATTAAATGGGCACTTCAGGGCATATACTACCCCTTCTGTGCTACAACTATACAACTAGCAGAGAATCAAAGGACAAAGAGACTCCAACCAGATAAAATACGATTTAATCCAGAGAAAGGTTAGCACTTTCATCCAACTACAATAATTTGAACTTCTTCAAACAAATTAAAGAATCACATGAACAAATGTATACAACCAATAAATCAGTTAACTAGTATAAACTTAATTGTTTGAATGAACAACTCAGACTAAAGAAACACCAAACATATTAAATATATACAAAAGACTGCAAAAAATCAGATAAAATATATATGTGTGTATAATATAATGGCAACCAAATAAAAATCATGTATAAAAATACTAGCGAACAAACCTTTAAATATTTAAACCAAAAATTCATCTTTCAAGAGATTTTAGTATAAGGAGGCAACCCAGTGAACAGTTTCATTCAATCCAGGAAAGACAAAAGCATTAAATTTAAGTTGCCACAAAAGTTCTCTAAATTCTAACTGTAAAGACCAAGGCCCCACCTTTAATATTTTTCATCACTTGACCAATCACAATATAGTTAAAATTGTGGTTGGGGTATTCATAAATGTGTTTTGCTAAAGCATCATTCAAATGATTTTTGCTAATACTGTATTGGTGCTCATAAACCCATTGTTTAAAATGTCGCTCCTTTTTGCCAAGGTAAAATGAATTGCAAAGTTGACATTGTGCTAAATAAATAGCACCAACTGTATTACAGTTATAATTCCCATTTATCTTATAATGTATACTCCGGACAATAACGTGGTCGCCAGTAATCATGTACTTACAATAAAAGCAAAACCCACATTTTTTTCATCCCTACTCTGTCTGTGAATCCTTGGGGGGGTGTTGAAGTAGATTTTTCAAGGTTCTACCTCTCCTAAAAATAATTCTAGGTTTTAATTCTACCTTCTTCCTGATTAATGGATCATTCAATAGGATACCCCAGTTTTTATTCACTGTATCCCTTATTTTGTTAACATCCATTGAAAAAGTAGTAATAAAGCTAATGGAAAAATCAGTTTCGTGACTTGAATCTGTCCCAGAGTTAGAATCTCTATTATCTGAAGTTCCGAAGATGGCATTGTTGTTTAAAATTGGAGCAAAGTGACCTGCTGCCATCTTATTACTAACCTCCATAATAAATTCATCCAAGAGGTCAGATGGGTAACCCATTCTCAAGAACATAGATTTAAAATTTTATATTCAGCTAAAAAATCATCCTCTAGTAAGGTCATACATGCAGCTCTCACGAACTGCCCCTTAACCACCCCTCTTTTTTGATGGTAAGGATGCCCACTCTCAAAATGCAAAAATGAGTTTGAGTAGGTAGCCTTTCTAAAAATCTTTGCTAGGTACCTGTTATTAATGATGTCTTTTGATAAAAGGACATCAAGAAAGGAGATTGAAAAAGAATCAAACTGGTAAGTGAAAGATACTAATTCTGTGATACCGTTAATATATTCCACAAATTTCTCAGCACACCAACAGTTTTCTTTTAATTATTAAAAAATGTTGTCAAGGTACCTGGTATACCAGTAAATATGGTTATAAATAAGGGGAGTTGTTGAATATAAATTTGTTTTCCCAATATGCCATAACAGTATTGGCAAAACTTCCCCCAAAGGGGACCCCTTCGCGACTCCACTCTTCTGGAGAAAAAAAACTCCCCTTCAAACAAAATAAAATTGTTCTTAGTACTATGTCTAATAATGTTTCAGTCAAATAGATTTCTTGTTGACGTGCTCCCTTTTTAACCAGGAAATTGGTAATCCAAATCATAACAAGATCTTGAGGGATCACCATATACAAATCTTTAATGTCAACGGTAAGAAAATTAAAGTCAGGTTGAAAAGAAAGTTTGTTAAGATTCTCCAAAAAGCTCTGGGATTCTGGACAGATCTGTTTTTCTAAGGTCAAATACTTCTTAATGTCATCCACTACTTCAGCACAACTATAAGTAATGGATTGTCTGCCATCTACAATAGGTCTAAGGGGTGGGTTTTCCAGGTTTTTATGGATTTTTGGGATGCCAAAGATGACAGGCAATAAAGGGGCTACAACATTTAAAAAATTAAACAGATCAATGTCTATACTTGACTCAATAAGTAATTCATTAATGCATGTCTTAATTCATCTGTATGCCCCATTAACTTCATTTAAAGAAGATTTTATATAAGCATCACTGTCCAAGATCATTGTCATTCTTTGCACATAATCATCCTGATCCATAAAAACAACCCCGCCCTTATCAGGTATCATAACTCTGGTGGTGCTACTTCTTAAATCAAAAAGAAAATCAGTTTCAGCTTGTGTTAAATTCTTGTTCTTACAGCAATAGTTCATTAACCCAGCTCTTAAATCTAATAAACACATTTGTTCAAAAAAATTAAAAATGTGAAGTAGTGGCAGATTACATAAACTAGCAATCTGAAAATTATGGTGGTAATAATTTTTAGTACCTAATAAAACATTTCAGTTTAACTTGCGAATATATACCTTAAGGTACATTAAAGTCCTGGAAATATCTGCTCTCATCAAAGGAACAAAAGAAAGTCATTTCGAAAGTAGTTCAATTAATTCCCTGGGTACTGGTTATGAAGAAAAGTTGTACACACTGAAGTCAGCCTCAACATTAGTTAAAATATCCAATTTCAGGCCCGTAAGGACAGTAGAAGTGTCATTTATTTCCACTTGCGGTTCTGCTTCCTCACCCTCTGGTTCCGCTCTTGCCGTCACTGGTTTCTCTGTTGGCCCCTCCCAAATTGTCATTATTATTATTATTATTATTATTAATTTGAGCCAAGCCCCATGTTTGTGACAAAGGGGGGGTGGATAAGCCAAACCTTTAAAATAATCAGTATGGTCACACTGCAATTTCTTAATCTTATTAAGCCTGACCTTCTCCATAATTCCATCAACACTTGAGTAAATCCAGCAAAAGTCAAATTTATATCTGTTAAAGTCACAGTCTCGCTCAAGATTTTCTGCATCTTGGAAAAGCAAATCTAATTGCAACCCATAATGTTTAAGGAGGAGATTCAGGAACTCACACCCCTGTTTTTGCCAGATTTTCTCAATTGACAATTTATTGGAAAATAATGTTGAGACGAATGTGGACACTCATCCTTCCCCTCCAGTTTCGTCATCCAATCAAGAGTCTTATGCATCTACCATAAGGCAGAATGAGCGATTGAAAAATAGGAATGACAAGCATCTTTATCCAATAGCAATAAACATAATCGACTTGAGGCACCCAATCAGGATTTTCATCAGGGCAGTGGGAGGGGCCAACAGAGAAACCAGCACTGGCAGCAACAGAACCAGAGGGTGAGGAAGCAGAACCGCAAATGGAAATAAATTACGCTTCTACTGACCTTACGGGCCCAAAATTGGATATTTTAACTAATATTGAGGATGACATTAGTGTGTACAACTTTTCTTTGTATCTAGTAACCAGGGAATTAATTGAACTACTTTCAAAAGGATTATCTTTTGTTCCTTTGATGACAGCAGATATTCCCAAGACTTTACTGGACCTTAAGGTACATATTCACAAGTTAAATTTAAATGTTTTACTAGGTACTAAAAATGATTGCAACTATAATTTTCGGATTGTTAGTGTATATAACCTGCCACTACTTCCTGTTTTTAATTTTTTTGAACAGATGTGTGAATTAGATTTAAGAGCTGGGTTAACAAAAATAAACTATTGTTGTAAGAACAAGAATTTAACACAAGCTGAAACTGATTTGCTTTTTTATTTAAGAATTAGCACAACCAGAGTTATGAAACCTGATAAGGGGGGTGGGCTCGTTTTTATGGATCAGGATAACTATGTCCAAAGAATGACAGCGATTTTGGACAGTGATGCTTATATAAAATCTTCTTTAAATGAAGTTAATGGGGCATACAGAAGAATTAAGGCACACATTAATGAATTATTTATTGAGTCAAGTATAGACATTGATCTGTTTAATTTTTTTAAATGTTGTAGCCTCTTTATTTCCTGTCATCTTTGGCATCCCAAAAATCCATAAAAACCTGGAAAACCCACCCTTAGACCTATTGTAGATGGCAGACAATCCATTACTTATAGTTGTGCTAAAGTAGTGGATGACATGCTTAAAAAGTATTCACCTTAGAAAAACAGATATGCCGGGACCCCTTATTTATAACCATATTTATTGGTATACCAGGTACCTTGACAGAATTTTTTTAATAATTAAAGAAGACTGATGGTGTGCTGAGAAATTTGTGGAATATATTAATGGTACCACAGAATTTTTATCTTCACTTACCAGTTTGATTATTTTTCAATCTCCATTCTTGATGTCCTTTTAACAAAAGACATTATTAGGTTGGCATAATAGTTAAGGTGTTTACCTTACAAACAAAAGGTGAAGGGTTTGATTCTCACATGGGGTAACTAGCTAGGCTTAAAATGGTCCACAAGGACAATTAGCCTAGTACTAACCTGTGAATAACAGGTACCTAGCAAAGATTTTTAGAAAGGCTACCTACTCGAACTCATTTTTGCATTTTGAGAGTGGGCATCCTTACCATCAAAAAAAGAGGGGTGGTTAAGGGGCAGCTCGTTAGAGCTGCACATATGACCTCACTGGAGGACAACTTTTTAGCTCAATGTAATAATGTAAAATCTATGTTCTTGAGAAGGGGTTACCTGTTAGAACTCTTGGACATTTTTATTATGGAGGTTAGTGGTAAGAGGGCAGCAGGTCACTTTGCTCCAATTTTAAACAACAATGCCATCTTTGTAACTTTAGATAATAGAGATTCTAACTCTGGGACACACTCTACTCGTGAAACTGATTTTTCCATTAGTTTTATTACTACCTTTTCCATGGATATTAACAAAATAAGGGATACAGTGAATAAAAACGGGGGTATCCTTTTGAATGATCCATTAGTCAAGAAGAAGGTAGAATTAAAACCTAGAATAATTTTAAGGAGAGGTAGAACCTTGAAAAATCTACTTGAAGATCCCCCTCAAGGTTGCACACACAGAGTAGGGATGAAAAAATGTGGGTTTTGCTCTTACTGTAAATACACGATTACTGGTGACAACATTATTGCCAGAGGTATACATTATAAGATAAATGGAATTATAACTGTAATACAGTTAGTGCTATTTATTTAGCACGATGTCAACTTTGTAATTCATTTTCCTTTGGCAAAATGGAGCGAATTTTAAACAATGCGTTTACAAGCACCAGTACAGTATTAGGAAAAATAATTCGAATAATGCTTTAGCAAAACACATTTATGAATACCCCAACCATAATTTTAAGTATATTGTGGTTGATCAAGTGATGAAAAATATTAGAGGAGGGCCTTGGTCTTTAGAGTTAGAATTTAGAGAACTTTTGTGACAACTTAAATTGAATGCTTTTGTCTTTCCTGGATTGAATGAAAACTGTTCTCTGGGTTGCCTCTTTAGACGAAAATCTCTTGAAAGATGAATCTTGGGTTTAAATACTTAAAGGTTTGTTCAATAGTATTTTTATACATGATTTTTATTTGGTTGTCATTATATTATACACACATATATTTTATCTGATATTTTTTTGCAGGCTTTTGTATGTATTTAATATGTTTGGTGTTCCTTTAAGTCCGAGTTGCTCATTCAAACAATTAGGTTTATACTAATTAGCTGATTTATTGGTTGTATAAATTTGGTCATGTGATTCTTTAATTTGTCTGAAGAAGTTCAAATGATTGTAGTTGGATGAAAGTGCTAACCTTTCTGTGGATTAAATGGTATTTTATCTGGTTGGAGTTACTTTGTCCTTTGATTCTCTATTGGTTTTCTTCCTGTTTGTGTTCCTAGTACAACCAACATGTCCTTCACATTATGGCCCCTCTTATAAGAATATATTTATAAGGGAGCAACCCAACTAAACTCATCTTTAAATAAAAAGTCCCAATAATATTTCACAATATTAGAAATATTATCAGCAAATACAGTACACTCTGTAACAAAATACATACTTTTATTTTCTTCATTTCCAGGTCCACCTCTAGTGTTACTATACCACTTATTATTTCCGTCCATTTCATGTCAGTACCATTTTTTTCTCTTATTGTGATTCTGAAACAGCTGTTCTCTCGTTTGTTCTGCATGCTTTCTTTTCCATGGCGTATCATCCTTTCCTCATTCTTCATGAAAATTTTGATCAAACTATAGAGGCTGTTGAGCCTGTTACAAAGGGAGATAAGCCATATCTTCCCCTGATGAGCTCACAGCCTCAGAGGAAGCAACAAAAACTCTGCATTGTCTTAGATTAGTTCACTGATTAAAAGAGTGCCCGCCCCTTTGCTGTCACTTTTTATTCACATCAGTCTAAAAGGCTGAACCATTACTATAATCATTAATGTCCCTTTTTAATTTTTTTCATTTTCCTTTCTATCAACTCTTTGGAAAAATCCTTCAAACTATTATTAATGTCATTCGGAGCTTGTTCAAAGTGGACAGAGGCATTTGACTAGTAAGAGAGGTACAAATGGAGGAAGTTTCCTCCCTAAGCACACATTGTTTTAGTACATTTCATTCAATCAGAATTAATCCACTCAATCACACAATGATTTGCTGCTGTTTTCCAGCGTGTCTCAAATTGTTTTATCTTCAGCATTAGCTGGGTCAAAAGGTGTTGAAGAAGTTTTATTCACCCTTAGACACCTTGGTGTTATGTTTAATTCATATATCTTTTTAAACTAGCAAAATTATAAAAAACTGAGGTTTCTTTATGCAATAAACACTTCAGTATATCTAAAGCAATTTTTACCACAACAGAAAGATGCTCACCTGGTCTCTATCCCACTGATGCAAAATGGTCCATCATTATCAAATTACGACCATCTTCCAAAAGCCCTTCCCAGCCATGTAAATGGACACTGTTCCTAGAGTTACTTCCCCAGTCTATAACTCATTCTGCAGACTGCAGCATATACTGTTCCATATATTCTGTATGGCATCAAAACCCTCATCTCAAAAATACAAGGTATATTAAGTAAAGAGTTACTGGCCATGAAACCCAATATCACAAAATGACACAGGCAAAAAGGTATTAAATAACAACCAAGGCCAGCTGAAGAGACCTAAATGTTTAATGTAAAATGTACAAAAACTAATACAAGCTCCAGAGCCTTGGCCAAAATAGCCTTTCAAGAGTCAAAAAGCACAGCACCAGCAAACAATTAAATACATCACTGCATTAAAAAGTCCACTAATAAAAAGGATTCAATTAAACAATCAAATAAAAAAAACTATCAAGTAAAATAAGACAATGCAGTCCAAGAACCCTCTACTTTATAGAAACACTTTCCAATTGCATTCTAAATTTAGACCATTAGAGGTCAGAGTACCATATTTCAAAATAAATAAACTCTCTTTAAAAAGTAGCTTCTGTTTTAAGTCGCTATCCATAAAAACTTTTTCCTTTTCTAATACAGTACTCTGAGGAAGTTTTCCATTCCATTATGGCACAAAGAAATCTGCATGGCAACTGAATTTTCCACCCTTTGGTTTCTTATGTCCCTCAGATGTTCTAAAAGCCTCATTCTAAATGTTCTTTTTGTTTCTTCTGTTTAAAAAAAGATTACATGGGCACTTCAGGACATATACTACCCCTTCTGTGCTACAACTATATAACTCCTTAAGTGTATAAATCACATCATTAATTCTGTTGAAAATTTGAACTACATGCGTACAACCAGAACAATGCTTACAAGGAATAGTACCAACTTCTCCCACATCCATGTTCCTATATAGAACCGATGCAGTATAATAACTATGAACCAACATGTCCTTCACATTATGGCCCCTCTTATAAGAAAAACATAATTTATTAGGGATCAACCCAACTAAACTCTTATCTTAAAATAAAAAGTCCCAATAATATTTCACAATATTAGAAATAATATCAGCAAAAATAGTACACTCATTAACAAAATTCATCATTTTATTTTCTTCATTTCCAGGACCACTTCTAATGTTACTATACCACTTATTATTTCTTTCCATTTCATGTGTATCATCCTTGGCTAACTGATTACTGAATGCTTTATAATATGCATCCTGAGTACAAGAGCTATCATAGCCCCATTGTTTAAACTGATCACATGCCTTTTTAAACTCGACCTCACAAATCTTTTGTTCATTGCAAAGTCTTTTGATACAGAGTAATTGTCCATAAGGTAAAGATCTCATCAAATGGGGGGGGGGGTTGACAGCTCCCAACACGCAAAAATGGGCTGCCCTCCTCAAATTTCCTATGCATTTTAGTTTTCACCCCCGCATTTACAACACCTTCCAATTCTAGATCTAGAAAGATGACCTTCTTACCTCTTTGTACTCCATTAAAACATAAACCAACTGATTATTATGTAAATCACCTAAAAAATCATTAACCTTGAGATCCCCCCATCACATACAAATATTAAAGCATCAATGTATCTATACTATCGAACAACATGTTTTTTATAAAACTCAATATGATGAAGAAATTGTAACTCAAAAAAAAAAAACATGAACAGGTTGGCATACATGGGGGCAAAAGATGCCCCCATGGCAGTGCCCTTCACTTGACTATAAATTCTACCATTAAACTGAAAAGAAAATATTAATTAAACAAAACCAGACCATATGTAACAGAAAATTAGACAAAGGACTATCTCCTAAGAAATATCTCAAGGCTTTCATACACCATTCATGGCGTATATTAGTGTAAAGACTACTACACACATCCATCACTAGCCAAAATTTCCCTGTTGACCAATTTAGTGTTTTTATCTTTTCCAAAAAATCAAAACTGTCTTATATTTAAGAATCTAACCATTGTACATAAGGTAATAAATAATGATGGAATAACAAGCCCATGTTATTCAAAAAATAGTTATTAGCTGAAACTATGGGAATCCCTGAAGGTGGAAACTGGTTCTTGTGTACTTTAGGTAAACAATAAAATGTTGCCATTGTACATCCATTAATAGAAAATTTCTTTTCAACATCAACTTTAGACAGGTAAGCCAGTCTGTAGCCTTTTTGTTTTAACTCAATAAAACTATCCCTTGTTTGATTATATTCTGACACATTTACAACCTTATATGTATCAATATCATTTAGATGTTCATAACACATTTGTCATACTGTAAATAATGCATTACCACAATTGTATTCCCCTTATCTTATGGCTGTATTACTAACTCATGTCTTTGGCATCTTCAGAGCCAACCATTCACATTTAGTTAAGTTATATCTCACCTCATATTTTCTTCTTTTCAAAATATTTAAAGGCTTTCTCTGTTGCATAATTGGCAATAATCTAATAATAATATAATAATCTACTGGCCTTGGTCATTATTTAAAAATAAGATTTTGTCTAATAAATCTGGTGAACTTCTTTAAAAGAATAATATCAAAAGCTATTGCCAATGGTCACATTGTCCACTTGGCATATCTTGATCTGGCCAAAGCATTTGATTCCATAACCCATGCTAGCCTAGTTAATAAACTAATGGCATTTCAAATAGGTGCCTATGTTGTAAGATGAATAGACAGTTGGTTATATAACATAACAAACATGGTATGGGTGGCAGGTCTAGCATAAGAGATCATGGAGGTAAAAGGTGGTGTTCTGCAGTACTCAGGGATGGGACACCTTTTATTTGATATTTTATTGTCAACATCCACAACAACAATAAAGACCTCTGGTTAACTAAGTCTGCAGGCAAACTAGAGAAGGGAGGTATAAACTAGTTTGGGCAAAGGCAATGTGTTAGTGGTCACTAAACTCAGTTGCCTTGAATTTCTGTATTATTCCTCAGTGAAAATGTCACTAGCTACTTTGCTGTGAATGCTGCACATTTGCTTTCTACACATTTTACACCATTTGTAAAAAGTGTTCTGGCAGATGGGTAAGTAAATAGCTGAGATAACATAGCCTTTTCAAAAAGTGATATTTTGTCATTTTCAGGTCCTATCTTTTCTTATCGCATACCTTCCCCAAGTCAGCCAGAGTATTATTTCCTAACTTGGAAATCTTATCCATTAGTGAAGCGGGTATTACTTTTTATAAGATTTCGTCACATGCAGACTATAAAGCTATCAATATGGCCCACAGGAAAGAGAAATAATGTTACTGCATAAGGTATTACAAAGTAAAAAAAAAAATTATGTTTGCGTAATTTCCGTACCCCAGTTGGTGTGAGCCAAAAAAAAAAGTGTTAATAGTGTGTTATGTATATTGTCCTTAGCAAAAAAAAAAATTAAGATGTAATAGGAAAATGAAACAACAGCAAAAGAGAAAAACTCTTACAGAAAGTAGAAGTATAAAATTTAATTCAGTCCCCCACATGACATAAGTATAAAATTTAATTCAGTCCCCCACATGACATGCACCAAAGAAACTGATAAGAAAAGGAATACCACACGAGAAGAAGATGATAAAACATGTATTTTTAATGTGTGGGAGTATGAATATTATTATGCAGTTTCCAAAATACACCCTAGAAGGAGAAAAGTTGTGTCTGTAAAACAAAAATACTTTCCTCCAATTAAAATGTCAAGGTGCATACTTTCTGATATAAGTGGAATACCTGTGTTAAACTTCTAGTGTTATTTTTATTCAGTACTGCCATTACTTAGGATTCTGGTTAATGTAAAGAGTAAATTTTCAGAACCACATCACAGTATTCATAACAAAGATCAAAAAATACCCTTCATATGAAGGAAAATATCCCATTGTCTTGCAACAGAAAGTAGATTAGTTATAGACAAAGGCATCTCTATGGCCAAACTCATATATGGCATTATATTAACAACAACAGCTTATTAAAATAATGAATACAATAAATGAAGAGCTCCGCAAAGCTAACAAAAATCTGGAGATTCAAAAGTCTTTCAATGGAAAAAGAAAAACATTGCCAAAAAAAGATCATAATAATACAATGTGTAGATTTACTCCTTGGATCCTTCTTCCACAGTCTCAGAAAAGAAGAAACCTTCAAATACTTTGCTTCTCATATCTTGCCAATGCAATCAAATTATAGCCATTATTAACAGCCTCTCACTTCAGACCATATAAATTAATGCTTCTACAGACCATTTTTTTTCTTTGTCCTTGCCTCCAAATAGCAGGAATTATCTCTTCAAATCAAGGGCAATAACTCATACAAACCCTATAAGAAAAAAAAAAAACATAAATAAATAGACACTTGTGGAAGACTACTGCATGTGAATGTTTTCTCAGTAGTTCTATGCCCTAAATGTCCTTTCAAACTTGACATTATACCAGTTAATGTATGATTTATTCTATTACATCATTATATGATTTATTCCACAAAGGACATCACCTACTATACCTCAACATATCTTACAACATAATATCACCATTTCTCTCCAAAATCCCAAACTCACTTGCTGTCTTCATTTCTGCACTTAATGTCAGAGCACTAACTAGGAAATGGCAAAAAGTCTGGCTTCTCTTATTGCAAGATGTTTTGGGACATATTTGGCTGGTGCTGATGGGCGGAAGTGCATTACTGGCATTCAGCTATGAGGCTGAAAGGATATCATGGCTTCATAAATGAATGGTGATACTGCACTTATATTTGTGATGAAATAAAGCAAGATGTTTGAGTGGACGTCATTCTAGGCAACTGCACAAGCCATCAGATGATGATAGCTGCAGTATTTCCTAATGTACATATCGTGTGTGTGTGTGTGTGTGTGTGTGTGTGTGTGTGTGTGTGTGTGTGTGTGTGTGTGTGTGTGTGTGTGTGTGTATGTGTGTGTGAATATGTGTGTTTATCTATGTCTGCACATGTTGATTTGTTAAGTAAAGGACATACTTTTGTTGCTGGCAAGTCGGCTGACATTTGTAGACTTATTATTGACTTAAAATTGTTTTCACGTAAGCTGAATTTAGCTTTTATATTCAGGGACAATAATGTTTTTTCTCATATGGATGTCTTGACATGGAGTAGTAGTTTTAACACCCCCTCTTTCCTTTCCACTAATATTATTTGAGAAAATGTGTGAATTTGATTTCAGAGAGTTGCTTGGCAGTAAGAGTTTGACATCTCTTTATAGTAATTTAACCAAAACAGAAACCACCCTCCTTTATGAGTTGATTAATAACAAATGTATTAGGGTTATGAAACCTATTTAAGGAGGTAGGGTCATTGTTATGGGAATTAATGATTATAAGGGAAGGATGTCTAATGTTTTGGATGATACGGGTTTTTATGAGAAAGCTTCATTAAATACTGTGAATGTCCTTCCCCCGGATTCACTAATCCTCCATGTAAGACTTAGTAAGTCTTAGTCGGAGGCTGCAGTTGAACGGTTTGATGTCAGCGTGTCATGAATATGCATGAGGGCACGCTGACTCAACCGTAAGTCTTACACGTACCGTGTAAGAAAGTAGGGGGCATGTCTGACTGCCGAGCAGTCTAAATGTCCACGCCCTTGCAAGTGTTTTAAAATGAAACAAAGCACACACACAAGAGCAAGTCCTTTCAAATATCCCTGCACCCAACACCACACTCCCTGATATTGTAAATCCCTATCACAGTTCTAAAATGGAAAACATTAAATATATTTTTTTAAATCCCCAAAATAGCTGCCCGTATTTGCACGTGTGTGTGTGGGTGTGCTCATTGCTTAGCTAGAGTTAGCAATTCTGACATGGAAGAGCATAAGAAAGAATGTTAATGCAAATTGCACCAAATAGCAATAGCGAAATGGTAGAGCATTCACACAAAGAAGAGGCATTCACAGTTCAAGTCCCACTACTCCCCTTCATATTTATTTTTGAAATCAGTATATGAAATAATACCTGACAAATATGTTTAAACATTATCAAAAAGCAGTGAAATGGCCAATGTATCAGTGAACAAAATAAATATTTTAAAGGATCCTGATATAAAATTGCCTGCAATTAAGCAGCGCTTCACCCAGCGCAATAGAGTTGCCCGTAGTTGAATAGCACTTTACCTAGCACAATAGAGTTGCCCATTGTTTCATGGTGCTTTACCCAGCGCAATAGAGTTGCCCATAGTTGAATGGCACTTTACCCAGCGGGATCTGTTTGCGCGGTCATGCACGCCGCTCCAACCAGGGCACCGTAGGGCACCGAGGAGCAGCATAGAGCAAAGTTGCTTAAATGCAGCCACACCCCCTAGCCTGTCTGGATAGTATGAAAATAAAATGAACGACAAGATTCGAACCCAACACTCTGTGCATCAGAAGCAAAGTACAGAACCACTAAGCCATGACAACATAGGGGAAACAGCCACTATTAACAGTCATATACGTACGAATGGTAGTTTAACCATTACTAAGCAGGTCTGCAGTCAGCCGAGAATTTTACAAAATGGCCAATCACAAAAAAGTGTGGGAAATGCAGCATATTTAAGCCCCACAGGTGGGAATACACACCATAACTGATTGTAGCTTACATCTGCAGTTAGAATGTCTGGTGTCGGAGAGGGAACACGCTTCCGAGCGCAACGTTGGGGCATCGAGGAGTCCAAATACAGGGTTTGACTCCTTGTCCACCATCACGAGTCAAGACTCCTGTAGGGCCAGTTCCAAGGGATGGCATACAAGGCAGAGGCTTGGAACCGGTTAGCTCATGACCTCACCAGTGCCACAGGTGTTCCTCGGACTGGTGAGCAGATCTGTCACCACCATGCAGACCCGAAGAGACGAAAGCAGGACCGCCTGAACCAATGGATACAGGAGGCCCATGGGATGCAGGATGCCCCACAACTGAGTATGTAGCCATGGAATGCAGCATGTAAGAATTGATAATGGAGTATGTATAACGGATAGGTATGTCTCAATATCCCTTCATTTACTTTACAGCTGCAGGTGACCGTGCTATGAATCAGCAAGCCAATGCTGATAGGCTGCTAAGGCTGCGCCACCAGGCAGGTTAGTGATTATTCTGCATGTATTGTTATATAAAATATGGGAGAGAGCATGAAAGAAAGTGTTGTAGTCCAATAATACAGCCATAAAATTGCCTGAATAAGTCCTCTGCATGTACTGCCAGATAAAAATGTCAGAGAGGCAGAAAAAGAGTGTAGAAACCCATTAAGAAAGGTAACATATGTCTGGAATAATATCTCTGCAGGCACTGTTATATAAAATAAGTGAGTGAGCCTAACCTATTAATAAAGGTATTATATGTCTTGAACATGTCTGCCATATACACCGTTAAAACAAATAAAGGAGTGAGCCTGTGGAAAAGTGTGTAATGTCATTAATAAAGGTCTAAAACCCAGTGTGTCTGTGTCACAGAGTCTAAAATGTTGTTGTACTCTTGCAGTATACAAATAGTACTGTTTGAAAAGGTGCTGGCAACCCAGAGTTGTGCAGTCCTATATAAAGTGGGTGATGGAAGTACTAGTAGCTGTGAAACATATATACAGTCCACAACAGACAGTTACTGGCTGGCATGAATATGTAAACCTGGCACACATGTAGCATGTTATTTACTCCCCAGAAATGTGAGTGTGTGTCAAGAAATGCAGGGTTCTGTACAAATCGAAGTGAAAATGTCATGTGAAAACATCCCAGATATGTAGATAAAGAAATATATATGCAATCAAGAAATATGTAACAGTAACATCTGCATCCTGGACAGTTAGTATGTCAGATATAGGTCAGGCATATACTGAACTAGCCAAACCCAGTACACAACCTAATGTATGGTGGCAAGTGTAATAATACAGGTAGGGGATATACACTTGCAGTCACTAGGAATGTAGTCATTATAAGATGTTAACCGAGGTTTTTTATACACCCTACTGTATGTGCATAAACCATGCAATTCCACACCTCAATGGGTATGTGTAATCTTAAATATTTGTTGGGACATATGTCCTATTGTTCTATAAATATTTGCATTCATGTTGATGCATGTGCCCTGTTTAAACACCACAATCATGGTGGCCTGTTGCTACCAAACATCCCTGCATGCTGTTGGAATAACCACTGTGGTTCAATATACGCATGTGTTATGCTTGCTGTTCAACTGATGTACCCTTGTTGTGTTGGGTTAATGGGAATATTATTGCATGCTGTTACAACTAATCTGGAATGCTGTTTTGCTTATGTTGTAATTAAACACAACTAATCACAGAACATATGGGAAGGCCAGTCCCAGCGGACCCACCTGTCCCTCCTCAGCCTGCGAGTGCACCTGGCACCAGCAGGTCTGGTGCCCAGCCCGGGCTCCCCTCCTCTGTTGGTCCTGTGCCACCTTCGGGTGGAAGTGCTGCAGGGGATGGGGCTCCCCTCCTGTGCAAGCGTGGGCGGAGAAGGGCCACCTGTCACCCTTCGAAGGGTCCGGGCTGTGGTGCGTAGGGAGATCCAGCATTCAGTCGCTGATCCCCTATGCCAGCTTGAGGCAAGAGTGGCGCATCTCATGGGTGAGCCTGCCCATCCTACGCAGCCCCCAGCACAGCCACCCTCGGGGCTGTGAAGGTTCAGTGGTGACTGCCCATGGGTGGGGATCTCAGTTCCACTGTTACCATCTGTGGGCTCATGGGCTTGCGATTTACAAACATCCAACCCATCAATTGTGTTCACCCACCCCATGTGTCATACACCGTCCCTGTATGCGTCTTGTCTGTCTTGTCTGTTTACCTTCCCAACCTACCTCCCCGGACATACCTACTTCCTCTACCTCACTTCCCACTCTCACCTGAAAAAAAAAAAGGGCAATCTGTACCCCCAAAAAAATTACGCCCCATACATAGCTGCCCATTTCGCACACATGTCCATCGGACAAACATGTAAGCTGATAATTATAATTGGCAGTACAACATACTTTGTTGCCCTCACCCCTCTCCCAGGGGTGGAAGGTTTCAAATTTCACTCCAAATTCATTGCATATGCGCAGCTGTTGCTGTTAAAGAAATGGGCAGCTACGGACCTTCCCTACATCCGTCCTGCACATCTCAAGCTTGTTTACCTACTGTGTGTCCCTCTTTGTGCCCCCTTTTTCACCACTTTCCTATCTCCTCATTTTCTTTTCTTTAAAAGAAATTAGCGCGGGGGTTAGTGGGAGTAAGCACTTTTAAGCAGTGGTTAGCGGGTTTGCACCAGTGTTCGCATGTGTGCGCTTAGCTAAGCGTCACACAAACCCACGCAAACTGGCTTACAACTACTTAAAATTGCCTGAGTCACTCTAAGGAAGGGCCCTTGTACTGCTCATCAGCAAAATAAAATACCCCTGTCAGTCTCAAACCCCAGACCTTGGACTCACAAGACTGCAGGAAGTACCACTAAGCCACAGCAGATATACAATAATGTGGTGCTGAAAGAAATATATCATGCATTACAATGAGTGAATGTAAAGGGTGAATAGGAATGGCGTAACACAAATCTTGTTCTGTGACCCTTAACCAGCAAATGTGAATTGCATGACATGACTGTGAAAAGAGAACCAGCCATGCTAGTAGGGAATAATGTTACAGTAGCACCTTACAAACCCCACACAGTATCAGAACAGGATAAACACTGGCATATTTGAATAGGTCAGAGGCCATACCTCCCAAACTGTAACTGATTTACAGGGATGTCCCTGATTTGTAAACAAATGTTAGCTGTGCCCCTCTGACTCCATGTGAAATGTACTAACAGTAGGCAGAAAGGTGGGGAATCTCACTTAATGAAAAATGTCAATATGTGAGAGTAAACACTCCTTGCACGTCAGAAAAGGTGTAGTAATACATATGCTCTGAATCCCCCAAAGTCACAACAGCAAAATATCTGAAATATATCACCGGTGTATCCCACATATGTACCTTCCCCTAAGGCTGTTCAAATATTTACCTGAGAGTTTCTGAGGCCTGGAAGTGTCAGAAACACACAGGCATATCAGCTTGTCTGCTGTTACACACTCAGCAAATAGCTGTAGAATGAATTCCACAAGCATGCCCTTATGTAGGAGTACACCACAGAAATATCAAAGGATGTAGCCATGTACTGCTAGCAACCACCAATGACAATGCCATTGTTCAGGTGCTGAAAAGACTGGTGTGGTGCACAGTCAAAGGATACTAGGCTAACCTCTGTCTACCATCTGGATATGTCCACAGGTGGGAGCTACTGAGACAGACTACTAGCCTTCATAGACTAACAGGTACACATCAACTCTGCATGTTCAGCAAGATAAACAGCACACGATAATAAATAATGCTCTCCGCAGTTCTGCACCCCTACCCAAAAGTACCATATACCTGTGTAGTCAGGCACACCCACGGGTATAGGTAGGCATACACAGTACTGAAATATGTCCAGTTGTCCTGAGCAGACTGTGCTAATGTCAACACAAACAAACCACAAACTGTTCAGAAGTGAGTAACGTACTAATGACAGTATAGCCGTTCACAAACAATGCATGTGCCTGATATTCATAATTGGTAGTACAACATACTTAGTTGTCCTCACCCCTCTCTCAGGGGTGGAAGGTTTCAAATTTCACTCCTAATGTATTGCATATGCACAGCTGCTGCTGGTAAAGAAACGGGCAGCTATGGACCTTCCCCACACCCATCCTGTACATCCCAAACTGGTTTCCCTACTGTTTTCCCCTCTTTGTGCACCCTTTATCACCACAGTCCTATCTCCCAATTTACTTTTCTGTGAAAGAAATGAGCATGGGGGTTAGCGAGAGTAAGCACTTGTAAACAGTAGTAAGCGGGTTTGCCCCAGTGTGCACATGTGTGCACTTAGCTAAGCATAGCTAAGCATCGCACAAACCCATGCAAACCCGCTTACAACTGCTTAAAATTGACTTTGTCACTGTGTATGACAGGGCCCTTGTACTGCTCAGCAGCAAAATAAAATACCCTTGTCAGTCTCGAACCCCACATTTTGGATTCACCAGTCTGCATGAAGTACTACTAAGCCACAGCAAATATGCAATAACTTGGTGCTGTAAGAAATATATCATGCATTACAATGAGTGAATGTAAAGGGAAAATAGGAAAGCCATAGGAACACATTGCAATAACTACAGTCGTATGCCAGTTAATTCTCTAATTCAAAAAGAAAGTATATACTCCCATGTATCCAGTGTTAGTATTAGGAGGTGTGAGTAAACTTACACACTGAGAAGAGTGCACTGAAAGAAGCAACAGTCAGGTTTCAGTACAACATGCATATCACTGGCTACAACCCTAGCTTCAGATATGAGACATATACCAACCTTCTGACTGAGACAACAGTGCCCACAGCAAACAAGCATGGACCTCACCTTGCACAACTGAAAGGGCTACGCCTACCTAACCTAGCATTTTATAGCAGTGTCCTGCAATCCCAGTGAGTACTGCAATTACCACACAGCAGGCTGCATGCAATTACTAAATGGTAGGCACCAATTGGTGCACAGGCCATCACATGCACAGGTGCACATAGCTAGAAATGCAGCACCAATTGAGAGAGAGAGCGAGAGAGACAGACAGACAAAGACATAGAGACAGACAGACGGAGACAAACAGGCTGTAAGAGACAGACACTGAAAAGAAAGACCAACACACAGAGGAAACCAAAACCAAAAAAAAAAAAAAAAGCAACAGCTACAAAAGACGGAGTTGAGGAATACAAAGGTAAGGTATGTACCAGATATGTATTTGCAGGCATCCGAATGATGTGTCTGAAGGGTACTCTACATACTGTGAATCATCCATATGTGGCAGCAGTCCGTATCTATATGTATATGCACATGTGCATAGGGCAAGGGACATACTGCAACTGTTAGTGAAGGTTGGACATATATATGTCGTTGAAGGTTGATATGTGCACAAATGTATGTAGATTGTAGTGTGTGGCATTGCAGACAGCAAGCAGTGCCGGTATATGTCATGTGGTGATTAAACGCTGTGGGACTGAGCTACAGGCAGTGAGACCTGCTACAGCTATACGGCCTGAGGACAGCAAAATGCATTCTGCACAACACTGTGCAAAATTATTACATAACCGTATGTATCACAACTGTTGCATAATTGACATCCCCACCATGAAAGGTGGGCAGTATATGTGCCTATATGTGCATCTAAATGTACAGCAATGAATGTATACATGTATGTGTGTATGTATATATATATATATATATATATATATATATATATATATATATATATATATATATATATATATATATATATATATTATATATATATATATATATATATATATATATAGATATATAGATATATAGATATATATATATATATATATATATATATATATATATATATATATATATATATATATATAGATATATATATATATATATATATATATATATATATATATATATATATATATATATATATATATATATATATATATATATATATATATATATATATATATAGATAGATATATATATATATATATATATATATATATATATATATATATATATATATATATATATATATATATATATATATATATATATATATATATATATATATATACACAGAGAGAGAGAGGGAGACACGGGGTCATACGTACTGCAACAGGTGCCTGTTGACCAAGGCATGGACTGAACACCTGTGTTGGTACTGCAGTGCCATACCCCATTCCAAACCACTTTACCCAGTAACTACCACATAGGTGGTAGCCTGCCTAACACTGAAGGTGTCAGAAGGGAACATGGGACACAGGTGGACATTAGCCTCCCCTTTGATAATCACAGTGCCACACTAGTCTTGTAATCTGTCTACGTGGTACGTGTCATCACAAAAGGTGTGTCGTCTAGGGAAATATAGGCAGTGTTCCCTTCTACTCATCACACTGCCCCATGTGGTATGTTCCTCACATGACAACTACAGGAAGTGGAAAGGCCACAGACATACCTCACAAAGAGTAATACTGCCCTCAAACACATGCCCTATGCAGACTGACTCACAAAAGCACAGCTAGAGTGCGTTGCATACCGCCCACCCAGAGGTTACCTCTGCCAGACATACAGAGGTATGTCACACCCATAGAAGTCGGCCAACCACCATGTCAACACTTCACAATCCCTCCGGGCTACATGACCTAGGGCCCTAATCCTCGCCACCTCACTAAACAGCACATGCTGGAGGTACAGGTTCCTATCCACAAATATGCCATACTCTGGACTAAACCACCCAGCATTAACAAACAAGGCTCCTCATTAGCAGATGTCATACATACCCCTGATGATTGTTTGGGAGATTGGTAATATGCCCTGGGTGTCACCTCTGTGTATCTGGTTGACAGGAGCATGTGAAATGACATTACATATGTGTCAAAGGCCAGGGTAGCATATGGGTAGGCTGCTCTAGGCCCTAGGGCCAATAGCGTATTACCTACCTATGACACAATGCACACACACATGTACTCAGTGCAATACCTGCTATGTGAGGTGGAATGTGTGTGACAGTGAATGTGTGCAAGGTCTGTAAAGGTGTGATAGCTTAGTGTGAGGTTGTTTCTGTCATGGTAGTTTGTGTCCTAGGTGTGAGGCCAGAGCAAGATGTGTCAGTTATTGGGATGTAGACATAGTAAAATGGCATATGTTGTGACATAGTTCCTTGTGTACAACTGTGGTGTCCCATTGTAGGCTGAAGCAATACATGTATGCTCAGTAATTGGTACTGCTGGTGAATACAGCTCACATATGAACTGTTGTACTACCTGAAGATGTAGGCCTAAACAGCACAGTATGGTGTATGTTCACATTCCCTGGTAACACTGTCTTGTGTGTTTCCTGTAGTCTGTACAGATTACATACCTCAGGCATAGGTATCTGTACGTAGGGGCGCACAGTACTGTAAGGTACACAGGTAATGCTCATCTGTGTCGGCATGCATTTGTGTGTTGTATGTATGTCTGTTGTGTGTGTAATGATGCATGTACCATTCCTGCAATCACATGTGTGTTACAGGGTATGTGTGTGTGTACCTAGCAACATGTATACTCTGTTTCGGCAGTATGCCAGCTATATTAACAACCATGCACATATATTAGGTAGGGGTATGGCATCAACGACTAGGGTTGTTTACTGGTAATACTGTAAATGTACTTTACATTCATTGCATTGGATGACATATTTCTTCATGCATTAGCTTGATATATACCCCCATGGCGAGGTTGTGCATTGTATCCCAAACAGTGTGCTGAGTACTGGTGTATACTGGTTTGTTATATGGAGTGTGGCAGGCACTGTCAGCCAGATGTGGGCTGAGCACTGATATGTGGTATTGAACGTGTGTATCCTCTGACAGACAAACAGATGCTATATATGGCAGTTAAGTGATATCTGTACTTAATAATGTTAAGTGTGCCACATGACTTGCTCACACATATTTTGTTTAATTGTCTTCCAGGGCTATGGCTCATCAACGCAATCCATCCTATACAGCTGTGGAGGAACAGGAAATACATAACAGCCTGGTGCAGCACTATAAACTGCTGTTTTCCAGGGCCAGCCAGCACCAGCATGAGCGTACTGCACTGTGGCAAGATCGTGTTCATCGGGTAAATGACATAGGCATGCATAACCAGACATATGAGCAGGTACACCATCACTGCAGTGATTTAATTAGACATGTCCGGCAGCATGCATCCATAGACAACAGCTTGCCACAGGTGGTGGGGCGGCCATACATCCCCTTTCACCAGAGTGGAGGAGCTGCTCCTAAGCGTGGTGGCTCCTGGCCTACAGCAGCAACAGCATCACACATGTGTCATCATGGAGGCCGGAGCCACCCAGCATGATGACATGGAGCGTGCAGGTAATATGCCCTAGCTGTAGACTACTGTTACCTGTATTGTTAGGATATGCATATGTGAGATGTGTACTGTGTGTTCAGCAGTTGTGCTGCCTATTGTGTGCAATACTGGTATTTGGAATAGTATCTGTACACCTGTGACTGTTGACTGTTGTTCTACTGTAGTTTAGCACACTCACAGTAGCAATGACACTGTTGTGGCCACTGACAAACTGTGTCATATTCTTGTAGGTCCCTCTGGTGTGACAGCAGGGCAGACGATACATGCTGGCGAGTGTTTTAACACTTTAATATTGGTAATGACATGTGCATGTCATAGGTGAGGTGTAGGCCATGTACACGTAACACACCTATGCATAATGCATGCTGTGCATGTTTGCTGTGAGACATTAAACATCTCAGTAAAGTCAGTAGATGCCTCAATCACATGCAATGCACAGAGCAGCAGACACATTTGTGGCAACACTGTACTGCACATTGGATATGCATAGTTGCTACAGCTGTACACACGTTTATCATATGCAGGACATGAAAACATGCTACATTTGGCATTACCACACACCAGCTGTAAGGTCACACTTCAGTATCCCACATGTCATGTACACACACATGATGTACCTCAGGGGTAGAGGCCTATCATGGGGCTGTGCAACACTCTTCAACACATAACACAGTCATGTTAGGCAATGCTCACTATCAGGCACCTCACACACCCATGTACAAAGTGGCTGTGTAATTGTAAACGTAGCCACGGCACTGCAGTTCAGGTACAGCATGCTAGGCGTTGGTCTTGCACACATTAGTAGCTGTGAGTGACCACAAGATGCATGATGATGATGGCACAGGGTACTACACCCCATCCAGTTACAGTGACCATAGTACTACTCATAGCAGTCATTGTTGTGCACCTCAATGTTGTGTGTGTGTGCAAACATATACACCTATACACAATATGCATCGCATGTTGTGTGTGTGCTTACATATGCCAGTATACACAATATGCACAGCAGTCGCCATCCGAAAAAGTGTCGCATATATGTCCTGGAATGCTAGTGGGTGTATAGGTCACATGACACACATTGGGTATGTGTGGGGTTTAATGTTGCAGTTGTGTAGCATGCCATGCCATGGCTGGCACCGACATATCTGCAATATATCTCACACTCACCATAACCACTGTACACTGGCCATGTCGAGCATTGAGATTCCTTCATGTCAACATGCACCACTCATCCCGTGTGTGTACATAGCATGCATGTGCTACACCTGTGCCCACTATTATCTGCTATGGACACAGACACTGTACTCAGACATGGAAATCTATGTGTCACACAGATAACACACGCAGCCATGGCATGTATACCTGTGAGTGATGGTGCACAGGGCATCGCAGAGCTGATAATACTTGAACAGCAATGTTGTGTCCAGGTACACATTGTGTTCCAGGGTGTAGCCAATCATTGAACAACTACACAGTTGCATCAAAGCCATGTACACTGCCATGAAATAGGGGCGCCTGCACTTGCACTGCATGGTCTTGTGCAACACATATTCTGCATGCTGACGTGTGTGGTGATTATTTGCCTTGTGATACTGGCACCCACCTTCACCCACTATAGAGTATGTGTTGGATTGCTGGTGTGTGTGTGTATGTGCTGTAGTAAGGAGTGTATATGTGTGCATGTGTGCATGTGTTCATGTGTGCATGTGTTCATGTGTTCATGTGTGCATGTGTGCATGTGTTCATGTGTGCATGTGCTCATGTGTTCATGTGTTCATGTGTGCATGTGTGCATGTGTGCATGTGTGCATGTGTTCATGTGTGCATGTGTGCATGCATCATGTGCAGACTGTAAAGTGTGTTTCCTGTCTTCCTCTCACAGGTACTGAGTTAGGGGTGGCCAAAAGCATGAGGGAACCTGAAGCCACTTCCACGAATAGTGGTGATGATGAGACATGTATTCTGGCACAGGAAGGTTTGACAGGGTCTGTCGTTTGTCCGCCAATTGACAGTACACAGAGTTCAACCCCATCTATGCGCACACTCATACTTCCAATAAATCCCTCATCACCAATGGCCATAGGTGAGGTACAGCATACAGTTGGCATTGACCAGAAGAGTGTGGTACCCATGGCACTTGTATCCCCTCACAGCAGCCATAGCCAGATTCCTGGAATGGTACCACATAGGCAGAGTTTCAGGGGTTCTCGGGGGAGCACCACTGGTCATATTGCCCCTGGCAGACGTGCCCTCACAGGTCTTACAACATCCAGTATGTTCCGGGCTTAATGCAGGCTCAGACACTTATGGAACGGTACACCAGACAGGGACTTAGGGCGCAGAGGGCCCATTACATTGCTATCAATGACAGCATCCGTGACCTTGCCGGTGCCATTCGGAATTACACCGAGGTCATTGCTAGACATTGGGGGGAGACAGTAGATGCCCTCCACAATATGTCTTCCATGAGCCAGGACCCTGTGGGACAGTTGCGACATCAACGCTGATGCATGCCAGCAACAGCAACAGCTGGCAGTGGTCGCAGATGGCCCACAGTTCACAGCCGCTCCCATAATGGCAGTTCCAGCCCCAGCCATGCTGTGGCTGGCCTGTCCATTGACTGTCCCAGTAGACCACGTGCACATGGCTCTGGCCAGACCCGGTAGGGACGTGGGTCCAGTCGTCATACCTCTGCCTCTGATGACAGTACCCAGTCGGGGTTGGTAGCCGATACTGTCCATAGCACCCCTGCCAGGCACAGGTACTGTGTCCATGGCCGGAGACAGTGATCTGTACAGCGTAGCAGGTGCAGTCTGTAGCTGTCCCACAAACTACTGTATATGGTAGCCACATGGTGGAGCTGTGTGCATGCAGACACACACACATTAACCAAACAACTAGGGCTCACACATACACACACATTACATCAACATTGGCCCATGCTGTACTGTTGTCCCTCACACACACACACACACACACACACACACACACACACACACACACACACACACACACACACACACACAGACATGTCGATTGGATGGGTCAACGTTAGGCTCTGGCAAACAAAAACACACCCTGTGCATATGACGATACCTGTGTCACCTCCTGTCATCTGTAACATTGATGCAGGAACAGGCTAACATGGTGCTGATGCACAGGGTGACATTATAGCAGTGTAGCAATATTAGCAAGTTGTCAAAATGAAAGTGTAATGACATCCTTGTAGGTATGTCTGAGCAGGTATTATGCATCAAAGCTCTGATTGTCAATGTAGCATTGCTTACACCAGTGTTAGGTCTGAGTATGTATTGTCCACCCATGTGCTACTTGGCTGAAGTGTAATGTGTTGCCAGCATGTGTTAGTGAGTGGACAGTACGTGTGTGATGTGTGCAGTACAGATTAGCAAGTGTACATCTGTGAACATGGTAGGTGCACACTGTCTGCATGTACATGCATGGTTGACACATGGGAGGTGTGGCATACCCTGTTGTACACATTGTTAACATCTCATAGTAACTTTCAATGGCCAATATGCATTCTACTACAGTTATGTACTAACATGGGTCCACATGTGTGTATGTCATGGGTTGACACTATGCTGTGGGTGATACTGTTAATATCTGTCAATGATTTGTGGTCTGGTAGTACACACAACCTCAACAGCATGACTATAAGCAATCATTGGATGATGTCCTGACAAATGACACATAGATGGTAGGGAACTCAGTAACAGTTGGATCCTTCCAGTACTATACTCTAACAATAACCAGTGGTATTGACCGCCAGCCATTCCTGGGACCACAGCTGTTTGGCATATAGCCCCCTTAGGTACATGCAAACACACTAGGGATGTGTCCAAACATATCTGGAAATGCATGCATTGGCCTACAATGCATTCCCTGGATGGGACGCATATCCTACACAAGGGTATCATGCAGACAGACACCTGTTGTCTGATACATGCTGTATAGCAGTAAGCCAGCTATGGCATAGTCATCCACATTTACTATACATACTATCCCATCAGTACCACATCAATGGTAGACCTCAACATGTATGTTGGGTACCAATGGGTACATACAGCCTCGTGTTATGTCATGAGTCCCTTGGTATCCACATATCCATAGGTATTATGGAGTCCCTCGGTGTATCACATAAGACATTAGAAGCCTGAATGCATATCCACAAGGCAGTTGTACACCTATACAGACTGTCCATTATTGCCAGTCGTTGTTGTGTATGAACATGTCTGACATATACCCCAGGCATATACCCTCACTCACACTACTCTTTAGTAACTGTCATGGGTGTGTGTGGCATAGATGACCTTGGCCACAGATCACAACAGTGGACAGCCTTGTCACATACATACATATGTGACTTATGATCTGAGAAGCAGCGGCACAACCTGTCAATGGAAACAAATGTATTCATGTAGTATGCAGGCTTCTCACCTATGTACTGATTGAGGGGACATGTACACATATATATTTGCCATGCAGATACCTGATGTGTGCAATGCACTTACTGTTTTAATCATAATATGTCCTACCATAGTAAAACCAAAACCCACACCACATTCACCAACAGTGACACACACACTGTCAGTGTTTGCAGGATTCAAACCCCAATCTATGTTATGATACTAGAGAGAGAGACACATTAACACGGCATGCTATTTGCTTTATTGGCTGGTCTCTTCTTCTCCTGCTGTATTTGTAGGATGGTGACATCATCAGACTTTCAAAAGGGGAATGTACCTCTTTTAGTTAGTCTTCCCAGTCTCCAAAAAGGGCACTCCTTTCAAAGGAAACTAAACACACACAGTCAATGTTTGCAGGATTCAAACCCATACCTAAGTAAGTTATGATACTAGAGAGAGATGCATTAATACGGCACGCTATTTGCTTTACTGGGTGGCTTCTCTTCTCCTGCTGTATTTGTAGGGTGGTGACATCTTCAGACTTTCCAAAGAGGAATGTACCTCTTTTAGTGAGTCTTCCCAGTCTCCAAAAAGGGAACTCCTCTCAAAGGAAACTGCACACAAACACCCCCCCAACACACACAATCAGTGCTTGCAGGATTCAAACTCCTACCGAACTATGTTATGATATTAGAGAAAGACGCATTAACACGGCACGCTATTTACTTTCCTGGCTGGCTTTTCTTCTCCTGCTGTATGTATAGGATGGTGACATCATCAGACTGGACATGGTGATCTGTGTACACTTTGTTTTATGCCATTCCAGAAATGGTCCATGTGGGTCAGCAGGTGTCAACAGCTTGAACAGGACCTCATAATCCTTACCTTGTGTGATCTATCTGTGGACACATTGACATTCCTTCATATGTCAACACATATTTATGCACAGCTTGTTGGTTTTGTGGATACTACATGTGTCTGGGATGTTAATAAAGGGCTGTTCAAAGTCTATGTGAGACATGTGTAGCTGTGTTCAGTGATGTATGTCCTGGGTGGCTGCCTTGCAAATAGTCTAGCATGTTTGGGAACCAGGATCCGCACATGAACATACCACAGTTGGTAGGGTTGTGTGTACGTCAGCTTCCAATAGCTCTGTTTATGACTTCAACCATGATGGATTCCATGACCTTGTAGATCAGACTTCATAGGCGTACGGGACGGTACTTCCCATTGTGTGTTGTGCACCAAGACTTGTGGAGAGTGTCATATGTTACTGCAACACATTCAATGGTTCCACATCCTGTGTAGGGGGTGAGGCTCAGCTGACTGTTCAGGTGCAGGATCTGTTTGTTCTGTAGTTTATGCATGACACATATTGGGAATCAATGTATTCCACTTGCTGCCAAGCTTTTGGCATTGGGGGTAGCTGCTCATCTGTTCTACATGTGATATCTCCTTGAATGATGAATTGGACTATCCTCAGTGGGAGGTGGGTATGTATATATGGGTCTGTCTGTCAGGATGTCGGCATTGTCAGTCAGGTACAGTTGGCCCTGACGCAGGTCATATATGGGTGTACATTGCTATTTATGACATAGCTGAAGGTGGTGTCATGATTCAGTCTGGACTCCTTCTCAGCTACTCTTTACAAAACACTAACGAACCTGAGCACTAATCCCTGTTATACTCTTTTACACACTTAACACCCTACTGATCATTTGTGATCAGGCTACAGAGTATGTCATCATAATATCCTGGTATGTCCAGGGGTCGGTTTCGTGTGTAATCTCCAGTCCAGCTGGTGAATATTGTGATGTTGATACAATGTCACATCTGCCTCATGTACACAGACAACCCTCTCCTCCTCCGAACAAACTCAGATATATGTGTGAGATGCACATATATAGACATGCAGGCTGCTGAACTCTCTCGACTCATGACTGGCACAGTCTATCAGGTGGTGAAGGTAACCACACACACCACATATCAGTCTCACATATCCTCTAGCGACAGCACTCAAACCACATTATCACACATAGACTTACTCGGATGCTGTAAATGAACTCTGCCTAAGCAGCAGAGACCTCCAAAGCAGACACACACACAACTGCTACCCCACTACAATATCCACATATCACATAGTTCACAATGTCAGTGTGCCACACAGTCACTGCCCTTCGGGCTATACAACACACATAATACACTTGTAATAGGCGACATTTATTGTCAGACACACTGACATACCACTCACCAGCCCTAACAAGGGAATAGTCACTTTGAGCTGTCTGTTGGGTGCCAGGATCTGCCACATAACACATGCAGTCAGGTCACTCCAAAGCAAGTACAGGACTGGCACCATCATTGTCCATGCTGGTGCGTAAAACCTCAGACGTTATTCCCTGGACCACATGACATGATACATGGAGGAACACTCTGATCATGTAGCCCAGGCCTGTATGACCCTGACCTTGTCTAGCATCTTACACCCACCAATTATGATGTCACAGTATACAGACAAACATATCACGTTTAACAGTTGGCTAACAAATTGGTGTCATTCATAGGGGATACAGTGTCTGTCAGCCTATGGTGACATACTCAACATGCCACGTAGCTTCACTATGGACAGCTTGCACCTGTCACCCTTGGAATTTCGAATGCTGGCTAAGGCTCTTGCTACCACCATAGTGCCTTTCTTAAGCAGGGCTCAAAAGACAAACCCACCTCCATAGACATTACAGGTTAAATGAAAGTAAGCGTGATGCTGCTCAACACTAGATGTGTTACCCTCATATTGCGGACACTCAGGACTCTCCTCATTATGGAGAATAGTGATATCTGTGCACAAACAGACGCCTGGTTCGGGCTCACTTATGCACAACAGCACTACCAGGTTATGTGTCATACCATGCTTTCTGACCACAAGACTTGGAACAGACAATACAACTAGGGGGGGTATCCATATACATCACAGATACACACACCTCTGGGATAGTAGCACTGCACAAAGCATCACAGACCATACATATACAACTACCATTGTGCAAAACTGCCTTTCAGTTTGTTGCCTGCTACAGACCACCCTCCAAACTCAGGAACCACACTCGGCTTTCATGGGAGGTATGGAGAATATGAAGGTCTCCACGAACACCATTATATTGGGTGACTTCAAATACACAAATATTGACTGGGGATACTACTCAAGCCCCAACACCCTCATCCAACAGTCGCTACAATTTGTAGACTCATATGCTATGGCACAACCAGTCAGCACAGCCACAAGGGGGAATACATATTGGACCTGATCATCACAAACATGGGGACTCTATGTTCCACACCAGCGATATACCCCTCATTGGTAAGGTCAGAACATACATGTATCTCACTGGACATACATATACTCTCCACACACCCATCCTGGGTAATCTTGGTGAACTTCTCATGAGCCAATGTCTCACTTCACCAAAGCAAGGTGGTATCCTTCAGAGACCCTGAGACAGTGGCAAATACGGGTCAGACTGCTGAATCCTTTACATACACATTCTATGGACACCTAGTGGACTGCATGGATTGTGCTATCCCAAATAACAACAGGACTCACTCCTCCAATGGCAGGGGACCTGTCTGGTAGACCCCAGCCATTAATAAGCTGTACAACATCAGGAGGAGGCTACTACATGATAGAGCACAATCCCAGATGGGGAAGGCATCTGTAATCTGTACTAGCAGACAGCTACAATCACTCATGAACTCTTCTAAGGGCCACTTCTACCGGACAATTACACCAGACACATAGGACTATCACACGGCCTTCTTCAGTTATGTCAGGAACCTGGGTGGACACTCACTGATATGCTGTGAATTACTGCATACTGACTAAAGTTACCCTGAATCCACTGGCATTGCCAACATCCTGACAAACAGGTTCGGTGCAGATGTCTCCCCCCCACTTCCCCTAAGGAACAACTATCCATCCCAACAGAGTGTAACCTCCCTGACATCACACAGAAATGGGTGAGTGCTGCCCTCCCCAAAGTGTACATCACAGCATCAATGGGACCAGACGGTGTCCCAGCCTGCATCTTACACGAGCTTCATGACAGATGTAACCCTTACATTACAGCACTGTTCAATATCGGAGTTACAGGATATGTACCCAAGGAATGGTGTAGAGTGACAGTGGTCCCACTCCACATAGTTGGTGCCACAACGGACCACAGACAATATTGCCCTATAAGCCTCACTAGCCTGTTCTGCAAGGCTATGGAGCGTATTGTCATGGGACTCATACACATAGACATCGGGAACCTACAGACACTGTGTCCTACACATTTCAGCATTGTTGTGGGCAGATCTTGCCTCTTGAACCTGTTTGTATTCTTTAAATGGTTAACAGGTCCATCGACATAGGGACGGTTGTCCACACAGCCTACCTGAACCTTGCAAAACCCTTCTACACAATAACCCACTGGACCATTATGCATAGGCTCACCAGCGTCGATATGGATACATATCTCACACGATGGATTGCTACCTGGATCAGGGATAGCACTTACATGGTCAGAATTGCAGGTGCCATGTCTGACTATACACCAGTTACACGTGGCATCCCACACAGCTCCGTCCTGGGACCTCTCTTGTTCAGTATATATTTGTCTGACATACAGGCTACCACAGGGGGACTATGGCTGACCATGTTCACACTTGACTGCAAACTGGGTGCCATAATAACTCTCAAGCTGCCACATGCATACTCAAACAGGGTCTCACAGAGATGGATGACTGGTGCCTGAGCCATGGCCTACAGATAAATGCCATTAGTTGCATAGTCATCCCCTTTGGGAAAAACAACATGCCCACACATTACCACATAGGTAGTACTCCATTACACACAGAAGGAGTTCTTAGGGGTTTGGGGACATGACTTGTTCGTACTGTCACCTTTCACAATCACATTGCTAAAGTGGTTGGACAGACCTTCTATATAGGCCACCTTATCCCATATGGTTTCACATCTAGATTGAGTGAGGTCATTGTGCCCCTATACTCATCACAACCATGCTTGGTTACAATGCCACATTTGGGGTGTACCTTATCCGACACCTGCAGCAACTGAACTGGCCACAGATGTTTCTCACCAAGCAGATCTAGGGACTCACACGGATGCCCTGCACAGTTCGGATGCAGTAACTCCAGCTCTACTCAGTTGCTTACCACCTACTCGGATATGATGTGTGCCATTTGTTTACAGATATACCCAACCCAGAATTACTGGACATGCTCCACCTCAGGATATCCAACTTCCTTGGAACTACACACTCCAAGGACATATACCTCAGCACAGATGTTAATAGGACATGCTGGATGGACAGATTCTTATCCCAGAGGCTCCACTCACTCCGGATTGTAATCCCAGTTTCACATAGGCAGAGCCACCCACTGACCACCTGCAGGAGACATCTTGATGACTGCATGGGTGATCGCATGTTTACCCCTGGGATATCTTCTGTGTCCCTGCTAGACAGAGGCACACTAGCCTAAACGTACATGGGCTATCTTGTGTGACCTACTATTCACACGCACAGTGTAGTAATCTGACAGAGTTGCTAATGGCAAACGCACTCTGGCTAGGCTTGTACATGCCCTAGGGCAGATAGCCTAGTATCGACCTCTGAACCTATGCTAATGTTCGGGATGCACAATGTTTATTGCTGATACTGTTTGCAGGTCTTTATCGTCTTTGCTTTACCAGTTTCTATGAACAACTTAGGTATCTGCAGAACATATTTGATTATGACAGGGTTCCACTATATTATATATGTGTCTGTTGTCATATAACTGTGTACACAGGGTGGATTTCTGGATAGTGAGAGGTTCCTGGGTTAACACTTGCAACTGCCAGATATGTGTGGCCCACTGCTGTACTCAGACATGGCCTAAGTGTGTGAGCATGCCCAGTTCAGGCTTTCTGTGTTTTGTTGCCTGACATTTGTCTCATTTATTTAAGTGTGTGAGCATGCCCAGTGTGACCTTTCAGTATGTTGCTATCTGAGGTCCACTACATGTGTTGATGTGTGTGAACATGACCAATATTAACATTTATACTGTGTGTGTTGGAAGTCGAGTTCTGTTCTTACTGCAGGACTCACCTTTGTGTCATAACTTGACAGGGATTATGCTGTGCCTTCAGGGTTTCCATGAGATACTTTGCATAGACTTATCAACATTCCTTCATACAAGCTGACCACAGCAAGACTGTCATGGTTTAGTGGTTCAGTATGTTAACTATAGTGCACAGTATCCTGGGTTTGAGGTCCATCAACTGCTTTATATTTTCATACTGAGTAGACCAGACTGCTTAAGGGACAGTTAAGCAATATGGGCATGTTGGCTTTTGTTCAGCTATGCCCTACTTAGACAAGGCTTGTCCAACATTGCTCAGTATTCACCAACATTGCTGGTCGTTCCCCGATATTACTCAACATTGACCACAGTTGTGCTAGTTGGTGTGTGCGATTTTGTTTGCATATACTACATGGTGGTAAATGCTGTTTAGCACTGCTTTATATTGCTTAACACATGGCAATCATGCCTCAGGTGGTTATGCAGGGCTGCCTATGTCGGATGCACATACTACACTCCCTGTACATGTTTGAAAGCAGGTAGTGTCAACTTAGGCATCCCTTTTACTATATGTGCAAGTCAGAGAGAGGTATCATTTCCAGAGTTCCTACTGAGCCAGCGTATGTGCTATGCATTGCCTCTTTGCCAAGGCCAAAGCATACTGGGCACGCCTCCTTCTGCCTACTGGAGCAGGCTCAGGTTGTTCCTCCTCCTAGTCACACTCTGCCTGTGATGGCCTTGGCAATGGTGGGGGGCTGTTTGGCCCAGGCCTATGCTGGTCCTGCTGCAGCTGTTTTCGCAGGATCATATTATGTAGCATACCACATACCATGACAAGTTGGGTACATGTAGTTGGTGAGTACTGCAAGGCTCCACCAGATGTGTCCAGGCACCGGAACCGTGACTTGAGCAGCCCAAACACACGCTCGATTACATTACATGTTTGTGCGTGTGCCTCATTATGGCATTCCTGTTCAGGTGTGTGTGCATTTCTGATGGGTGTCATCAGCCACTGCTCCAGTGCATAGCCAGCACCCCCCACTAGGTGACCATGTGGGATGTCCCCATTGGCAAATGTCTGGTACAGTTGCATCAGATGCCAGATATGGGAATCATGGTAGCTTCCAGTGCAGCCAGCACACACATTCAGTATTATGCCCTGGGCATCACACACAACCTGGCAGTTGATGGAGGGGAAGCCCTTGCTGTTGAGTAAACCCTACCCCGCTCGCCACCTGGTGCTTTGATGCGTATGTGCGTGTAGTCTATTGCACCCACTACCTCAGGGTATTCCGCTATTTGCTGGAAGAGATGCATATTGCTGGCCAATACCTCACGGGAATTGGGGAAATATACATGATCACCGACATGTGCTGACATGGCATCCAGGAACTGGTGCAGTACCCTGGATGCTGATGTCTGTGATATCCCCATCATATCACCGGTTGGTCTCTGGAAGGTACCTGTTGCTAATATTCTTAGGCCAACACATACCTTGGTTTCCACTGGGATGGGTTCCCCTCTGTTGGTTCTGTGTGTGAGGCGTGGCCTGCACAGCTCAACAATTTGCTGCATGAGGTCTCTGTCCACTCTATAGTGCTCCACTATCTCCAGCTCATGTAGCCCCTGGTAGGTTACCCTGGGCCTGTACACTCTTCTCTGTCTCCTCACTGTGGGTTGTCCAGCAGCATTTCCATTGTCACCACCCTCAGCATGTTGCATATGTCACCTTATAAGAGCAATGGTAGCCCCTAACATTTCTTTGTCTCAGTAAAGCGTTTTCAGTTTTCACTTCTATTAGCTTACTGCAGTGTCTGTTGTGAGAAACATAATGGACTGCTGTTTGCAGACTTTTAAGTGCTAGGCTGGGCTGGGCTAGTGTACTGCCTGTGTAATTGCCTGATTCTGATTGTTTTCACCTGCTAGCTCTGCTAGTACTCCCTGGTAGCTTCCTACTATTTGTTGTGCTTCCTTTTTCCTTTCTGTTTCCTCGGGGGGGGGTGCCACTCACACAAGCGCAAACACGCTCATAGCAGCTCACACGTGCACACACATGCTTACATGGACTAAAACTTGCTTATTCGGGTTAAAACGCACACACACCAGCGCAAATGTACGTACAACTCTTTAAACAGCCTTATACATGCTTACTCCGGCTTAAACACACGCACTCACGCTTACACACACGCACTCTGTCTTACTCGGGTTTACAGGTGCGCACACGCGCACATAACCGTTCAGCAAGAAACTTTGGTGTTATCAACGGCATACACCTTCCATTTCTTGCCTTTACCTAGCCTACCTGTTGACAAACCTCTTTCCATGATGTGTAAATGACAGCTAACACATGCCACTCTGCTGCAATGAGCTTCACTTCTTTCATACATACCCCACTCGTGATGTCACCTGTCTTCTATTCTGTTACTCCCCTTATCCTACTCCTACACTCCACTGACTGTGCTCATTTGCTATGTAACCTTGCGATTCACTTTCCTATCCCTCCTTTGCATAGGATTGCCTACTAATGCTTGGTTACATCTCTTAGACTGAGCTTCCCTCCTTAGCAACCTCTACTCGGTGGCCATGTTGTCTTCAGCCTGCCATTCCCTTGCATTGTACATTAACAATTTAAATAAGATCCACATTTGTGGGTTTTACTTTTTAGTTTTCTGGTTTTTTAGAGCGCAGCCTGTTTGCGCAGCACTAAGCTATGCTTAAACATCGGAAATCGGAGAAAAAAAAATTATTTTTAATATTGCATCGGGAAACATTGCCAATGGCTGTATATTTGGCCATTGGCATGCTTCCTGCACTGGATGCAACCTTTATTTGGAGCTGTCACGGCTCCGTTTTGCTATTTGCAGAATGGTACTCAGTTGTCAACTGAGTACATTTCTGCAAATAACACTGCTCTTACTTGGACAGGTTCGGGTTTCCTCAATCGCAAATCTACCTCATTTGCATGCCTTTCGCCTGCAATTGAGGTAATTTGCATATCCCAGCCCTGTCCGTGTAAGAGCCGTTTTAGGAGCTCTCTTGCATGCCCCTGGATCACTTGTCGGACATGATGGCTGTATGGAGTCTTCCTCTACTCTTAGACTCCGTGCAAGCCATCGTGAATCCGGCCCCTTATAGCAAAATTGATGTTCTCTTGGAAGAAATGCTGTACGATGATCTAATAAGTGTTGAAACATTTCATTTTTTTAAATGTAAGAAAAAAAAATAGTGCCCAACATGTTTGGGCTACCCACAATTCATAAAGATCTTTGGGATCCCCCATTGAGACCGATTGTTAACAATGGCAGGTCTAAGACCAACACCTTGGCAATGTTAAGTTGAAAAAATATTTAGACAAATATGAGCACAGTTGTCAGGGTTCTTGAGACTTTTATGCAAGCTTAAAGGGGTGATGTTTTCTATGAATTATGTTTTCTTAACTGTTGATATGGTGAATTTATTTAATGTTATCCCATACAGTACAGGTCTTGAATGTTTTCACGATTATTTGGTAGAAAGTACTGATTTGAGTGACCATGAGATTTATGTTTGTGATATGCTCATGGAAATTTTATTTATTTATTTTCCATTTATTTTACATTTGCTAATCAGGAAAATCCAGCTGGACCAGGTCCATTTTCAGTGGATGCCTGGGGAGAAAAGCTCCACAATTAACCTACAGTAAGTAGTTAATACAATGAGAAATATACAGAATGAAAAGACAGCAGATTACTTACAAGCAGAGACATTCAAAAATTAGTTCTCAATAGTTCATGAGAAATAATATTAACTAATAATTTTCTGTACGTTAATGGGGAATATTACTAGCAAAAGAAAGGTGTGGTTATGGGTGCGTATTTATGCTAACATAGTGTTATTACAGTGGGAAAAATATTTCTTTTTGCGATGTTTAAACCCCCTCCCTGGTTACTTTATATGCGCTACCTAGAAAACCTGTTCATCTTATGGAATGGCTCAAAATCAGAAACAGAGTATGTTATTTCTTATATTAGTATGACTACCCCTTTTTTGGAGTTTGCTTACCAATTTAATGAGTCTGGAATTCATTACCTAGATGTTAATGCGGGGGTAAACTGTACAAAGGGTACTGTCACTAGTACCATCTATAGGAAGCCAGCCATTTCTAATGGATTGCTGCATTTTTGAGCAATCATCCATACTATCAGAAAAAGGGCCTTGTTAAAGGGCGGTTTATTAGGTTGGCTTGTATGATTTCTGAAGAGGAGTCATTTAAAGAAGAATGTAGGAATTTGTCAGCAATGCTCTTTCATAGAGGGTACCCAGAAACTTATTTAAAGACACATGTCATGAAGTAACCATTAAGAGGAGGGATGGTGTTTACCCCCCCTTGTTTATTCTTGGTGAACTAAACAAAGAACAACAAGGGGTACGTAATGGAGAAAACAAATATGTGAATGCCTTCCTTACCACTTATACCACTGAACATGAAGAGATAATTAAAATTATACAGAAAATTTTGAATATTTTAGGTCACTTTAATGATGTGTTAGGTGCGTTAAGAACAAAACCTTGTGTAGATTTTAGAAAAGAACTATCTTTTAAGGACATATTTGATAGGATGGGGTTTAATATAAGAGGTTCCAATATGAGAAGAAACGGTACTTATAAATGTAGATTCTGTAAACAATGTGTCCACATTTTTCAGATTAGTGGGGTTTCCATTAACAGCCATTCTATGATTTCTAAGAAGCATTACAACTGCCTTTCCATGGGGGTAATATACCTTGTGCTTTGCCGACAGTGTAAAGCATTTTATGTTGGGAAGACCATTAGGTACTTGAGGGAAGAATTTATCAACATTTTTTGACATTAAAAATTAGAATGAAAATAATGCTTTGTATAAGCTTATTTTAAGTAACGAAGGGCATGTTTGTCTTGGAAATGGTTCACAAGGATTTGAGGGGAAGAAGTAGTTGAATTCCACGAATTATGGTGGCAGATTTAGTTAAATGCTACCATATTCCCAGGGATTAATTAACCATTTTGATAAGTAGTGTATTGAAACTTAAGACATTGTTAGTTTGGGGGGGGGGGGGACATAATGCTTATATTTGTTTAACTTTAAGGAATCTGTGTATTTTTTATATTGTAGTATAATGATCCCTTTTAGGTGTATGACATAACTTAAGACATTGTTAGTTTAGGGGGGGCATAATGCTTATATTTGTTTGTTAACTTTAAGGAATCTGTGTATTTTTTATATTGTAGTACAATGGTCCCTTTTAGGTGTATGACATGAGGATATTTATGTATATAATGAATTATGATGTCAGTAATTGTTTTTGTTGCTGCATTGGCTGCATTGCCAACATGTGACTTTGGTTTTTACTATTTAAAGTCTGTTTTGAATGATTAAGATAAACTCTGATGAAGTCTTTGGCTACAAGCAGATGAAAGTGCTCAGTTTGTATTTAATACATTTATCTGTTTCATTTTACCTTCTCAGACCGTTATTCAGTTACGTTTGTTGGCCGTCAGTCTAGGCAACTGCACAGGCTATACAGTGTTTCCTAATGCACATATCACTTGTGTGTGTGTGTGTGTGTGTGTGTGTGTGTGTGTGTGTGTGTGTGTGTGTTTGTGTATGTGTGTGTGAATATGTGTGCACACACACATATTTATATCTACACACAAACACACACACACACACACACACACACACACACACACACACACACACACACACACACACACACATATAAACATACATATATTAATTAAATGGCCACATTCTTTTATTTTTCCTTATTTCAACTTAATAGTGCAACATTATCAATTCTGAACCCCATATCTTTAATCACTGTGCTGCAGCTTTACATTTTTAGTTATTTTTGTAAATATTGTCAATATTATTTTATTATTATTATTTTTATTCTATTTTATATGCACTCAAAGGTTGAGTCTGTAAATGGTCCAATCCTCTCCTGAAGATAACAAGCAAACATATACATTTTAAAATAAAATAGTCTCTGCAGTATTCTTCCTACCTACAATTTTTATGTATTAAGATATAAAATAAATGAATACATTCTGTGTAATTTTGTGAAAAACTCTTCAGTACGTTTTTTACTGCTTCACAGCACTCTGCAGCACAGGAGGGGAAAAAGAAGTTTCTTTATTTTAGTATCCAGTATTATTGTAACAATAAAAACAAAGCAAATTAAGCCTATTATTTTATCACTATTGTGCACCTAGTTGTTTGCAAGGGGAATGATAGCAAAAGAACAGGTTTAGGCAGATTAGGACAAGGGGCATGCCAAATTATACACAAAGCATTGGATTGGGGGTATAAAATATACATAAAGCCCCCAGTCTAGAATGCCTAATATTATTTTAGATAGGGAAACAACACAACTTTACAAGATACTCTTGTGTAGTTTCTTCACAAATGTATAGATTTGTGCAATTAGAATTTTTTTAGCCATGACTTTTGTTAAAGAACATAGTATATGTTGAAAATCTAGTACACTAAGGAGGCCATGAATATTTAGATCGCTGCTACTTTCCCCATTAACTATAAGTTAATTTACTTTTGTGCATGTGTCTCTAGATTTAGTTTATTCCAAATGAATTTGAAGATGGCATCCATTATCACTTTAAGCTTTTTTTTATATTAATATATCTAAACAAATAGACATAGATCTTCTTAATGACAGCAGTAGATGTGTACTATAAACCATAAGACACATATCAATTGTATTTATCGGGAAATGTTCAGTCTTGATTATATAATAATACCCATGTTTTAATCAGATAGGCCACTGGAAATATATTCCCTTTTCCGAGGCAACTCAGGAGCAATGTCTTGGTAATTAACTTGCAGAAAGTCAGATGGTTGTTAAATGAGGGCTGTGAAAATCAAACACTGTTCCACTACAGCTTGCAGCCTTACCCTCTACACCAACTATTACAACACCTAGCATTCACTTTCAGTCATGATACTTTCATAAAATCCAAGAGAATTGCATCAATTGTCTTTACAGTTTCCTGAGTTAAAATGAAGTAATCTACAAAGAGCAAGATGTGTTTTAAAACACCATTAACTGACCAAGAAAACATGTCTTACTTGTGTTGAAAATGCTCCCTTAAAAAGTCTGCACTGACTGTTGAGTACTGATGCTGGTTCTTGCCCCATAACAAAGCTTTTGTCCATTTCCAATAACCTGAAGCTCTACCTTTGCAGAATCTCACCAACCTGTGAGTGGAAGCTGTCAATGGGATTTTTCTAAATGAAATCACTGACTGCCATGCGTATTTCATTTTTCTTTGTTCTTCCATCTAGTCTCTTTACTCAGTATTAGGGAATCCTTTCTCCATGAGCTGTCTCTATCAAGTTTATTTATGCAGTAGCTTAATAACTGGTCAAGGTGGCAAGTAAAATATTCCCATCTTGCAAATATGTCATCAGAATACCAAACAGCAAACAGCAATATAACCTGCTGGCACTACATTTCATTGGTGTCATGGATGTTTATTCATCCTCATGAGTGCATAGCAAACTCTTTATGTTGACAATTAAAGGAAAAAGACCACACACCACAACGTTAAGGTAGTAAAGTGAGTACAAAATGAAGTGCAAACAAGTATGAATGACTGCTGAACTACCAGAGTGATGCATCGCAATAAACCAACTAGTCGCTGTATGTATAGAAAAAATATATATATATTTATTAATATAATGAAATTTAAATACTTTTGCATTGCCACCAATGCTTTTTCAGACATTAATTAAAACCAAAGCCACATGTCCAATCAAAAACAGCCTAACAAAAATGTAAGCTAATGCAATCAACAGCATTTCTAATTAACAAATATCATCCTAGAGATTGACTTTCACCCATGATAAAAAAAATAAATAAATAAAAGGCGATGCTGTAAAATCAAGAAACAGGCAACCAGTTTACTCTGGTCTCACATTCTGCTCTATTTGAACTATAAAAGTTCTACTCATTGGAGTTATATGCCAAAATTCCAGAAATCTAAAAGATCTTTAAACATACACACCTGATGCATTATTTCAGTAAGTGAACAAAATATATGGTATGAGGTAACAAAACCAAAACTCTAAACAAAGAGAGCATCGGCCCTTATGTGACCACATGACTAATGTAACTAAATGAAAAAAGGTTGGGTCGAAGTTGAAAATAGATAAAGAGCGAATGCTCTAGAAAGCTATATGTTGTTGCACATTAAAATCACAATAAAATAACACTAATGTACATTAAAATCACAACAAAACAACACTAACTAAACGGTAAGTAAGATTAAAACAATGCAAAACAATCATAAGTGCTGGTGTATAAGTACCATAATTTAAATGTAGTGCATAACAAATATCAAAAAAGAAAAAAGAAAAGAAGAAATAATGATAAAATGGGATCATCATTGGGTAGCTGTACACAATAATACTGGAGTATGTAGGAATTTGACTCAAAAGTATAGAAAGCAAAAAGAACACGGGGATTAATGAGAAAGATGTCTGTATTTATGTTAACAAGTGCTAAACACTTCATTGCTTAGGTTATACATTTCTGGGACCGTGCATATATTTGAAATGCTGTTTTATCTTATTGCACAGTATTGAATCAATACCCCTAATATTCTCTGCAAAAAATTTAGGGGAACCACTGTTGGTACTATAAGTGTTTCTTACCCATGAGAAGAAACTCAGCAAATCAAAATGTGCTAACATCCACCTATATCCCTGGTATGTTTTTTTGCCATAATTGTACATTAAAGGAATGCCTTATAAATGATTTCCATACCTAAACCGGAGTTTATGTTTAAAACTAAAACCACACCACATCCCAGAAATTAAAAAAAAAATGTAATTCATTATTAGCACCATCATACTCTTTAAGATAAACCACAGCATTTTTTAATGTATGCAGCAAATCATTAGCAATCTTTTGTTTTCTTGGGTTAGTTAAATCCCCCTGCCATTCAATTACAGATAACTATCTGTTTAATTTCCAGCTTGATTACGAAGTCAGATGTAGTTAAATAAACTTTCAAATAACAATATAAAGCTGCATGTAGGCTGTGTTGACTATCAAACTCCCACACCCATGAAAGCTTTTAAAGTACTGGAAGATTAGAGTGACTCATTATTAGTACAATAATTGCAATTATTATTCAGTAACTGGTGATCACATTTGAAATTTCAGCTAAATGACATGTAATTATTGCCTTCAAATGATTTGTCTTCCCATCTTTAGCTGTCTTATTCACGTAAATACTTCTCAGTCCCCTTAACGTACAAGTAGATGGCTGAGTTATGTCATACTTTTATTCAGGCTTTCTGGTCAGCAAATTGTCCATTTCTTCACTGTTTTCTTTATTTGATGCTGATGAGTCATAGCAAATGGACCCCCTGTATTAAAAGGCTGCCCCGCTGGTGACTTCTTTGGGGACTGCTGCCTACCATGGTAGGACTCTGAACACATGGCATGATGTTGATTGATTGTACTGCCATACCCTTAATGGATAAGAATCCATTTAGATCTTTAAACTGCTGTGACAGGAGTTGAAGAACACTTTGACTGCTGGGGAACTGTTTTGTTATTAATAAACTCCATGAGTTAATGAGACTACAGATACTCCTTTGCTGCCTTTAGAGAAGAAACACACTATTCTGCCCCTTCCATTTGAAAGCCAGGCCTGAAGGTGATTTGAATGAAGAAGGAATATTATTTTTGCAGGAAAAAAGCACAAATAGAACTGAACATTTATAACTTTTTCAGTGTCACTGGGTCAAAGCCCTGAAAGATGCATGGCTTCTCACTATCGGAATGCTCACTCCTCATTTGCAGCCTCCATAATGCACTCCTTATTTAAGAAGTAAATTAATTAAATATCATCTCTAGGACTGGAGATGCCTTTTGGTCAAGGGAACATTTTGGTCAAGGGAACATAAAATATTGTTTTTTTGGGGAAAGGGGGTACTATTAAAATATGGAACTCCATTTACATGAAACTGGAATGGATGAATAGTCTTTTCCAGTTTCCATAATGCTATTGTGAACATGTTAGAATACGCATTAGTGAATGGTAGTGTACATCTGCTAATGTGCATTCGATGTTCTGATAACAGATCGCACAGCAGTGGGGATCAGAAACTTTACCCTTTTCATAGGTTCATAGGTTCATAGGTTGGTACTAAGCTATTGGCCCTAAGGCCTATGCAAGCCTAGCCATAACAATTCCCTGGAAATTTTTTCCCACAATATTACTTCTCTGGGCCCCTGTCTAGCAGGGTGACTGACATGATCCCCGGGGTGAATTTCCTATCTCCCATCCAATCATCAAGGTTCCTTTTGAAGAGGGCCAATGAGGTGCTCTGCTTGACATGTATGGGCAGTCTATTCCAGAGTATGGGGAGTCTCTGGGTCAGGAACCTATCCCTCCAGCATGTTTTGTTCAATGTGATGATAATGTTTAGATCCCTGGAGCGTGTGGCTCTGAGGGATTGTGATTTCTTTAAGTGAAGCATGTCCAACAGCTCAGGGTTTGACATGGTCTTGTATGTTAAGCAGAGATTGCCTCTGAGTAGACGATATGCCACAGAGTATAGCTGGAGTTTTTTTAGACGGTCAGCATATGCCATCTGCTTTAGGCCTGTGATTCTTTTAGTGAGGTATTTCTGTGGCCTTTACAGCTGTTGCAGATGTCTTGTGAGGTACATACCAAATGGAGCATTATACTCTATAATGGGTCTGATGAGGGATGAGTACAGTGGGACAATGACCTCCTTTTTTCTGGATGAAAAGCCCTTAGTGATGAGGTGTGCCACGTAGAAGGATTTCCTGACTGTTTTGGCGATGTGGTTATCGAAAGTGAGACCACTGTCCACTTGTGTCCCTAAGTCTCTCATCACACTTTCAATGTTTAGTGTCCTGCCACCTATGTGGTAGTTCATGGGTACATGTTTTTTTCCAAAGGGGATGACTATACATTTCTTGGCATTAAGCTTGAGCCCATGGCTCTGGCACCAGGCATCTGTTTCTGTAAGGCCCTTTTGTAGAATATCAACATTATTTGGGGATTCAATAATGGCTCCCAGTTTGCAGTCATCTGCAAACTTTGTTAGCCAGAGTCCCTTAATGTTGGCCTGTACTTCAGAGAAGTAGATGCCAAACAAGAGTGGTCCCAGGACTGAACCCTGAGGTACTCCACTTGTCACCTGTCTGGAGCTGGATTTGGAGTTGGCTACTTTTACAGACTGGGTTCTGTCAGTAAGCCAGTTGGCAACCCATCGAGTGACGTAGGGATTTATGCCCAGCTTAGTAAGTTTATCTATGATTCCAGAGTGGGGGATGGTGTTGAAGGCCTTGGCAAGGTCCAGATAGGCTGTGTGGATGTCCTTACCCTCATCCACAGCTCTGGAGACCGATTTGAAGGAGTCAATCAGATTCAGGAGACAAGATCGGCCCTTCACGAACCCAAATTGGGTGGGGTCCAGTGTCTGGAGGTTGCCAATGTCTTTGTTTATAAGTTCCATGATAATGCGTTCCATGCCCTTGCAGATCAGGCTTCTCAGACTGATGGGACGGTAGTTCCCGGGATCCAGGGTGGATCCTCCCTTGTGGAGCGGGATAACTGTAGCTGTGCGCCACTGAGTGGGCACGAAGCCTGAGGTGAGGCTATGATTAAACATGACACTTAGATGGGGTGCCAGTTCATTTTGTAGTTCATGTAGTACACAGCCTTGGATGTCATCTGGTCCTATGGATGCTGTATTATTAGCTTTGGAGAGTACTGTTTCTACCTGTGTGGCTGTGATTATCGGAATTTGGCAATCTTTTGGTCAATCTTTTTCCTCACTATAATGCTATCTTGGAGTTGGAATATATAATTTGCAGTGGGTGTGGGGGCTGCAGCCCCTGCAAAACTGTGCAATTCATATGGCAGCTAAAGCACAACTTCCTGAGGGTCTGACATTCCAAATATTTCAAATGCAGATGCTGAGGTGATTACTTTTTGCCGTTCTATAAAAGTGATATTGCCACATTCTGAATGTCAGTTCGAGCAAGTGAATAGATTTTTTTTTTGTCTTTCAAAATTTTGATAGTAAACCTTTATTTATTTATTTTTTTAATTATCTGTGGCCAAGCCACGCTCAGATTTAAAACCCTAAGTCCTTAATGCTTAACACCTTTCAACAAACAAAACTATGCTGTTATCAGACAGTTATTGCATATGTCAAAGCACTTAAAGGCTATCACTCGAGTGCCTTCTAGTGGCATGCACAGCTTAACCATGTATTTTGCCCCTCTAGCTGTATGAGATTACAAAATATTGAAACTGCAATCAATTCTTTGATGGCTGTTCTTACATATATCAGGAGTCAACTGTAGTGATTTAAAAAAAAATAATATTTTTTGTTTAAAAATTAGTGCCGTTCTGAGTGCCAGTTATGTCCACTTCATTTAAAATGCCAGAACCTGATGCTATGACAATGATTGTACCCCTAATTTACATCAAGTCTTATGAAAACATAACAGAATAATTCAGTTTATTTATTTAATTATTTCAGTTTATTAACTGAGAAGGTGCACTGGTCTACTGAAATGTTTCATTCTTGACATGGGTATTAATGTGCAATAACAGAAATGTAAAAGAGAAATATACAGGATCAATATACAAGAACCTCCATATATACAGGGCTATAAATACAAACTGTATACACATAGACAGACATTCCTTACAAAATGTAGAATGATATATTTACACCTTTGATATTTGGATGACTATGATGTGGGTCTAAGGAGCACTGAGCTTAACCAGCATTATGAAAGGAAGTGTAATCAGCTTGTTTATGCAGGTGTTCAGTCATGTCTCTCTTAAATAATTATATTTTATTTGTTTTAATAACATGCTTGTGAATTTTATAGTACCCTTTAATAGATATGCAAGGCTAGTCACTTCCCAAGATACCCTGTAACAGATGTACCTTAATGCTATATTAGATAATCCACACAGTCAATGACATATACCCCCTACACATACACAAGAAGACCAACATCATCTGTACCAGTATGCCATATCAGATTATCCAAATCAGCCAATTAGTTTCTCCTAAGGATCTCTATCTTCCATCTTCAAACTGAATTACTGTCTCTCCTAATATGGAACAATGGGCAACAAATGGAACACTTATTAACTGTTTACTAATAACTTTAAACAGGAAGCTCAAAGGATGGTCAAAATGCATAGCATTAGACTTACATAAAGTTAATTTGATGAATTAACATGATTCTGTATCATATATGCCATGAATATTAGTTAACAAAATCCTAACATTGACTCAGTGACAAACCCTTTCAATATGGAGCAGCGAGGAATATGGACCTTTTAAGAATCAAAAGGAGGAACATTCCTCATAATGAGGTACACTTGTGTAGTATGTAAGCAGCACAGAGTAAATGACAAATAACTTGAAGCCCTTCTAGCTTCAAGGATAGGTTCTCTTTGGTTCTCCTTCAGGATATGTTATAATTTTAACCAGTGCTTTTGCAAACATTGTGGTGTTGGAGTTTATTATTCTGATTAGCTACATAACAATGATAGTCCATATGGAGTAGTGATAGGACTTAGTTGGTTTCTGAAAGCAAATTGACTGGGTCACCCAAAACACATTGACCAAGTAGACGGTTGCCTGGAGATCTTTGTCTAGTATAAACACAACCTTCATGAGACTGTAGTGAATAGTTTGCTGATATGGTACCTAGAATATCTTTAAAAGTAAAAAGGTGTCATTAAGTAGGGAGGATAATCTTATATAGCACTATAGGCAACAAAGCAGCCTTGTCTGGAATTGGAAGTGAGGAGAGGAAGTGATAAATTGTAGCTTGTTTATATTTTTTCTCCAATCCAAGAGAAAACATAAGGAGTCCCTAAATTATTCAGGATTTTTTTTTCTTGTATCATGACAAGCTCCAGATCTTAAGGCCTCATAAGGTCACGCTTTGATCAGCCTTGTTTTATGAAAGTGATTGAAAACCTGTTCTCAAACCATAATCAAAACTATCTGAAATGTTGCAATTATTCAGCAATCAAGTCATATATTTCTTTTAACTGCTGTATATGTCATTAATAGCAGTAGAAGAAATGTGATAATTAGTGTAGTACAGTAATGTATGAAATATTCAATTTTTATAAGTTTTTAGGTACAGGCTAGGCTAACGACCACCAAAATCCTTTATAATCTTAACCTTGCAACCCAACCGAATTGTGTCCCTATGGAACATGGGCATCAATTTTGAATGGTCTGTTAGTTAAGAAGCTGGTAAAGGTTTAGTTGGGGTAGATATATTAGCTAGGTAATACTTACTGATGGCCTCTGTCTATCAAAGTCATAGTGGACATATGGGGGGGGGGGCAGTGTGATTTTCAATTTCCCATACAATTGTCAAGGTTACATTTGAATAGGGTTAAGGAATGACTATTACAGAGTGTTGAGATCCTTTAAGACACATATCAGCAAAGTTTAAATCAATTGATCTAGCATTTTTGCTCTATTCATTTTGTAAATCTGCAGAAGGTCATTCAGGGCTGAATCTGTTGATGCCTCATATGCCAGGCATAGAAGGCCTTACAGTAACCTGTAGCAGACTGAATATAGAGATAGGGCTTTAAGGTAATCTGTATAGGACACAATGTTGATAACCTAGATTCTTTTGGTGAAGAATCTTTCCATGCATTCTATCAGTTGCATATCCCTGGTCAGGTGCATGCAGAAAGGGGCATTGTACTCAATGATGGGTCTGATAAGGGATGAGTAAAGTGGTACTATAACTTTCTTGGAATTGGATGTCATACCTTACTTATAAATCGGGTGACATACAATGATTTTCTTACTACATTGGCTACATCTTCATCAAAGGTCTGACTACTGTCTATATGTGTTCCCAAATCCCTAATTACCAGGTCATTTCTTAAGGGTTTCATATTGATGGAGTAACTAACCTGTGTGGATGATCTCCCAAAAAGCACTATAATGCATTTCTTTGCACTGAGTTTTAATCCATGACTTTGACACCTGTCAATTGTCTGTGTTAGATCTTCTTGCAAGATGATAGTGCAATGGGTGCATGATAGCCCATCATTTGCAGTCATCTGAAAACTTAATGGAGCAATGGCCCTTAAAATTAGCCTAGGCCTCTGAGAAGTAGAGACAACACAAGTGGTTGGTGTTCAATGTGCTCATATATTGATAACAGTGCAAAATTTACACATCCAGACCAAAAAGGGATTATGAGTTTCATATATTTGCTACTTGCAGTACATAACATGTTGTTTATTTAGCTCATTGCAAGGAATGTTCCAAGTTCTATGTATGAGAGATTGATAGGGCTCTAAGGGAGGCAATGAAAGAGCATGTTTATTATATACAACAGCACTAGTGCTTTGTCAAAACATGTATTGGCCACTGATTCTAGGCATACATTTAAATTTTTGGTTATTGGTAGGGTCTATGAGACTATAAGAGGTGGAGACATAAGGACTCAGAACAGATGTAAGCTAAGTGGATTATCAGGCTGAGGGGGAGACTTTGGGCATGGATTGAATGAGTTTGTACCCATTAAACCTTAACTGAAGTCAAGAACATTAGCAAGATTAGAATATTTGTCTTTGCATCTGCATCTATATGTTTGTTTTCTTGCTAGCTCTGCTAGTGTTTTTACTTGCTCATAGGAAGTTTTATATATATATATATATAAATATATATATATATATATATATATATATATATATATATATATATATATATATATATATATATATATATGTATATAATACTTTTTGTGTTGCATTTATATCTATACGTTTTATGTGTTGTTTGAATAATGTATATTTTAGCTGTATTTCTTTAAATTTTGTGGTCTTGTGATTCAACACTGTTTCATTTTTTGCTTAAAAGCCAGTTCTGGTTTAATGTGTTTGTTATCTGATGAAGCAGCAGTAGCTGCAAAAGCTCTTATGACCTACAATAAATTAAAATTTTAACCTGGAGAGTCGTGCCTTCCTTGTGTCCATCAGTGTTCTTGGATTATTTGCTCTTATTTTTGTTGAACTCTGCTGCTCTGGGAAGTTGGTGATAGTTTTTCTTTGGCTTCATATATTCAAATTTGTTATAAAAAAGTTAGGGACATATGCTTTATCTTCTCATACATACTCTAATAATGAACTAATTGTGAAAAAAGTATAACGACACACCCTTATGGTAATAATATTTTAAAGATGGCACAAAGCAGGGTGGATAACATGCATACATCCTAAGGTATACAGATTTGTTTGTGCCACAGTTATGAATATTAACAATATTTTCATGTAAATCATATGTCAGTGCTAACCTTGCAATTAAGTATCAGTGTAACATTTGAAACCTGATGTTGTTAGGTGTGTGTCTGCTAAGTATAGTTATCATAGTGGAATATACAGGCTCTAAGCTGATGAAAAGGATTTGTAGAAGATTATGAGAAATATTTCTATATTTCTGCCAATAGTGCAAAAGAAAAATAAAAGGAATGCATAGCAGTGTGATGTGAGGGAGCTAACCAAGAAGTCAAATTTAAACAAAAAAAGTGACAGCAAATAAAAATGGGTAATGTGAACACATTTAGACATATAACTATTGTTTGTTGTGTAAGTTAATACCAGAGATAGTTGAAAAAGTATATATTTATATATATATATATATATATATATATATATATATATATATATATATATATATATATATATATATATATTTGTGTGTGTGTGTGTGTATTTTTGTTTTCATTTCACTTTACATTACCTACAAACTTGCAATACAACCAGGCCTATTTTAAGTTGTAGTAAGAAATATAAAAACAACACAGGAGTTATAAATATTGGCAATGATAACCTATCCAAACAAAGTAGCAAATGTGATTATTATAAAACATGTCATTGACAAAATGATACATATTATACATATTTATTGGCAAATGTAACAAACTTAAAATCTGTTAACCTCTTACTCATTCCTCTATTATAATATGACATATCCCATATACAAGTAGTGCTACTTCCACAGCAACCAAAATAGAAATGTCATACAAATTAATAAATATTTAAATTTATTTGGACATTTTTTACATGGCCACAGTATTCTTAAATATTCAAGTGCTTCTTCCAAAACTGTTATTTAGCTATGGCATAAAATAAGCATTGAGTAGGTCAGAAGACCTAAGAATTGCATTATACAATGAAAACATTCTTTGCATTATGATTTCCACATTCAAACTAAAAAAAAATCAAATGTTGAAAGTAACAATGCAAAATCAAGTGCTGTATTTACATCATAATCAAGACTATATTGCACTGCATACAAACATCCACAATGTTGGTTTATGCATAAACAAAGATTGTCAATACATCCAGAAAATGTCAAGTATGCTTTGAATATCAGGCTCAGACAGGTGTAACTTTCATTCCAATCTATTATAATATGATTACAGTCAATATACATTAATATGAAGGTTTACTAAAAATGGCAGTCATGCTTTTGTTAACCTTAAGATGATGCTCTTTTGCCTAAGACTGCAGAATATCACTGTCTCTTCACATTTGCTCTGATTTTATAGAATGGATCCCAGATTTATGTAGTGTAATATCATAAGTGCAAACAATGATATGAGAACTGAATTTTATACAATATACTAATATTAAACATAAAACCTCATGTAGATTCAATTGTGCAATATATGATTACTGTATGTGAACTGGAACTGTTACACAATATAAAAAGCTCAAGTTATTTAAGAGAGTTGGCAAAAGATATAAAAAATGTGGAATTTCCCAAGTCTTTATTAAGATAGTAAAACCCAAGTATAAAGCTATTATATTGTTAGATCTATGTGGGTTGTGTGTGTGTGTTAGTAGAAATGTTGCTAAAACATGGTGGATAACGTGAAGACATTCAGAAATATAAGTGTCTGGTAAGAAATATAAGTGTTTGGTAAAAGCAGTTCTGAATACTGCAATGATTTTATATCTGAGTGACCATAATACTCCTGTGTGACTTATAGGTGAACAAAGGAAAATAACAGAATAAAAGCAATCAAGAACAAATTACATAGCTAGCAGGTGGAATGCATCATAGTCAGCCATCATACAGGCAGCATCTGCAGCACAACAGTATAAACTATGGAAACACCTTACAGTCTGGTTTTTCCCACAAACTCTGCACCAATGGTGTACACATGCGGGTGAATTTTAACTGGAAAAATGTTAGGGGCTGCCATTGCTTTGATCCATCACTATGTGCTAGAGGCTGAGGGTGGAGAGGAGGATAATGCTGACAACCGCTGTAGACTGAGGAGGAGGAGAAGAGTGTTCAGACCCAGGGTAACTTACCAGGGGTTACATGATCTGGAAATAGTAGAGCACTACAGGGTGGACAGAGATATACTTCAGCAAATCAATGAGCTGTGCCAACTTCAACTGAGACATAGAGCCAACAGAGAGAAACACATCCCAGTGGATACCAAGGTATTTGTAGCCTTAAGAATTCTAGCTACAGGTATTTTCCAAAGACCTACTGAGGACATCATGGGGGTCTCACAGGCATCTGCATCCAGTGTACTCCACCAGTTCCTCGATGCCATGCTACCACATGCCAGTGAGCACATTTACTTCCCCAACACCCGTGAGGAGAGGACCAGCAATATGCATCTCTTCCACCATGTAGCAGAATACCCAGAGGTACTGGGTGCCATAGAATGCACACACATCTACATTAAAACACCACCCAGTGAACAAGGTAGGGTATACATAAGCCACAAGGGATTCCCCTCTATCAACTGCTAAGTTGTGTGCAATGCCCATTGCATCATCATAAATGTGTGTGCTGGCAGCCCTGGAAGTTATCACAACTCCTACATCTATCATTCATCACAACTGTACCAGGCATTTGCCAGTGGGTCATCCCGTATGGCATCTGGTGGGAGATACTGGCTATGCACTGGAGCCGTGGATGATGACACCCATCAGAAATGCACACGCCCACACAAGAATGCCATAATGAGGCACACGCGCAAACCAGGATCCTTATAGCTCGTGTGTTTGAGATGGTCAAGTCATGGTTCTGCTGCCTTGACATATCTGGTGGAGCCTTGCATTACTTTCCAACCACATGTGCACACATGTTCATAGTATGTGCCATGCTATGCAATATGATCCTGCAGAAAAAGCTACAAGAGAAACAGCACAGGGGAGGGCCACACAGCCCACCAACATTGCCAATGTCCCTACTGGCACAGAGGGAGTCAGAGATGGAGGCCCCAGAGCCTGCTCCTGTAGACAGATGGAGACATTCCCAGTATGTTCAGACCTTGGCAAAGAGGCAATGCATAGCACACACACTGACAATGCAGGGACTCCAGGGACTGACACCTCTCTCTGACTCGCACACACAGTAAAATGGATGACACACACATCACTTTGCCTATAACTTGCCATGTATAGGCAGTGTACTGTTTGCATCCAACATAGGAAGCCCTCAAGCACCATCCTCACAACTGCTGCAGGCACAAGGTAAGTCAGTCTTCTTAACAATAAATGAATGGATTAGTATGTTTTGCTAGCATATCTATGGTAATGCTGCATTCATGCAAGGGAATGGGATGGCCTACTGGGATAGCAGCACAGAACTGACAGCTATGTGGGACACCGGGAAATGTCTGGCCAAAACTGGCCTCCACACACTATGCAGTAGTATACAAGGTGGCAAAACCCACTGCAGTATATGTGTGGGGACAACTAACTGGGGGGGGGGTCACAGGCATGGATGTCAGTGTGGGGGTCCTATACCCACCCCTCCCACCCACACAGCAAGTCAGCCATAGAAAACCAGAGAGAAATGTCTGGTAAAGTCACACAAATGGCAGCAATGTTGAATTACCCCCATACAGACTCACACAGCGATAGCACAGCAGGACTCACAGTTGCAGTAAGGCTATGAAGGGTAAGAAGTCTGAAACTCAAATGTATGCCATTACCATCTGACCTATGCCCTTTACTGATATGCCTCTAATACCCAAGACAGGGCACAATAGTATGGTAAATGGAACCAAAATGGAAAGCAAATGTCAGCACAGTCTGTGCAAATATGTACAGTTGACAGGTGTACCCCCTCCATATATCCACAGAAATGCAGCAACATGTATGTTTGCAGTGAAATAACAGCATAGCACACATTGGCAGGGCTGTACCAATACACATGAAACATGTTGCCTGCCACAATATGCAGGGGTCAATGAGCTATGTGCATGTGTGGTTAATACTGTCAGGATCTGGCCAGCACGTTCTCCTGGCAGTTGTCTTGTAGCACCCTAAGTAAAGTGCCATCTTTGACAGGACCATGTGCAGATAACTGTAGTGCTAACTATTATGCATGTCAGTGACACCCACTACTCTGCCACTGATATACCTGGAAGTCACAGTGCTATGTGGAATATACTGCACATATAATGGACATCTTGAAGGATGAGTAGCTGAGGTGCCAAGGCTTTTGTGAATACAACTGTTTTTTTGGTACAGTTGCCAGTGGGTATTCTCAATAATCCTTTTTTCTTATGGTTGCTTTTATTTATAATGGACATGTCTGCGCAGTACAATGCAGTCAGTACCCACACCCATAATTCCCAACCTCTGACAGCAAGATGTCTGGACAAGGGCAGTAATAAAAGTGGAACAAAGCACAATGATAGGCATGTGTTGTAAATATCACCCTTAAATACTGAGAAAGTTGGTAGAGTGAGGGGATTGCATTAGCTGGAATTGTCTGAAGGTTCTGTAGTCTGAAACAGTAATGTCTGTCATTATTTTGTAACATCACTCTTCAAGTATATGTAACTAACTTCGGAACTGCACCAAGAACCAAAAATCACTAACACAAATAACTGGAGGAGGAAAGGCACAATACCCAGCGGATGTGCTGTAACCACAAGTCAAATGCCTAAAATCCACAATTCCGGTAAAATACTGAAGGTCAATAAACGCTCCAAGATACTGTAAGTCAATGAGTATCTTTAATAATACGAACATAGAACACAATGCGTCGACCTAGGTTTCGTCCGACTTCTCGGACTTCTTCAGAACAATGCTACATGAAAAATCTAATCCTTATATATCCGCTTTAATTACATAAAATTGTCCCATTAAGTCACTAATTGTAAAATTAATCAAAACAAATAACAAACATCCTTAAAAAGACATCCCAGTTAAAAGACTGAATCGTTGATGAAACCATGAAATTTCATAAGAGTTGGTGTAGATCTGTGTGTTATAATAATGTAAATACAATATATATGTGTATTTGTGATTACGTATATATATATGAAATGTAAAAAAAATATATATATATATGTATGTATTTAATAAATATATTTATGTGTGTACTATATAAAATACCCATGATGTAAATAACATTCACATTAAAAATAAAAATAAATAAAATAAAATAGTCCATTAAATGGAATTATTATACAATAAACTAAATAAATACCCATGTATATAATGGACTACCTAAACGTGTGATCAATGATATTTTTAATTTTAAATTTTTAATTTGTAAATTACATTATTACATAAATAATGTCGCATACAACCCACCCCCAAGCAGTTGATCTGAGGTGTGGACTAAAGTCTATGAATATATAAACAGACACCTATGTAAACAAATGTATATACGACATGTAAACCTAATTTAAAATCAAAAAATTAAAATATAAATTATATTGAATTATATGACCAATGATCTCTAAAGTGCTCGTGCTAAAAATGTGTTTCAAAAACATTCTTAAAAAACATTCTTAAAAAACATTTCTTAGAAATCTTTAAAAACGTAGAACTTTAAAAACTTTGAAAACATCAACTGGGTGAATTCAAGTGTATGATATTGTGTGTGGGGGGACCCAAAATGGTCTGTTGATGCATGTTAAGTGCCTTTAATGTGATATAACCATAAAATGGGTTTGATACTAATGTATTCATTTAGACCCGGGTGTTGATTAGCATTTAATAAAATTTGCATTCTTAATTCCACTGTATCAAGATTGTATTTGGTGGTCTTACCTTGCGGGTCCAACTCCTGATGGAATACCCCCATAAATTTAAAACTGTGGGTATTAAATTGGTTAATGTGTCTTGCTAGGGCATTAGTCAGTTTCAAATTTTTAATGTCCAATAAATGTTCTTTTATCCTGTCACGTAACAACCTGCAAGTTTTCCCCACATAAAAACTTTCACAGGTTTGACATACTGCAATGTAAACCACGTTACGTGTGTAACAGTTAATGTGTTGATTAATCCGTACATTTTGTCCATTAATTGTCACGGTGTGGTTAGTATTAACAACGTGTTTACATACAGAACACCTTCCACATTTGAAGTTTCCCTTTGGTTTATTTGAAAACCTCAAAACCCCTATGTTAATACTCTCAAATAACTCTTTAAATGATGTGTCCTTCCTAAAGATATAAGTAATGTTACCCTTGAAAAATTCCCCCATTGTGTTGTCCAATTTGATAAAATTCCAATTCTTCTTAACAATACTCCTCACCATGTCAAATGTGTCATTAAATGTGGTGATGAAAAGGGGTACACCATTACACATGAATTTATTATTTTTGTGTTTGGTGTTACTGTTGTTACCCACGTGATGAGATTGTGTGTTGCTATCAACGTTGTTGTGTATTAAAGCCTTGTAAAAAACATTCTTCCTTTTGTTTATTACTTCGTTTGCTATATTTGCGCAAAAATCACGTGGATAACCACGATTTTGAAAAAGTTCAATTATAAATTGTGCTTCATTGTTAAAATCCACTTCTTCACTGACCATTCTGGCAGCCCTGACCAATTGGCCCTTAACCACGGCCCTTTTCTGGTGGTCAGGGTGCCAACTGTCATAGTGTAAATATGAGTTTGAAAAAGTGGATTTTCTATAAATGTTGGACGTCACCCTATTTTTATTTGCATCAAAGGTTAACTTAACGTCCAAATAACTTATACTATCCTGACTAGTAGTGAATGTAAATTGCAAAAACCAAACACTGTTATTAATATAATCAATAAAAGCTTTAAGCTCTACCTGTTCACCACTCCACACAATAAATAAATCGTCTAAAAAACGACCATAAAACTTGACATGTGTAAAAAACTCTGAATTAAACAGATAATTTAATTCCCAATATGTTAAGACAAAATTGGCGAAATTGGGGGCACAAGCTGCCCCCATGGCCACCCCACTCTTTTGTTTAAAATAGGCACCCTCAAAATAAATAAAATTGTTGTTTAAAACAACTCCCATAAGCTTGGTGAGTACATTAATTTTATTTTGGTCATATAAATTGGTGTAAAATAACTGTTCCTCCAACCATTCCAAACCTTGGTCGTGGGGGATGACTGTAAACAAATTACAAATGTCCAACGTAATGAAAGTGTCCCCATGATTAAATGTAATCAAATTGATTTTGGATAAAAAATCCCACGAATCTTTAAGTATGTGGTCAAAATGTTCAATACCAGATTTTAAATGGTGGTCTAAATATTGACTAATAAAGTGAGTTTTGCTGCGTTTACCATCAACAATTGCTCTGAATTGCAACTTGTCCAAACCCTTATGTATCTTGGGGATACCAAAAATCCCACTTATAACTGGGTATTCATTATGTAGGAAACGCCAATCATGTTCGTCTAACTCACCTTGGTGCAACATGTCATAAAGTGTCGTGTCTATTCTTTTGTGGGCTATGTTTATTTCGTTTCTACTAACTTCCTCGTATACGTCACTTGTTAACAGGGCGTTCATGTAACTAACGTAGTCGTGATGGTCAACAATAACCACTCCACTGCCCTTGTCAGGCTTCATGATTCTAATACTTTTAGTAGATAAAATGTTTTTAAGTATCCCTTCCTCTCTCTTAGTCATGTTGTAGTGAAGTTGCTTGTTGTTGTGTTTCTTAAACAAGTCCCTTAAATCATTTTCTGTGACTTTCTCAAAAAAAGCCACTTTTTCGTGATTGGGGGGGTTGTAGGTGCTCGGTCTAGAAAGACAGGGTTTGTTAGATGTATTTATGTCCCATGAATTATTATTATATAACATTTTTAAATTTAATTTTCGAGTAAATAGTTTCAGGTCTATAATTGTGTTTACAATGTTACCTCTTCTGCATGGGACGAAGCTAAACCCTTTAGAAATCAAATTGACACTCTCTGTATCAAAACTCTGCTGTGTGTAATTGTATAATTTAAAGTCCCCCTTGTCATTCTCGACAACTGTGGGATTAGAAAAAAGTGCACATTCCCTTTCGTAATTATGAATGTTGTCAGTTGGAATGTTAGTGTTGAAGTTTACTGCAGGATCTACATTAACTACACTCGTCAAATCACTACATGTGTCACATACATTACATTGAAAAACACTGGTATCAGATGAAGATAATAGTCCGTTGTATTCATATACTGATAATTCACATAGTGAGTAAATGCTGTCCGTATTGTCCAACACATTCCTCGAATTAATGTCATTCAATATTGGGGCAGTCATGCCCACAGAAGACTCACACGGGAAAATTGGATTCCTGTCCAAAAAATCGCCACACAACATACTGTCGTCTGAGTTACGTGTGTATGAAACTTCCCCTGTGCAAGTAAAATCTTGGTGTAAAATGGGGGCAATATTGTTTAAAACGTTTACATCAGAAATACCATAACTGGGCGACAAAGCTCTATTTTGTGCGGTATAGGAAAGGTCAGGTTTCTTACCAAGTACCATATGGTGGTGGACGCCATCGGCTACTTGCGCGTCCCCCACGCGTTTTTTGGATAGTTCACTTTCCTGTAATGATCCGCATCTCTCCTTGGACGAGCACCTGTGTTCTCAAATTCTTCGTTTTCGTCGAATGAATGTTGACCCCTGAGTCTCTTAGATCTTCTAAGGCCATCAGTATAACTCGGGCTGCCAGCTTGGTGTTCTACATGCGTAGCGGTCCGTGGAGGGGAAGTGATGTCATCTAGTTCATCCAACCGAACAATCCTGTCTGCTTTCTTAGTGTGTTCACGATTCAAAAGTTGTGATTTAGGGTAAACCATCCCGGATGCATATATCTTAGAGTCCCTCCTGATTTTACTTTGTTTTTTTTGGTACAAGATGTCACAACTATGTTCAACATCATGAATAATGTTAACATAATTAGTATAATAATGATCGAACAAAAGGTCTTGACTAATGTTGCTATTAAGCTCTTCAATATCTAGTAATAAGGATTCGATTTTTTTATCATTGTATTTGATCATTATTTCCAAAAGGGCCAAACCGGTATTATTAAAAAGTTCATGTAATTCTTTGAGCATGTCAGGTTCACGCTCACTACCATTAGGATATCTCCAAAGTCTAAGCCCCTTGGGTACTTGCCTTAATTCAACATTCCTGCGCAAGTACCCATTTTCCATCTGTGTACGCTTCAACCTGAAAAGTTTGACTTCAAATTGTTTAAGTAACTCTTTCAAGTTACCTTTCGGTGTATGGATATTTGTTACTTCAGGGACCGTAGATGAATTGAAAGAATAGTTATTAGATTTCCAAGATGTAATGTCAACCGGCTGTGCTCGGTCTTGAAATCTCACCCTGTTCTGTCGTTGTACATCCATATTATCGGCACCTCTCAAAACCGAAGTGCCGGTACCAGTTGGGACTGAAAAGGGAGGCGGTGGAGAAGCTTGGGTAAGCGGTAAACCCAGACTGTCCGTGGGTGTGTTATCCACGATAGGTTTAGAATTAGACATAAGTTCGTGTATGAGAGCAGTGTGATGCTTTAACTGCTCGTTCATTTCTCTTAACAACACGCCCACCTCGATCACGCCATTACCATCCTCCATGACAAAACACCACGGAACTGCACCAAGAACCAAAAATCACTAACACAAATAACTGGAGGAGGAAAGGCACAATACCCAGCGGATGTGCTGTAACCACAAGTCAAATGCCTAAAATCCACAATTCCGGTAAAATACTGAAGGTCAATAAACGCTCCAAGATACTGTAAGTCAATGAGTATCTTTAATAATACGAACATAGAACACAATGCGTCGACCTAGGTTTCGTCCGACTTCTCGGACTTCTTCAGAACAATGCTACATGAAAAATCTAATCCTTATATATCCGCTTTAATTACATAAAATTGTCCCATTAAGTCACTAATTGTAAAATTACAGATCAACTGCTTGGGGGTGGGTTGTATGCGACATTATTTATGTAATAATGTAATTTACAAATTAAAAAATTAAAATTAAAAATATCATTGATCACACGTTTAGGTAGTCCATTATATACATGGGTATTTATTTAGTTTATTGTATAATAATTCCATTTAATGGACTATTTTATTTTATTTATTTTTATTTTTAATGTGAATGTTATTTACATCATGGGTATTTTATATAGTACACACATAAATATATTTATTAAATACATACATATATATATATATATTTTTTACATTTCATATATATACGTAATCACAAATACACATATATATTGTATTTACATTATTATAACACACAGATCTACACCAACTCTTATGAAATTTCATGGTTTCATCAACGATTCAGTCTTTTAACTGGGATGTCTTTTTAAGGATGTTTGTTATTTGTTTTGATTAATTTTACAATTAGTGACTTAATGGGACAATTTTATGTAATTAAAGCGGATATATAAGGATTAGATTTTTCATGTAGCATTGTTCTGAAGAAGTCCGAGAAGTCGGACGAAACCTAGGTCGACGCATTGTGTTCTATGTTCGTATTATTAAAGATACTCATTGACTTACAGTATCTTGGAGCGTTTATTGACCTTCAGTATTTTACCAGAATTGTGGATTTTAGGCATTTGACTTGTGGTTACAGCACATCCGCTGGGTATTGTGCCTTTCCTCCTCCAGTTATTTGTGTATATGTAACTAACTTGCCATAAAAACACAAGTTTATGTCGATAGAATGTAACATCTACCCAAACACCTGGACAACCTGTCAAAAAATGTACAGATGAGAGTTATGCCCACACAAGGATATGACATCTCAGGTTAGAAAGATACCACACAAGCAGGAGATCTCCAGCCAGTTTATCACCAGATTGCTGGACTGTTTACACAGCGCATCATCACTCAACTTGCTGTAGCCGCACCTCACAAATGGCCTTGTTGGGCAAGAATGTACATAGCTGCCCTCATAATATTGGTCTATGCATCACACAACTACTATTCCCCTGGTAAAGCACTGTGATGATCTGAGGATGTCTGGCACTAGGTAATGACACAATCCAATGCAGTGTCAGACTACAGGTATGTCAGAAAATGTCTGGTAAAACAAATCCAGTACCCTGAGGAAAGTCCTGTGTACTCCTGAGAGGTATGGCTGTAGCACACAAAACCCTGGACTGGCGTACACATATCTCTGCAATGGAGTCCCACTCTAACTATAGAAGGTCACACTGGGCATGTTCCTACACTTACAGAAATACAGGACATGTTGGAACCAACACTGGAATATATGACTGTATGGTGTATATATGTTTGTGCATACAGACAGTTATGTACACCTTAACTGTGCCCACACACACACACATCAGACAGGACTACCCTCAGCTAACTGTAGGTGACCCATATGTGATATATCTGCATCTGTTGCGTGAGATACACACACATATTTATGGGCAATGGATAACAACATATGTCAAGCATACACACACATAGATGCGGGGAAGTGAGGGACAGACAGTGATCGAGAGAGACACACACAGGGAGACACAGACAGAGTGAGTCATACACATGGATACCCAGAATGACATACAGTGATGTCCTGCTGTGGAAAGTGGCATACCTGTCGTAAACAGTTCCATGTGCCAGCATAAAAGGTGAGCCCCATTGTGTAATAGCACTGAGGCTGGGTTTATAATATCACATCACCTGCCTGTGCATGTGTGTGTCTGTAGGTCTAAGTATTAGGAGACTGTTCCCACTCAGTACACTTTACATTGTCCTATTTCACAAGATCTGCTCCTGTCATTCACCTTAGAAATACCATTGGAAACATATCACTCCTATAAGCTCTGTAGCACATATAATAACTGTGAAACACTATAGTACAAATAACTACATAGGTAGGGGTTCTAATCTCAATACTGGCAAGTGTGTGTGTGTGTGTGTGTGTGTGTGTGTGTGTGTGTGTGTGTGTGTGTGTATGTGTGTGTGTGTGACAGTTGTATGTGTGAGAGTAATGCTGTGTGTGTTTGTTTGCAGGTGAAACAGTTTTAGGCCATTCCCACCCACAACACTTCCCATTGCCCCACTTTATCAATCCTGCTTATATCATTCCCTCGTATCAGCACCGTTGACCAGTTGTCAGTCCAGTAAGCTCTGTAGCCTATGCGATAACTACGTAACACTATAGTACAAATCACTATATAGGCGGGGATTCTAATCTCAGATATGACAAATGTGTATGTGGGTGTATAAGTGTGTGTGCATGTTTGTAAAAAGAAGTATTTTGATAAGTTTTCCACCCTGGGCCCTACTTTATCAGCCCTGCTGATGTCATTCCCTTCATCAGCTCTTTTGGCCAGTTGTCAGCCCAGGAAGAGCAGTAGTGTGTGCGATAACTGCATAACACTGTAGTACAAATCAGTAGATAGGCAAGGGTTCTAATCTCAATACTGACAAGTAAGTGCATGTGTGTGTGTGTGTGTGTGTGTGTGTGTGTGTGTGTGTGTGTGTGTGTGTGTGTGTGTGTGTGTGTGTGCCATCCACACCTGTTTACTACCGCTTGATGGCATTTATATAGTGTATTAATGGCATCTGCCTCACATGCAGCATGTTAAGCCATTGTACAGGCCATTCCAATCATCTGTACAGATGTCAATGGAATATGTGGATATTTGCAACCCATATGTGGTCTGTGACCTCTAACAATGGCCATGTATGTGATATTATTGACAAAAAAGTCACAGTTAGTGTACTGATACACATGCCAGCAAGAGATATCACACCTGACTGAAACATCATACTGATACAATGTCTGTTACCTTATCACTTGTCCATGCTTGTAGGAGCAATAGATGACTCCAGTTGCTATTTCTGGTGGGTTATCTCACCATCCATGAAGGCATTCACAACATCACATGTTGTAAGAGGTAGTGGGTTATGTCCCACACATATAATCTATGCGGGTCATGTCATGTGTCTGTAGCACTATAGTACATTAAAGTGGATATGTAGGTTTACTAATCTGTCCATTGCCAACTGTGTTTGCATTACTGTATACATATCCCCTGTGTCAGTCTTTACTGTGTGTATGCAAAGGATATACCATTTTGTCTCCCTGTTTCACCCTGTTAACTCAGGAATACATACCACAAACCTGTCATACACAGTACCATGCATGACCTCACCAACTGCATCAGGCTTGAGTGTATGGGAAAAAAACGGCAGCGGCAACAAGTGCTGACACATGAATCTGTTGCTGTCAATCTAATGGCTAAGCTGGTGAGGGACCTACTGACAGTACTCCAATAACCTGTTCCATATATATGAGCCTGTGGTACTGCACAACACTGAGGTCACATTTCTGAAGGCTACCTGTCTATGACAAGGGGTATGTACGCCTAGTCACACTGTCTGACAACAGTGTCCATCACACACACTGTTGCATGCATACATACCTGGTAAACATACACATAAAGCTGCACCTTGGCTATGAAATAGTTGGTATATTTCCACTCTGCCAAACACCACTTTGGTAATGTCTACAGGGATGTAATGTTAACAAAGTGTATAGCAGTGTTAATGGCTGGTATTTTTTGCAAAAAACATATTCCAATATATATTTGCACTATTCCAGAAACCATCCATACCACGTTCAAAAAGGTGTTATCAAAGGGCAAATGGTGAGAGCGGCAAAAATGGTTACTGATTTACATGAATTTCTGGAGGAATGCCATTTTATAGGAAACATGTTTTTAAATAGGGGATAACCAAAAAGCCTAACTGATAGGTTCATATGTTCATAGGTTCATACTAGGCTATCTGCCCTGGGGCAATTATAAGCCTAGCCCGATTCTGTATGGCTTATGCCACCCCTTGATTTGAGTATACTGTGCCCTTTTTAAGGTTTAGTTTACTGTGCCTCTGTATAATAGTGACATGGGAGTAATCCCTGGGACAAACCTACGATCCCCCATCCACCTATCGAGATTCTTCTTGAAGAGATTCAGTGAGGTGCTCTGCCTCACATGAATTGGAATTCTATTCCAGAGTGAAGGGAGCCTCTGGGTTATGAACCTGTCCCTCCAGCAAGTTCTATTTATTTCTGTGCTGAGGTTCAAGTCCCTCAAGCGTGTGACTCTAAGGGATTTAGATTTACTGAGGTGGAGCATGTCCATTAATTCTGGATTTGACATAGCTTTGTATGTCAGGCATAGATCGCCTCGAAGTAGGCGGTATGCAACTGAGTAGAGCTGGAGTTTTTTTAACCGAGCAGCATATGGCAGCTGTTTGAGACCCTTGATCCTCTTGGTGAGATACTTTTGCGGTCTTTCTAATTGCTGCAGGTGTTGGGTAAGGTACATCCCAAAAGGGGCATTGTATTCTATGATGGGCCTGATGAGGGATGAATAAAGGGGCATGGTTACCTCTCTTGATCTAGATGTGAAACCCTTCGTGATGAGTTGGGCTATGTAGAAGGTCTTTCTAACCACTTTGACAATGTGGTTTTCAAAGGAGAGATTGCTATCAACTTGGGTCCCCAGGTACCTAATAACTTTCTCTGTACTTAAAGGGTTTCCGCCTATGTGGTAATTTGTGGGCACATTGTTTTTGCCAAAGGGTATGACTATACATTTTTTGGCATTTAGCTTTAAACCATGGTGCTGGCACCAGTTATCTGTCTCTGTGAGACCTTTTTGAAGGATGTTTGTGTCAGCTGGAGAGTTGATTATGGTGCCCAGTTTGCAGTCATCTGCGAACTTGGTGAGCCATAGTCCTCCCACGTTTGCCTGTACCTCGGAAAAGTATATACCGAACAAGAGTGGTCCCAGGACAGAACCCTGTGGGATGCCACTTGTGACTGGTTTCGAGTCGGACATGGCTCCAGCAACTCTCACTCTGTGGGTTCTGTCTTTGAGCCAGTTTGCGACCCATCTTGTGACATAGGGGTTTATATTTAAGCTGGATAGCTTATCTATGATGCCCGAATGGGGGTATTGTGTCAAATGCCTTTGCAAGGTCCAGATAGGCTGTGTGGACTACCTTCCCTTCATCTATGGCTTTGGTGACTGTTTCGAAGAAGTAAACCAGGTTCAAAAGGCAGGATCTGCCCTTGACAAAGCCGAACTGGGTAGGATCTAGTGTCTGTAGGTCCCCAATGTCTTTGTTTATGAGCTCCATGATGATCATCTCCATAGCCTTGCAGACTAAGCTAGTCAGGCTTATGGGGTGATAGTTTCCAGGGTCCATAGAGGCTCCACCTTTGTGGAGTGGGACCACTGTTGCTGTACGCCATTCTTTGGGCACATATCCTGTAGTGAGGCTGAGATTGTATAGCTGTTTTATTTGAGGGATTAGTTCCTCTTGGAGTTCATGTAGGACACAACCTGGGATGCCATCTGGTCCCATGGAAGCAGTGTTTTTTGCTTTGGAGAGGGCAGTTTTCACCTGAGCATCAGAGATGTTTGGGAAGCAGTCCTCTGCCGGGATAGATACTTGCTCTTTTGGGGGGGATGGGGTGGAGAAGTTTGCACTGAACCTGTCTGCCAGGATATTGGCGATGTCTGTGGGTTCAGAGTATTTTTTGTCATTTAGAATCAACTCAGAACAAGTCTGGGAGTTGCATCCCAGGTTTCTAACATAACTGAAAAAAGCCTTATGATTGTCTTTGGTGTCCTGTGCAATTTTTCTCTCGAAGCTGGCCTTGGGGGATTTTATGAGGGATCGTAATTGTTTGCTCGTACTGATCAGAGATGCCTTCCCTATTAGGGATTTTGCTCTATCATATAGTAGCTTCCTCCTTCTGTTGTACAGTTTATTTATGGCAGGGGTCCACCAGACTGGACGCCTGCCTTTGGATGATTGGGTCTTGGTTTTGTTTGGGATAGCATGATCCATGCATTCCTGGAGATGTCCGTAGAATGCGTTTATATAGGATTCTGCAGTTTGGGCCATAGTTTCCACTGGCCCTGGGGCCTTGAAGGATTCCACTTTGGCTTTGAGAAGTGAGAAGTTCGCTTTTGAGAAGTTTTTCACTGTGGTTTTCTGGGCTAGGGGTGGGGTCGGGATGTGGACATCCAGTGAAATTAATTTATGGTCTGATCTTACCAATGAGGGATATACTTCTGGTGTGGAGCATAGAGTCCACATGTTGGTAATGATCAGGTCTAGTATGTTGTCCCCTCTTGTGGGAGTTGTGACTAGTTGTTCCATAGCATTTGAGTTTATAATTTCCAGGAACCTTTGGGCTAAGGTGCTGGGGCTTGAGTAGTGCTCCCAGTCAATGTTTGGGTAGTTGAAGTTGCCCAATATAATGGTATTCGGAGAGATCTTCATGTTCTCCAATGTTTTCAGGAAAGCCAAGTGGGATTCCTGACTTTGAGAGGGTGGTCTGTAAGATGCTATAAACTGAAAAGCAGTCTTGCCCACTGTTAGTTGCACATGGATGGTCTCCGATACTTCATGCAATGCCACTAACCTGGAGGTGTGGATATCCTAGATAAATATGGAAACTCCCCCTCCTTTTGTGGTTCGGTCCGGGTTTTGGGGCCAAAAAGCATGATATGAGGTATAGCCTGGTAGTGCTGGGGTGCTCTCTGGAGCCTTGAACCAGGTTTCTGTCACTGCACAGATATCGATGTTCTCCATACTGAGGAGAGCTTCGAGTGCATGCATCTTGAGGTTAAGACTTCTGACGTTTAGCAGCATTACCCTTAGTTTCTTGTTCCTTGTGCTGTCTATGGTGTGGGTTTGACTTTAGAGCCTTGCCTAAAAAAGGCACTATGGGGGTGGCAAGAGCCTTTGCCAATATCCGAAAGCCCAGTGGTGACAGGTGCAAGCCGTCCCTAGCGAAGCAACGTGGCTTGTCGAGCATGTCATCCCAGGCTGACAGACACTGGATCCCCTTTGAATGACACCAAAACTTTAGCCAATTGTTAAAATCGATCATTTTGTCTTTGTACTGTGGCATCATTCTAGGTGAGGGTAAGATGCTGCTCAAGGTCAGGGTCATACCAGCCTGGGCTACATGATCAGAGAGCTCCTCTATGTCTCTTTTCATGTAGTCCAGGGAGGTACGTCTCAGGTCATTCACACCAGCATGTACAATGACTGAGTCATATTTGTATTTGCTTTGGAGTGACCTGAGTGCTTGCGTTATGTGGTGGATCCTAGCACCCGACAGGCAGCTCACCATGACCTTCTCTTTATTCAGCCTGGTGAGCGGGACATCAGTGTGTCTGACAATAGAGTCACCTATTACAAGATTATCAGGTGTGTTATTCAGCCTTAAGGGCTGTGGCTGCTTGGCACACTGACTTTGTGGGTTATGTGTTGTGCGTGTTTTGTTTTGAGGTAGCGTTTGCTTGGATGTCTGCTTTGGAGGTCTCTGTTGCTTAGGTAGATTTTTATTTAGAGCCTCCGAGTATGTTTTTGTGTATTTATGTGTTTGGTTCGCTGATGTGGTGGGACTATGTGATACTGGAATTGTGTTGTGTGAGGTTACCTTCTCCTCCTGACTGGTTACACCAGTTTTGAGATGAGAGAGCTCAGCCTCCAGTTTGGCTAAATAGTTGCATCTCTCACATATATTTGAACCTATTTGGAGGAGGAGAGGGTTGTCCGTGTACATGAGACAGTTGTAACATTGCCTCAAAATTCCCAGATTCACCAGCTGGACTGGAGAGGAAACCATTGACTGACCTTTGGACATGCTAGAGTACTATAGGGAAACTGAATTTAAGACGGACCAATAGAGGACAGGGTAATCGTAGAGAGTATAAGAGTAAGTAGTGCTTATGGTTTAATAGTGCTAACTTGTAGGATTATTAATTGGACCAGTGAAGGGCCTTAGAATGAAAATATGGTGTTTAAATTGAGAGATAGAGCAGTTCTAAGGGGAAAAAGTGAAGAGCAGACTTTGTGGAGCCAGGAATAGTTTAAACCCAATTAGGCGGCGCTGCCCGCTGTTGCGCTATGCTCAAAAATGTGCAAAACCGCGCAAAAGAGGGCTTTATGAGAGGAAGATGAAGGAGTTTTGGAATTGACCCAAGATGGCCAATAAAACTACAGTTTCAAGTCAGTAACCACTCCCACAGGGGCAGGCAGGCTGCTCAATGTTTTTCACTGCCACTGATCAACAGAGAGACTTCCTTTTAGCCCAAGCAAAAAATGGCCTCACAGAAACTTACAAACAGTTCAAGAACAGCAAGCCTGTAACTGAACTTTTTTAAATCTCAGAAAAGTGGGAAAAAAGCAAGATTAATTTTGTTTTTTTGTTTTTTTTTCAGAGATAGCAGAGGTTCACAAGTATCAACAAGTTATAACAGAGCAGTAAATTACCCCACACAAGAGTGCTAGGCCAAAGACAGATAAAATGCAAGTTTTGAGAGAAAAACGATTTTAAAAATAAGTGCAAACAGGAAATTCAGTAAACAGCTCTAGGTTGTGCTCTAAATACAGTTACTAATGCAGAAATCAAGTTTAACAAGCCAGAAAATCCTCAAAATAGGCAGCTATGCAGAAAAACTTAGCAAATAAACAAAGGAAAAATACTTAAAATCTCAAAAGTGGCTCCTTTCTTCTCTCAGCGTTTTCTCCTCTTGGTGGGTGCTTCACCAACAGCCAACAAGCCTGAAAAGATGCCAAAACCATGAGGCAACCAGGTTTTAAGAGAGGAAGATGAAGGAGTTTTGGAATTGACCCAAAATTGCCAATAAAACTACAGTTTCAAGTCAGTAATCACTCCCACAGGGGGCAGGTATGCTGCTCAATGTTTTTCACTGCCACTGATCAACAGAGAGACTTCCCTTTAGCCCAAGCAAAAAATGGCCTCACAGAAACTTACAAACAGTTCAAGAACATCAAGCCTGTAACTGAACTTTTTTAAATCTCAGAAAAGTGGGAAAAAGCAAGATTTTTTTTTTGTTTTTTTGTTTTTTTCAGAGATAGCAGAGGTTCACAAGTATCAACAAGTTATAACAGTGCAGTAAGTGACCCCACACAAGAGTGCTAGGCCAAAGACAGATAAAATGCAAGTTTTGAGAAAAAAACAATTTTAAAAATAAGTGCAAACAGGAAATTCAGTAAACAGCTCTAGGTTGTGCTCTAAATACAGTTACTAATGCAGAAATCAAGTTTAACAAGCCAGAAAATGCTCAAAATAGGTGGCTATGCAGAAAAACTTAGCAAATAAACAGAGAAAAAATACTTAAAATCTCAAAAGTGGCTCCTTTCTTCTCTCAGCGTTTTCTCCTCTTGGTGGGTGCTTCACCAACTGCCAACAAGCCTGAAAAGATGCCAAAACCATGAGGCAACCAGGTTTTAAGAGAGGAAAATGAAGGAGTTTTTTTTTTTGATGAGATTAAACATGAGGTATTTAGAAAAAGGCTGCCTGGGGAATATTGCCCCTTATTAACAGCTTCTACTATGGGTGGAGTAGAGGGTATAAATGGTATAAGTTTTATGGCCCCCTCCAGTTTTGTAGTGGGAAATGTGAATTTGGTAAATGGAGAACATTTGATGGATTCTAGGGCTTCAGGTGTACAAAGTAGTGCACAGAATTATTTTATTTTTACACATAGTATGGATAACACATATATTACAAATATTGTGTTTAAAAATTGGAATATGATAAGACATGATCATTTTTTAGTTAACAAACTAGGTATGAATCCTAAGTTTGTTTTTAGATGTGGTCGTAATTTAAAGGACTGGTGTGGTGGTGTATCCCACCAGCAGGTAGTTACAGTACATAAGATGCAAAAATGCAATATGTGTTCCCAATGTCCACGTATTATGGAGTGTGAACATGTTAATATTGGAACTAAAAATATCCATATATCTAGACGGTATTCATGTCAGACCCAAGGTGTGGTATATGTTGCTAAGTGCTGCCTTTGTGCAGCATATTATATAAGGAAACCGGAGCAAAAGCTCAAACAACGTATATATGAGCAAGCCAGTGATATTCAGATTGGGAAAGATACTAGTGCAGTGTCTAAGCACATAAAGAAATACCCTGAACATAAATTCAAGTTTTTAGATTTAGAGCAATTGCGGATTAATCCCAGGAGAGGACCATGGAAATTACTTTTAGAGCAACATGAATTATAGTGGATATTGTTTTTAAATGCATCCATACCTCCTGAATTAAATTATGTAATATCAATTTCTAGTGTACTGAAACTTAGAATGTATGATAGATAGTTTTAATAATAGTAATTTTTGAAAGGTTTTAATGTTTATTGAAAGTGTTTTTATTATATATGAGGTATGGTCCTTTAAATTAATTGTTTATGTGCGGGTATTTAAAGTGTGGTCATATGACTGTTTGAATTTGTTCTGAGGAAGGCTTGCATTGTTCTTGTTGAAAGCGCTTAACTATTATATCAATAAAACCTTGATCCTTAGTGAACTTTTTTATCAAGCCTTTGGTGTATTCAAGTTGGTCTTTTTTGGTTGAGAATGTCTACAGTGCCACAGCCTGCAGACAAACAGACACCTGGAACACAAACAGAATACAGCATGGCAGACTACATTCAGTTAGTGGTACTAACAGCTATAATGCATCATGGCTAATAAGGTACGTATGCCTTTATGTGTACCCATAACAAATGCAAGCAGACAGCACCTTACATAGTATTACATAGCTATACTGTATTATATTCACACTGTGCATCAGAGCCATATTAGCCTGTCCCTGCATTAATGATATGAATGACAGGGATGTGGCACTGGTATCATCATATGCACAGGGTATGGTGTGGGTTTGCCAGAGGCCTAGGCTGAGCCATACAGTTGACATCCATCTGTGTGTGTTTCGAGGGGTATCCTATAGATGGGCTGTGCAGAGGTGCTGTGTGTGTCTGGAGGTTACCTGCCTGTGATACAGATGTGTGTGTGCATGTGTGCATGCAGCTGCCCTACACAGGGGTATGTTGGCCAGCTGTGGACCGTACATGACAGGGTGTCCAGTTTACCATCTACAGCCATGGACATGTGAACTGGTCCTGCCAGGGGTCTCACTGGTACCACCAGGCCCAAGGCCAGATGCAGTACTGCTTCCTGATGGTGACTGCTGTCTCGTGGATCTGTGTCCCTGATGGGACCAGCCAGGTTCACGTGCCTATGGCCTGCTCCATTGTGATGTGGACAGCAACCCCCCTTCAGTAGTGCTGGTGTCACTGCCACTACAGGAGTGTGAAGGTGCACATCCCTGTAGATTCTCAGCTGATGTTGGTGCTAACCTACATCCACATGGCCGATACCCATCTCCCACCACACGCTCTAGCACAGACATGCCATGGTCGAGGATTGCAAAGGTCTCACCTCACCGTCTATTCATGACCTCAGTATTTTGGATTGTGGCCTCAACAAGGTCACATATGTCACCATGTAAATCAGGAAGAGTTGCATCCATCACCATTCACTACGTGCCTGTGCATCCATGATAGTCCAAAATATACATCTGATGACACCTGTTGTGACACTTGTGACAGTGGCTTGATGAGCAGCAGTCCTCCTGTGAGCACCCCTGTCCATCTGCCTCTGTGGGACCTCCCCTTAACTCTGGCTATGGACAGTGTCTACACTCACACCTACCATAGTTACCACACTAGCCTGTTCCATGCCACCACCTGCCAACTGTCCATCATCACTGGCTGCTGGGGACAGGGCATGTGTGGGCATTGTGACTGTTGTGTGGTGACATTGTAAATGACTGTGGGATGCCAACCGATGGCACAGATTCAACCCCTGACAACACCACCTGTGCCTGAATATGACCATCATCATTGCAAGAGTATGCAGAGACAATGACATCAGATACTGAGAGGGAGGGACCACCACCGCCATGACCACCTGTAGGGGAAAGACAACATATGTAAATTAATACCAGCACTACACTGTTTACTGCTACACACACAAACACACACTCACACATGCACACATATGCACGCACATGCACTGAAACACACATACATGTGAGGTGGCAGACAGGCATTACACAGACCTCACAATAGTCAACTGGTGTCATTCACAACACAGTAAGACCAGTACATACACACCCTAGACAGGCCTGAAACATCATGCAGTGCAACCCTTTCCACTTCCTGTTACAACTTATATACACCTCTGTGATGTATGAGTAGTGTTAGTAGGTGATGGACCTTCAAGTAGCACACACAGCACCCATGTACACATAATTGCTGTTCACCTGTATAGCACAGTGGCAACTCCAAGGAAAAAAACAGTCCACTTCCAGAGCCAATAACTAGCCCACAAAGATCTCAATAAACCACTGAAAGATGAAATTGTAAACTCCACACAGGACAGTCTTTTTTCAAAAACCACACTTTAATGATGAAATTTCACACAGATTGGTCAAGCGCTTTCATCAAAATGACTTCATCAGAACAAAACTGAATTAAAATCACATCCCTTATATAAATTTGATTAATTAGTTAATAAACCAATTAAGAACCATGTAAAGCAACAGTAAAAGTAACAATTAGTTGTAAAACTGTGAAACACATTGTATATAAATGCAAAAGGAAAGACCATGTTAAAATATGTAAAAGTATTGTAAAATTTTGAATAAATACATATTTAATGAATTCATATTTTATTAACTCTGAACCTAAGCTGAGGTTTGATATTAATGACATCATTGATGCCTGGAAATTCACTAGCGTTGACCTTAAGTTGCCATTTAATTTCTGCCCTTAGCAACTTGTTGGTCCAGCCACCCCCTCTAAAATCTTTGTTCACTATTTCTAAAATACCAAACTTGAAATTGTGGGTTGGATTGGGCCTAATATGTTTATATAAAGCATTTTTTTCATCCATTTTTGAAATATTGTAACAATGTTCATCTACTCTACGATTCAACCTCCTTTCTGTTTTTCCAATGTAAAAACATTGACAGACCATGCAAAGGGCTAGGTAAACAATACCTGTTGTAGTGCAGGAACCCGAAACCAAGGCTACCTCAATTCTAAAGGGACCTAACTTCACCGTAGGGATCTCTAAAATATATTTACAATATTCACAAGCCCCACACTTATGGGTACCCTCCTTTCTTTTTTTCTTTAAAGGTCCATTTTCCAAAATGTTTTTCAAATTATTATTAACTCTATAAGTGAATAGGGGTTCTGTACCCAATATGGTCCAGACTTCCTTATTTCCTTTAAACATTATCCAATTGTTCTTGATGATCATTTCACTTCATTTGAAGTTTCTCCATAAGTGAGAACCATAGCCTGAGTGAAATCCTTCACCTCGTTATGAGTTGTTGTTGTCACCCCCTCACTGGTTCCCAAAAGGGGTTTGTATCTATGGTTTCATTCTCCCATAACTTGGTCCCTAATTTCTTGCAAAAAATCAAAAGGGTAACCCCTATTAAGGAACATGTCCATAACTAATCTAGTTTCCTCTTCCCCATACTCCAGGTTTGAACACATCCTTACTACTCTAACCATTTGCCCTTTGACAATGTTTTGTTTAGTATAAGGGGGATGGTTACTAGAATATTCTAAATAATCGTTAGAGAAGGTAGGTTTCCTATATACCCTAGATTGAAACTTATTGTTATGAGGGTCTTTAAACAATTTAACATCTAAAAAGTTGATCTCCCTATGGTTACCATTACCTGTAAATTTAAAATAATCACATACTTGATTAATATACTCTAAAAAAGGTTCAAATGACTTCGCATCTCTCCATAAAATAAATAAGTCATCTAAAAACCTAAAATATAAATACCAGTCATTTTTATATGCAGAATTCAGGACATAGTATTTTTCCCATTGATACATCACTAAATTAGAAAAATGGGGGCACAACTACTACCCATGGCTACCCCATTAATTTGTCTGTAAAATTCCCCCTCAAATGTAAAAAAATTGTTCTTCAAAACAGTCTCCATAAGTTCTACTAAAAAATTAATCATACTTCCACTTAAATTAGTTTGACTCACGAGTATGTCGTTAAAAAACTCCAGACCTGTGTCATGGGGGATAGAAGTAAAAAGATCGACTACATCAATAGTGGAAAAATAAACCTCATTACTGAAAAATTATTTTTTCACTTTTCTTAAAAAATCCCATGAATCAATTAAAATGTGTTCAATGGGTGTCAGAGCCTGCCTCACCATCCGATCTATAAAAATACTGATGGTATAGGTGATACTATTGTGTCCGGATATTATAAGCCTATAGGGAGGATCACCATGAGAACATCATAAGTAATGATGGTATTGTGTATTTGTATAAAGGCTTCAAAATTTACAATTACGCACAATTTCCACTTAATAAAGATCTATTTAAGTTACTTATGAAGGGTATGAAGTTCGTCCCTTCTACTAAGGAAGAATGTAGTAAACTTTAATTGATTTTAAGATTTTCGTATGGAAATTGAATTTAAAATGTTTAAACAAAGAAAAACCTACTCAGGACAATACTAGGAAATCTATTATTTATAAGAGAAGTTGTTATAACCCCCCTTTAATACCTATTCTAAATACTTTTGAAAATGTTTGTTGCCAGGAGATTTTTGAATCCTTACAGACCCATAAATACAAGAAACCCAATCTCTCCTTGGCAGAGAAAAAATTGTTATTTGAATTACATGACAATCAAAACCTCCGGTTTATGAAACCAAATAAAGGTGGAGGTATGGTTATTACTAATGTGGAAGATTACAATAATAAAATTACTAGCATGTTGAATGATAGTACTAAGTATGAGGTAGCTTCTAGAAATGAAATTCATTTATGTTTCAGAAAGATAAAATTCCTGTTGGAAGATTCCTTATACCAGGGGGTTATTAATGAGGAAAAATACAATTTTCTTCATGTTGAATATCCAGTTATACCTATAGTATTTGGAATCCCCAAAACACACAAGCACATAAAGGATCCCCCCTATAGGCTTATAATATCCGGACACAATAGTATCACCTATACCATCTGTATTTTTATAGATCGGATAGTGAGGCAGGCTCTGACACCCATTGAACACATTTTAATTGATTCATGGGATTTTTTAAGAAAAGTGAAAAAATAATTTTTCAGTAATGAGGTTTATTTTTCCACTATTGATGTAGTCGATCTTTTTACTTCTATCCCCCATGACACAGGTCTGGAGGTATTTAACGACATATTCGTGAGTCAAACTAATTTAAGTGGAAGTATGATTAATTTTTTAGTAGAACTTATGGAGACTGTTTTGAAGAACAATTTTTTTACATTTGAGGGGGAATTTTACAGACAAATTAATGGGGTAGCCATGGGTAGTAGTTGTGCCCCCATTTTTGCTAATTTAGTGATGTATCAATGGGAAAAATACTATGTCCTGAATTCTGCATATAAAAATGACTGGTATTTATATTTTAGGTTTTTAGATGACTTATTTATTTTATGGAGAGATGCGAAGTCATTTGAACCTTTTTTAGAGTATATTAATCAAGTATGTGATTATTTTAAATTTGCAGGTAATTGTAACCATAGGGAGATCAACTTTTTAAATGTTAAAATGATTAAAGACCCTCATAACAATAAGTTTCAATCTAGGGTATATAGGAAACCTACCTTCTCTAATGATTATTTAGAATATTCTAGTAACCACCCCCCTTATACTAAACAAAACATTGTCAAAGGGCAAATGGTTAGAGTAGTAAGGATGTGTTCAAACCTGGAGTATGTGGAAGAGGAAACTAGATTAGTTATGGACATGTTCCTTAATAGGGGTTACCCTTTTGATTTTTTGCAAGAAATTAGGGACCAAGTTATGGGAGAATGGAACCATAGATACAAACCCCTTCTGGGGACAAGTGAGGGGGTAACAACAACAATTCATAACGAGGTGAAGGATTTCACCCAGGCTATGGTTCTCACTTATGGAGAAACTTCAAATTAAGTGAAAAAGATCATCAAGAACAATTGGGTAATGTTTAAAGGAAATAAGGAAGTCTGGACTGTATTGGGTACAGAACCCCTATTCACTTATAGAGTTAATACCAATTTGAAAAACATTTTGGAAAATGGACCTCTAAGGAAAAAAAGAAAGGAGGGTACCAATAAGTGGGGGGCTTGTGAATATCGTAAATATATTTTAGAGATCCCTACGGTGAAGTTAGGTCCCTTCGGAATTGAGGTAGCCTTGGTTTCGGGTTCCTGCACTACAACAGGTATTGTTTACCTAGCCCTTTGCATGGTCTGTCAATGTTTTTACATTGGAAAAACAGAAAGGAGGTTGACTCATAGAGTATATGAACATTGTTACAGCATTTCAAAAATGGATGAAAAAAATGCTTTATATAAACATATTAGGACCAATTCTACCCACAATTTCAAGTTTGGTATTTTAGAAATAGTGAACAAAGATTTTAGAGGGGAGGACTGGACCAACAAGTTGCTAAGGGCAGAAACTAGATGGCAACTTAAGGTTAATGCTAGTGAATTTCCAGGCATCAATGATGCCATTAGTATCAAACCTGAGCTTAGGTTCAGAGTTAATAAAATATGAATTCATTAAATATGTATTTATTCAAAATTTTACAATACCTTTACATATTTTAACATGGTTTTTCCTTTTGCATTTATATACAATGTTTCACGGTTTTACAACTAATTGTTACTTATATTTTTTACTGTTGCTTTAAATGGTTCTTAATTGGTTTATTAACTAATTAATCAAATTTATATAAGGGATGTGATTTTAATTCAGTTTTGTTCTGATGAAGTCATTTTGACGAAAGCGCTTGACCGATCTGTGTGAAATTTCATCATTAAAGTGTGTTTTTTGAAAAAAGATTGTCCTGTGTGGAGTTTACAATTTCATCCTTCAGTGGTTTATTGAGATCTTCGGGGACTAGTTATAGGCTCTGGAAGTGGACTGTTTTTTCCTTGGTTTGGTTTTCTGCTTCCCCACCTTTTGGTTAACAGTGGCAACTCCTACAGAACATGCCCATCAACTGTGTAGAGTGTTGCTGAATGTCTACATGTGTGGCTCTAATTTCTGGTCTATTCGTCACAAATCCTGTATTTGTCTGACACATTACTGGGATGATATTAGGGCCGGTGTCACTATTTAATGACATAATTTGAGTCTCATACTTCAAAACCTGCAGTACATGTATGTTGCAACAGAACCGGTTACACTAACAACCTTTTAAGCTTACAGTAGATATTATAAGTGTAGACACCCCAGGTTTGTCTGATATATAATATGTGACCACAGAAATCATATGATAACATTTCCCACCTTTAATGTGACATATAATCTGTGTTATCCTATTGAAGAACAAACACATCGGTTAGGGGTAACATGTAGAAGTTGAAATACGTACAATAGGCTGGTTGCATGACTGTACACACCCTTAAACTAATATGTTGTTAAAGCACCTTTTGATTTCATAACAGCAGTCAGTCCTCTTGGGAAGGTGTGTATCAGCATGGCCTATCTCGACTTAGCAATATTTATACACTCTCCCTTGCAGAAGCCCTCTGACTCTGTCAGGTCGCAAAGGCATCACTTCTGCACAGGCCTCTTCAGGGCATCCTATGGATTCTCTATTGGATGTATTTGTGGAATGTGGCTGGGCCACTCCAAAACATTGATTGTCTTCTGGTGAAGACATTCTTTTATGGATTTTAATGGTATGGGTCTGTGTTGTGTGTAAATATTTAAGTCCTCTCCATCCACAGCTTTCTAGCAGACACATGATTTTTTGTGACAAAAGGGACTGGTATTTTGAACTGTTCTTAATCCCCTCCACTTTGGCTACAGGCTCACTTCCAGCTTATGACCAGCAACCTCAAAGCAGGACACTGCCATCACCATGCTTCACCACGGGGATGGTGTTCTTTTGGTGATGCACATGTTGTTCTTGTGCCAAATAAGCATTTTGGTATTGTGGCCAAAAAGTGCAACCTTGGTCTCATTACACCATAACACATTTCCCCACATGCTAATAGGGGGCCTGATGCATTTTTCCTGAGAAATTTTCCAGGCCTGGATGTTGTTGTGTGTATGAGAAGGCTTTCATCTTCTAAACCTACCCCATAGGCCAGGCATGTGGAGAATATGGGTGATTGATGTCACATGTAGTACACAACCGGTACTTGCCAGTGATTCCTGCAACTCCTATAGTGTTGCTGTAGGTCTACTGGCAGCCTCCCTGACCAGTTTGAGTCTTGTCTTTTCCACACATTTATAGGGATGACCAGTTCTTTGCAATGTTACTGTTGCCCCATATTTCCACCACCATTTGGTTACTGTCTTCACTGTGTTCCATGGTATATGCAATGCTGTGCAAATGTGTGTGTACCCTTCTCTGGGCTGATACCTTTCTCAAATGAGATCACTTTGCTGCTTCATAAGCTGAATGCAAACTATGGCTGTTGCTGTAGCAGGCAACTAAGTAAATTTAGGATAATCCTGGTAGGACAGCTGACCGTTATTTGCTGTTAATCAAAGAGTCAATGTAATTGATGGCAGGTGTGTATCCAAGAAGATGTAATGCTGGAATAATATCGAAAGCTGTTTCAACACAGTATAAGCTTCAGGCTGTGCACACATATACATCTATCTTCTAGTAAGTTTTTTATGTGTCTTAATTGTTCTCCTAACAGATTTGTTTGTTTTACAATTGAATTGTACAGGTTATAGGTCACATGACAGGTTGGAAGGGTTCGAAATGTGTTATTGTGCTCTCATTTTTGTATTTCACAAATACCTAGCATTCTAACAGGTGTGTGTACACCGTTTATATGCACCATATAACACTAATTTGTAAAATATGTCCCTAGTTTTGGGTCTTCGTCACCCCATTTTGTCAGGCTTTGTCCAGAGTTCTTGCAATGACAGGTTCTGAGGTATGCTACAGATATGTGACATCTCCTGCAAATAGGCCCCTGTGATGACCCCTTTGATGCAATGCAGTTAACCCCACCACAAGTGAACATACAGATATATTGCAAAACAGCTGAGAGCAACAGTTGTGTGCATGGTTACATGCATGACCTTAACATGCCTCAGATACTGGTGAGCCACAACAGGAAAATCCTATACTCAGTGGCTTCAGGCTGCTGTCCCACATGCAGACCAGAGGTACCTATGTAGTTGTGGGGGAGAGGTATTGTCAGCAGACTCACATTTAGCATTGGTAAAAGATGAATGCTATGTGTCTGTACAGGTACAGTACAAGTTATGATAGTACACAATTTGTTGTCCCTCACCATAGATGTGCACTTGTGTGCATTACTAAACCCCACCCACAAATGCATTTTGAACTGACATATGCATCTAGATACTCTAGTAAAGACAGTATGACTGATACATGAATAAATTGATGTGCACTTTGGCCTTATCTGGACGCTCCTCGCCTGTTGCCTGGGTGCCACCCACCTCCGCTAATGGTGTTTCATGTATTGGGTGTTGTGTGGGAGCTGCCCTAAGGTTGTCAAGGAGCTCCTCTGTTGTCATAAGTGGGGCCTGTGTGGCTGGATCCCCACCCATAGCAGTACAGTCCCTGGCCCTTTGCCGGGCACGATGTATCAGGTCAGTTGCCCGATGCCTGACCTGATCATATGTGCGGCCATGGTGACCCAATGTGTTCACTCTGTGGACAAGGTTATCCCACAGGGCAGTCCGGTCCCACAGATTTTGTCAGTTCCAGCCAAACATCACCGCATGGTGCTGTATTATTGCTTTCATAATAGCTGGAGTCTCCCCTGTAGTGTATGCCGGCTGACACTGCATGCCACCTGGAAGACATAAAAAGGGGAACACATCACAGGACCACAGACATTGCCCAGAGTTATTTACATAGCCAGCACATCAATATTGCCTATCATTAGCCACCACTTACAACCACATCATACCCCTGTCATCAATCAGCACAGTATGAACCTGCATTGTGCTCCTGGTCCTGATGTGTCATGTTCCCTCCAATGAGGGCCAGTACATTGCATAAACCACCATTCATCATTCACGTTTGTGTAGAGGGATGACAGTCGCCATCTTCCTTGCAGATGGGATTTCAATGGTGCTCAGGCTTTGTTTGCATACAGTGTGCAATGGAGCTGGAAGTGTATGCCTGAGTTCATGTAGGATGCAGTCAGGAATGTTCTCAGGTCCCATGGAGACTTGCTTTTGTTGACTTTGATTAGGCAGTATGCACCTGCTCCCTGATAATGATGAAGGGAGGGTGCTGGTGCTGTGCATATTCACCTACCCTGATGGTGAGCCAGGGGGGTGATGTTTGCCCTAAACCTGTCTGCAGTAGGTTGGCTATAGCTATGGTGTGTGTGTATGTGGTGTGATTGACCACCATTACAGGGTGGGTTGGGTTGTTGCCTCTGAGATTGCAGACATATGTGAAGATGGCCTTGTGATTGCCCTTGGTAGATGAGTCCAATTTGTACTCATAGTTAGCCTTACAGTAATCCACCTCTGACTTCATATGCTCATTCAGACAAGGGTTAACTCCCTGCCAAGTTGGTGCCTGCTCCTACTCTGACCTGTACAGCCGACACAGTGACCAATTTTGTGGTTTGTGTATTGCTGCTGTCCAGCAGAGGGGATTAGTCTACTTTCATGGAGACAGAATTTACAGATAAGGTATTGCTGAGTCCATACACCTATGTCGGTGGTCATATGGCTGTTTGTAGTAGGCATGGACACAAGGTCATAACACAGTTGGACACGTCTGAAATTTCAACCTGATAATTATACTTATTCTAGTACCCATATCTGCATCAGGGCAATGCAACACCCAGTAGCTGTAGAAATCTAACTCTGTTGGATACACAGAAACTGAGATTACATGTGTGCAATATATATAGCTTATTTACCTGACATCTGCATCCCATGTCTGTTGTTATGAGGCAGCCAGGTACACCTACTCACACATAGATGTGCACAGGTAATATCTGATATACATTTCTGTTCTATGTCAGTATGGCACACTGCACTTACACTCTTGCTGCTCAGTCATTCCTGTCAACCTATTAGAACAGGACATCTGGAGGATGCCACACATACATGGGGGGGGGGGGTGATGGGCCAAAATTAGTGACACTTTCTTAATATTGCTGTAACACAATTAAGTCATTTGATATCACAGTAGCCTTTGCATTCACAGACATACCCTGGAGGATGTCCGACACTCATATGGGAGGAAGAGAGGAGAAAGGCTAGGAGTGTGTTAGTAAGGGTAGGAACTTTTAATGTTGGCAGTATGACTGGTATGGGGACAGAGCTAGCTGATATGATGGAGAGAAGGAAGGTTGATATATTGTGTGCACAAGACACCGGATGGAAGGGACATAAGTCTAGGTGTATCAGAGTTGGGTCCAAAAAGTTCTATCATGGTGTGGATGGGAGGAAAAATGGTGTATGAGTTATCCTGGAGGAACAGTATGGCAAGGGTGTTTTTGGAGGTGAACAGAGTGTTGAAGAGAGTGATGTTAAAGAAGCTGGAAAATGATGGTGTATTGATGACTGGCATTAGTGCATATGCTCTGATATTTGAGTGTATGATGGATGAGACAGAAAAATCTTGGAGTGAGTTGGATGAAGTGGTGATGACTGTACCAAAGGGTGAGAGAGTGGTGATTGGATCAGATTTCTATGGGCATGTTTGTGAAGGGAATAGAGGGGAGGCTAAGTGATGGGTAGGTATGGTGTTAAGCAAAGGATTGCAGAAGGTGAGATGGTGCTGGAGTTTGCAAAATGGATGGACATGGCTGTGGTGAATGCATATTGTAACAAGACAGAGGAGCAAAATTGACATACAAGAGTGGAGGAAGATTTGCACAGGTGGATTTACTCCTATGCAGGAGGGCTTGTTTGAAGGAGATTGGAGGCTGTAATTTGGTGACAGGGGACAGTGTAGTTAGGCAGCATGGAATGTTGGTCTGTGGGATGACATTGGTGATCAAGAAGAGGAGGAGGAGTGTAAGGACAGCACCCAGGATCAAATGGTGGAAACTGATGAAGCGTGATTGTGAGGTTGAATTCAGGGAAGAGTTAAGACAGGCAGTGGGGGGCAGTGAAGAGTTGCCGACTATCTGGATAACTACAGCACAGCTAGTAAGGGAGATGACTAGAAAGGTGCTTGGTGTGACATCTGGACAGAGGAAGGAGGACAAGGAGACCTGGTGGTGGAATGAGGAAGTACAGGGGAGTATACAGAGAAAGAGGTTGTCAAAGAAGAAGTGGGATTGTCAGAGAGATGAAGAAAGTAGACAGGAGTATAAGGAGATGAGGTGCATGACAAAGAGAGAGATGGCAAAGGCCAAGGATGAGGTGTATGAAGGGTTGTATGAAAGGTTGGACACTAAGGATGGAGAATAAGACCTGTACCAATTGGATAGAAAGATGGACCGAGCTAGGAAGGATATGCAGCAGATAAGGGTAATAAAGAATAATGAGGCAAACATACTCACAAGTGAGGAGAGTGTGTTGAGCAGATAGAAAGAGTACTTTGAGGGGCTATTGAATGAAGAGAATGAGAGAGAGAGAGTAGGTTGGATGATGTGGGTATGGTGAATCAGAAAGTGCAACAGATTAGCAAGGAGGAAGTAAGGATAGCTATGGAGAGGATTAAGAATGGAAAGGCTGTTGGTCCAGATGACATACCTGTGGAAGGATGGAGGTGTTTAGGAGAAATGGCAGTGGTCTTTTTAACCAGATTGTTTAATGTAATCTTGAAAGTGATAGGATGCATGAGGGAAGGAGAAAAAGTGTTTGGGTACTGATTATAAGAATAAGGGTGATGTGCGGCGCTGTAGGAACTACAGCGGGATAACATTTACAGCATGAAATTATGGGAAACAGTAGTGGAAGCTAGGTTAAGAAGGGAGTTGAGGATTAGTGATCAGCAGTATGGTTTCTTGCCAGGAAAGAGCAGTACAGATGCAATGTTTGCTCTGAGAGTGTAGATGGTGATGTATGGAGAAGGTCAGAAGGAGTTGCATTGTGTCTTTGTGAATTCAGAGAAAACATATGACAGGGTGCCTAGAGGAGTTGTGGTATTGTATGAGGAAGTCAGGAGTGGTGGAGGAATCTGATAGAGTGCTACAGGATATGTACAAGGGTAGTGTGACAGCAATGAGTTCTGCGGTGGGAGTGACAGGTGCATTTATGGTGGAGGTGGGATTACATTAGGGCTCAGCTCTGAGCCCTTTCTTATTTGCAGTGGTGATGGACAGGTTGACAGACAAGATCAGACAGGAGTCCACATTGACTCTGATGTTTGCAGATGACATTGTGTTCTGTAATGAGAGTAGGTAACAGGTTGAGGAGACCCTGGAGAGGTGGAGATATGCTCTAGAGAAGGAAGGAATGATGGTCAGCAGGACTAAGACAGAATATATATTTGTGAATGTGAGGGAGGATAGAGGAATGTTGAGGATGTAGGGAGTAGAGTTTGCAAAGGTGGATGAGTTTAAATACTTGGGATCAACAGTTCAGAGTAATGGCAAGTGTGGGTACAGGTGAAGAAGAGAGTACAGACAGGATGGGGAGGGTGGAGAAGAGTGTCAGAAGTGATTTGTGATGGACGAGTATCATTAAGAGTGAGAGGGAAGGTCTACAAGATGATAGTGAGACCAGCTATGTTATGTGGGTTAGAGACAATGATATTGACAAAAAGGCTGGACATGGCAGAGTTTAAGATGTTTAAGATTTGCACTGGATGTGACAAGGGTGAACAGGATTAAGAATATGTATGTTAGAGGGTCTGCCCAGGCTGGACGGTTTGGAGACAAAGCCAGAGAGTAGCAGGATTATGTTGGTTTGGACATGTGCTGAGGAGGGATGCTGAGTATATTGGGAAAAGGATGGCAAGAATGATGCTTGCCAGGTAAGAGGAAAATAGGAAGGCCTAACATAAGGTGTATGGATGTTGTGATAGATGACATGCAGGTGGTTGGTCTGACAGACCAAGATGCAGAGGACAGTAGGAAATGGAGACAGATGATTCGCTGTGGTGACCTCTAATGGGAACAGCCAAAAGAAAGGGAAGAAGATATTGTAATGTCAGTCTTCACAGGCTGTCAATGCTTTGCCAGAAACAACACAACTCTATAGTAAATGACTACAAATATGAGGCACACATATGGTCAGTGTTCGTAACACTGGACAATTGAATGCTATGAGCTTAGTATATCACATGCAGTTCAACACACACATCTGCAACAGTATTTCACTATGTAAATACCTTGTATAGGTCACTCACATTTTTGAGACAAACATGTATATCAAAGTTGTATTCACAATTAACATATGGTTATCTACAACATCCCAGTAGCTGGCCTAGCGGTGTCACAGTCAGTATTGTTCAACACACACACTCCTGTAGTAGTCATATGTGAGCCATTCTTTTCTGGGGTGACTCAGGGGCCTGAGCTGTGTTCTATGTCACTGCAGACAGACCCAGTTGCTATGGCCATAGGTTCTGATCAGCAATATATCAGTACAGCAGGTCTTGTTGAGACATATTTGTTGAACTTCCTATTTCCCATTATTACATACCCCCTATTGCATTCCATTACATGCTTACTTGTTTGACATACCTTTTTTCCAAGTATGGTTGGTTGTATTCCAATATGTGTATCTTGGTTTCTTTATCTGTGTGTCTGTGTGTTTGTGTGTGTGTGTGTGTGTGTGTGTGTGTGTGTGTGTGTGTGTGTGTGTGTGTGTGTGTGTGTGTGTGTGTGTGTGTGTGTGTGTGTGTGTGTGTGCATCTCTTTCTCCACAAAGTAGTTTTATATATCTGTTTTGCATAGGCAGCAGCTTGCCTTTTGTAGGTAATGCTTATGAGCAGCTGATGGCCTGTGCACCAATTGGTGTCCCCCACTTGCTAATTGCATGCAGAACAGCTTTGGTGTTATTCCTATATCCAATGGCATGGCAACACACTCCTATAATTGAGTATTTCATGTGGGCATTTCCCCTTTTCCTTGCCTGTGAGAAGAACTTCATGGAGGTCTGTGAACAACAGCATCACAGAGTGTATTTAGAAATACCTCTTACAATGAAAACTGAAAACTGTGGAGACAGCCGACAAACTGGGGAAGAATGTTCCAAACACAAGGGCAGAATGTAAGTATTGCTGTTATACAATTGAATTAATGCTAGTTTAACAAGGTTTATGTGGACATGGAGTTTCTGCATGATTTTGTGACAGACCAAGATGCAGATGACCGTAGGAAATGGAGACAGATGATCCACTGTGGTGACCCCTAATGGGAACAGCCAAAAGAAAGGGAAGAAGATGTTGTAATGTCAGTCTTCACAGGTTGTCAATGCTTTGCCAGACATAACACAACTCTATGCAGAAATGATGAGTAAATGACTCAGGTAGCTTAGTGGTAGGTTACTCTGAGGATGAAGTACATGGCTGTGGGTTCTAATTGTGGAAGGTGCTATTATTGGGATGGTGGCCTAATGGTTAAGTTGTTTGCCTTACAAACACAAGGTGTAGGGTTTGAGTCTCACAAGGGATAATTGGCTAGGCTTAAAAATGGCTTGCAAGGGCAGTTAGCCTAGTACTAATCTATGAATTTATGTCTGACAGTGTTATATGGTTGACATAACTCTCAACTGTAGGGCTATCAGCAGAATGACCCGATGTTGGACTCTCATGTTTGGTGTGTTCCTCAGACATTTTTTGTCTTTGTAAAATAAGTAGTATACTGTGGGGTTTGTAGTCAGTAAATGATATCATCCATTTGTGTTTCTGACTTCATATCCCTCAGAAAGGATATGTTACAACAAACCCTGTTACACCAGCAACTGTCTAAGTTTATAACAGCAATATTTCACATATGCCCCTGTTCTGGGGCCTCCATTCCCCAGGTATGTCAGACTTTGTCCAGATGTCATGTAGTAAGAGTGTGATAGATCAGGTATATCATTATTTAGTGCCTTTATTCCTGATACCATCCCAGTGATGTTTCAGACTGCCAGACATGTTATGTGTAAGAGACCTTATATATTAGGACAATGCCTGGACATTCTGTGGGACTCTGAAAAGCTGAGAGGTCTGTGCATGTATGGAGATTGCTGACAGACTGTCAGGATTGGGTAGCAGTGTAGTGTGTCAATGTTATTTGGCATGTGTAGTGAGGGGGGTAGATGTATGTGTTATGGCTCCTATTCTATCTGCTTGTGCATGCTGCTCCAGTTTCTGCTGGTCTGTCTGATGTATATGTTTGTAGGGGCAGACTGAGACATGTCCCATACCATGGTCAGACATCATACCACACCAGGAATTGGGCCAGTATACGTAGGGGTAGTGTGTGAGAGGCAAACATGTTGAGATGCTTTTGTTCACATGGTCCTTATACTGTACTGTTCATTTGGCTTACCGGTATGTCACTGGGACTGTGGTGGAATTGGTTGTGGGTATGCATTTTCACACTGGTGTCTGTTTTTTAGTGCTGTTACATCCCTGTAGTGCCTGATATATTTGCAAATACATGTGTAATTCCCTATAGTAGATTTGGGTTAGTATTGCGCCAGTTTGACTGTAGTTTGGACAGTGCTTGGTGAAATGCTTAGCAGCTGAGTGTAGTTTCCTTAATGTGATGTTATGTCCAGATATTTGTAGGATATACTGTTGCCTGGCCTCTATATGTGTTGTGTATTTCTAACACATCAGTAGGATGATGTGAGGATTTCAGTCACTAACTAGTGAGAAATAATTGAGTGTTGGACTTATGCTAATTCAGTGAATATATGTTAGGGCAGACAGGAGGGTGTTATTGCAGCAACTGTGTCAGCTTATCTACTCAAGTATTTCAGTTATATCCCTATTTACATGGCTTTCTCCCCCCACTTTGTCAGGTTTGGTCCAGATTGGCTGCACTAAGGGGTTCTGAGCCTACATCTCGACTGGCTGGATTGTTGCAGAATGTCCAAGTTTATTGCTAATATTTCTGGTCTGTTCCACCGAGTCATTATTTTTATTTCCCTGGTAAATCACTGTGATGATGTGAGTATTTCTGACAGTAAATGACATACATTTCAGGTTTCAGAACTCAAATCCTTCAGAACATGTATGCTGTAACAAACCCTGTCATTATGGCAACATTCTACATTTATAAGAGCAATATTTAAAATATGTCCCTAGATCTGGCCCATTGTCCCCCCATTTGGCCAGATTTCTTGCACTAAGACACTAAGAGATTGAGAGGTATGGTTCTGAGGTATGACCCCACTACATGTTATGAGTATATATATATATATATATATATATATATATATATATATATATATATATATATATATATATGTGTGTGTGTGTGTCTGTGTATATATGTGTGTGTGTGTGTGTGTGTGTGTGTGTGTGTGTGTGTGTGTGTGTGTGTGTGTGTATACCTGTATATGTATATATTTTATATGTATATCTCTATTTATATTATGTATATATTTTTCCATATATATGCGTCTCCAGACATATATACATGTGTATATGTATATATACAAAACCTGGCTGATTCTACAGAATCTTTTCCCTACTATTGAATGACTCCACTGCATGATATGTTTGCAAAAGCATCAGCAATCCTTATGACTTAAATGGTGTAGTGGTACATTGCTCTGACTATGCTGTGCAGGGCTTTAGTTTCAAGACTTGGCAGGGCTGATTAAGTTGTTGCTAGGCAGAACAGTGACTGATGGAAACAGAGTGAATAAAGGAGGTTTCAGCACTTGTAAGTGGGTTTGCATGGGTTTGCATGATGCTAAGCGATGCCAACACACAGTTAAATGTACAGATGCTTAATCTGTGTTAGCTCCTCTTAGCATCCCTCAAACTCGCTTACTCATGCTTACACCTGCACTAATTTCTTTAAAAGAAAAGAAAAAGGGGTGATAGGAAAGTGTTGAAAAATGGGCACTCAGAGGGAAAAAGAATATGGAAGATAGCTAGGGATGTTCAGGACGGGTTTCGGAAAGATCCATAACTGTCCATTTCTTATACAGCAACAGCTATGCATTTTTACAGAATTTGGAGTTGAATTTGGAAACTCAAACCCCAGAGAGAGGGGTGAGGACAACAGTAATGTGTTGTCAAGCCAGTTGGACCAGATTTCATGTCTCCAGTTGACACGTGTGCAAAATGGACAGCTATGTATAGAGCAAAATTTTGGGGGGGAAACAGATGCCCTTTTTTTTAAAGATGAGAGTGGGATGTTGGGGAAGGATAGTACATAAAATGGGGACGTAATTTGGGTAGGAAGACTGACAAGGCAGACAAGACAGCAGACAATGGTGGTATATGACATGTGGGAGGGTTAATACCTTGGACGGGGAGTGTGGTTTGGAATCAGACAGCCATGAGCCCCCAAATGGATACAGTGGGAATAACGTCCCCACCCATAAACAGTCACCACTACACCTTCACAGACCCAAAAGTGGCTGTGCTGGGGCCTGGACAAGAGGGACAGGCTGACCCTCAAGATACAACAGGCAGCCCTCAATCTGGTGTAGCTGACCACCAAACTCTGGATGGCACTACACACCAAACCCTGGACCTGACTATGGGTGACAGGTTCCTGTCAGTGCTTGCTCCCAGAGGTGATGAGCCCCATCCCCTGAGGAGGTTCCACTCAAAGGTGGCACATGGTCATCAGATATGAGGAGGTCCCAGGTTGGGTCCCAGATGTGCTGGGGTCCAGTGCCATGGCCAGATGAGGCAGAACAGGTGGATCCACCAGGATCTGCCTTCCCAGACATGCTATAGATTTGAGGTTTTACAAAATATGTTGGTTAGTCATGAACAGCACATTTTCAGATTAGTTATAACAGCATGCATGGGTGTTCCAACTGAGCTCATAAAACAGTTTTGAAACAGTTGCATAGCAAACAGAACACATGCAGAAATGGAACCACAGTAAGCATTATAACATCAAGCAGGTTACATTGACAGCAACAGGCCACCAATGATAGCATTTGAATGAGGTTCATTAATATTCACACAATTCAATATCTGTAGAACAATAGGACACATCACCCAACAGTAAGTTTGGAGAAAACATACCCATTGATTATGTGTATTTATTATTGATGCAGATAGGGGTGGGGGGGAGAGGGAAGTCAATTAACAACTGTATAAGCTTCAATATTTCACAACTGCACTGATCATTACTCTTCTCATTACTCTCCAGGTCTGACCTCACCTTACATCTACCTATGGCCTGGGGTTGGATGGTGGAAGTATTGTACACAGTGTATTAGTAAAGCCTTCATACAGCTACTGCAAATATTTCCTTACCTGGTAGACCTGTGGGAGAAAATTTCTGTTAACATCACCTGACTGTTTCTACACATATTCACATATTCATGGTTACATATGTGACACTGAAAGTGGAACCCTGCAGTCATGCTATGTGGGTGTGCTACTGACATACTCCACCTGAATTTCTGTCTACCTGGTTATTGGCGGCAATGACCACTAGCTATGACAGAGTGACACTTGAGGGACATGCATCAAGAAAGTGCTTGGTGTAAGTACATATCATACTGTCATTTGCGGGCATGAGGTTGGACAGTGGAAGTGTTTTACACAGTGTATTAGTAAAGCCTTCTTACAACTACTGCAAACATTTCCTTACATGGCAGACTTGTGAAGGAAATTTCTGTTAACACTACCTGACTTTTTCTACACATATTCACATATTCTTGGGTGAAAATATGCATACAGCTTACTACCACTCCCAGGATTAAAACTGTGTTTGTTTGTGCAAAAGGTACACTAAGGTTGTGTTTCATCACTATGAGCTATTGAGGAATTGCTTTCTCTTGCTTCATTGTTTTCTGCCTGGTTTGGATGATCTAAGAATGTAATTCTGACATTCATGCATGGCAGATAGTTCTTGTACTGTGTATTAATATTTTGAATATTACAATCTGAAAAGCACTGGTTAACACACAACAATGTTGCAGGGGGTACAGAAAAATACTTTACTCATTACTATTCCAAGTTTAGATCTTGGTGCATGGAACCTTTCATGTAGTTGTATATCCTCTTTTTGCAGCTTCATAGTCTTTCTAAGATGAGGCTCATTTAATTCATGCTGTCAGAGCCATAGTTGCTGTGCAGAACCTGTACACATTTATATTTGTACCACAATGTACCACAGTAAACACAACCGTCTGGTGTTTATAATTTTATTAAAGAGTACTCACACTTTTATTAATGGATATCCTGTACATCATTATTAGTCTAGCTAATGTATTTTTTATTTGTTACACACAGTACACACTTTACCTACTGACAGTAGACAATCTAGACCTTTGCATTATTTGGCCTATATGCTGCAAGCAAGATTTGTACTCACCTGCCCCCCCAGTGCAGCCTTAACAACCTGTTGGCATGGGTGTCCACATTCATAGCCCTCTCATCTGCAGCTGTACGGGAGATAAACAGACATTTATGCATACCTGTTGATCACATATTCAGGCTGCACTTTGGTAAACACTAATTGATACTGATACACACTGCTGGGACATTCTTTGTCCGTGCATCTTGGGACCACTGGTACAAGAGCTCCCTCTTCCTACGCTTGATGTCAGTGAAATAGTGCCGGACTTGCTCACCAGTTCGAGGGATGCCAGTAGCACTGATGAGTTCATGTGTGAGACAGTCCCAGGCCTCCACTTTATATTGTGACCCCTGGTACTGGGCCTGCAGCAGTCTCTCCTCATGGTCTTTCACTAGGAGTCCAACCATGACCCCTGAACTCCTGGATGCCCCAGCACTGTGCCCAAAAGTACACACCCTCACCTATGCCAGCCATAGTGCATGCAAAGATCAGCTACAACTGTTTATTGCTGTCTTCCCACCTGCCCCATTTAAATAGTGTGATAGTCCCACCCTTTGCTGTCATTGGACCATTTTTAAAAGGTTAAGCTCTGCTAAGCAATGCACAAATCCGCTGAGCCAGTTTTAACACTGCTGAAAGAAAAAGTTGTTGAGCAGTGTTTAACTGTGTGCAAATCCACATAGCTGAGTTACCTGCTGGTTAGCAATCACGTCTTAGTAATGGTTACAGTTGCTAAGCATAGCTGAGCATTGCTAACCATTGCTCACTTTGTTTTAATATATCAGAGGACTGCTTTCATTTAAGTGTATAGCATATACTTTACAACACATCCCTCTATGTACTTTCCTTACATTGGCAAGGCGTGTGACTATACTGTATGTGGCACTTGTGTGTACATGGGTAGTTTCACATGTTATATGCACTCACACTTATGTTGTACACCAGCTACACTACCCTGGTGGACAAAAACAGTTGCTACATAATTTAAGTTTACAAAAATAATTTTAACACTACTTTCCCATAGAAAAATAAGTTGCCTGTCTTGGTACTTGAACCATGAATGCCTGCATGTAAAGCCAGGGCTTTGACCACTGCACTATCTAAGCTTGGGAAGCTCATTTGTATATTTGTATTTATCTCCTATGGGATGTTTAAGCTATGGTAAGTGGAGGGCCATAACGAGCACACCCGCTTAGCTACGCTTAAACATTCCTTAGCTTAGCAAAAAAATATATACTATTACCATTATATTATTATGTTATATATGTGAGTCTTGTGGTATTCTGACAAGTCATTGAGGACTGCAATCAGGAAATAATGGCATTCATTTGTCTTTCAGGCTTCTATCCTTCAGAAACTCCTGCTAATACATATCCTGTTTGCTATCAAGTTTCTAAATGTGTGAGGGCAATTTTTGAGGGGTATCCCTATTTTATTGTTTTTCCCCCATTATTTGTGCCTTTGCCCACAATGACTGCTGTCATGGAATATTGGCATACATTTGTTTTCAGACCTCTATCCTTCGGTAATTCATTCTAATGCATGACCTGTTTTCTATCAACTTTCTAAGTTTGTGAGGCAATATTTATGTTGTGTCCCTTTTGAGGAATGTATCCCCCATTATTTGTGCATTTGCACACGTCTTGCTTTAGCAGGTTGCAAAGGTGTCATGCAGCACTTTTACAATGCAGGGGTGTGTCACAGAACCTGTCACACACCCTCTGCATTGCTTTCCTGAGGCCATGTTTATTTCAGTGTCCGTGGACACTGAAATGATCATTTATTTCATTTTAGTGTCTGTGGACACTGAAATACTGGCATAATGTCACAACCAAACTTATAACTCTAACTTTAAAATATTCTCTCAAATCAATACAGAAATTGAAATTGTAGAAACAGCCAAACTACTTGGCATCACAATTGATGACAAACTATATTTTGAGAATCATATACTCAGCCAAATCAAAAAGACCCATTTTAAGCTTGGCAAACTCTATAGGCATAAACTCTATTTGGACAAGTCTAACAAGTTGAAACTGGCTAATAGTCTACTTCTACCCTCCCTCCTCTATGGTTGCCCCATTTTCACTAACCTACACACATCTCTCCTGAACAAACTGCAGTCATGCTACCATAAAATAGCTAAATTTGTCTCCAACATGCCAACTTCAACACATCATTGTCTGGCCATTAAATCTATGAACTGGTTTGAGTTCCCTCATTACCTACATTACTCCCAACTTACTCTCACCCACAAACTACTAAATAATCCAAACTATTGCCCATCCATTCAAACTATAATACAAACACACACCCCTACTCAGCATTTCAGGTCCTCTAACAAAAAACTCTTAACCATAACTAAACCCAGCAAAAGAGCTGGACAATGTATCTATTACCATGCCATTGCCAAACATTGGAATGCACTCCCTCTCTCTATTACTCAACTAGACTCTTTAAAAACATTTAAATTTGCACTTAAAGAACACTATCTCAATAACCTTGTCTGTTTTTGCAGTCATATGATTAAATCACCTTAAATGTTTTGACCACTATACATTACAAATACTTTTACTAACAATATAATTTCAATTTACACTATCTGTCTTTGTATCCAATCTCTCCTGCTTTCTTTATTTCTGTGGCTGAATAAACAGAATTGATTAAACAATATTATTATGAGAATATACAAACAGAATTACTAACAATTTAGCACACTGGTTTATTTTCTTGTATTGTATTCCTCTATAATATGCATTTGTCTTGTATATCTACTTCAGTTTGTAATGTGTAAAAACGTTCTTGACTTTCAAAGTTAAGCTGATGTTATGTAAACATTTCTGTGATTGTATGGAGCTTTTCTCCCAGGGCCTCCACTGAAAATGAGTAGTTGGACCCAGTGGACTTTCCTGGTCAACAAATGTCAATAAATAAATAAATACATAAATAAATAGTAAATAATATCATGCCAGATCCTATTAGAATGTGCTGTATGGCACTTTCATAGTGCAGGGGGCATGTTCAACGTTCATGCACTACTTGAACATGCACCCTGCACTCGTTCATAGTTTGTGTCCATATACGTTGAACAGCAGTGCACCTTCATGAATATTCAAGGTGCGCTGCTGTGCTATATGGACACAAAACACTCCGTGCAAGAATAGTGCTATTCTTGCATGGAGTTTATTGAATCCCAGGGAGATTCTTTTTCTCTTTTCTAAAGATCCATCTTCCATTTCTTGGAACTTTTTTTACAATAATCAATATTTCAAATACAGTATGGCTCCATTCATATTCTTTAACAGCTCTTTTAAACAAATAATTATCTTAGCTATACTACATATTAAAACCTTGCAACATAAAGCACAATTTCTAAAAAAAAAATTGTAATTCCTGCTTGCCTTTTGGTCTTGGCATTTGCACCGCAGGTTGGACTTGTTTAGGTTTCAGACCCTATGATGCTAGATAAAGTGTATCTAACCTTTGTCCTCACACTATAATCCAGTCAAGCAACCATTATTTTTATTGGCTGTTGCAATAGTATCTACTGCCAAAAGTAGCATCAAATTCATTGTTTTATGTTATTTTATTACAGTAATATTCAGTGTGTGTGTGTGTGTGTGTGTGTGTGTGTGTGTGTGTGTGTGTGTGTGTGTGTGTGTGTGTGTGTGTGCATGGGGGGTGTAGCACCAAGTTGAAAAATATTATTGTGGCTATTATTTTGCTCATTGTTTCCAAAATCAAATGTTAGATGTGTACATGGGAGGTGGTTATTATTTGAAAATAGAGCTAAGGAGATTTGTGGTCTGCAAAGGCACTGGGCAGTTATTGGCTAATTAGGGCAGTACATTTGTCTGACAGTAACATGCTAAAATATATTTCTCATGACATTATGTTTTTAATTTCCTAAATAAGACATCATAAACATACATAACTTGGTATATGTCTGTAAAAAGAAACCACCAGGAAATGGCAAAAACAATCAATAATTTATAAAGTGATTTTATCCCTTTTCAGAGGACCTCTTCAGAATAAATAAACATACCTGGAGATTCAATAAACTTTGTGTAGGCTTAGTGCGAAACCTACATGGAATTTACACGTTTGAGTACATATGCATGCTATGCACCACATTTAAATGCAAATAATGCAGTTTTGTGGCCAGCAGCAATGTTGTTGGCAATGAAACCATGTAAAACAACACAAACACCCGCAGACAATTATGCCTGTTTACCTGTGAGCAAACTGGGTCTGTAGAAAGCCCCAATGACTACCATGGTTTTTAATAAAGCAATGTATACAGTTCCAACACATTACATGAAAAGTGTATGTTGTATTATAAATAATTAGTCAGGGGAAGTGCATGCATTGAAAAGAGACACACTGATGTAGGTGTGAACAAAGGGGAAGAGGACAGCTGAAACATGGTAATGTATAGCAGGTGAGGGTATGTCAATGCTCATAAACCACAAAGACAAGACAGTTGTAGCATTAACACTAATCACATATCTACATGATACAGTATGTACTGCATGTACACCTCCTGTGTAGGATTAGTCATATCATCACACAGTTATTGTATATTATGTGACTGTCACACAAGGTGACATATCAGTGGTGAGGATTCTTTATGATATAAGCATGATATAAGCATCCTGGCATGAACAATAGAGAGGGCATATATCAAGGGCAGTATATACTATTGAGGTTTGGTGGATATTCTGAAGCTGTGAAAAATGAGTTGCCTGAATATGAATGTAATGTCAGTAGGGGTTACAGCCAAGTGGTATACATAGCAACAGGCTCATGGACAATAGTAGACAGAAACACTCAAAATCATGGACAATATTGAAATAATATCAACATTAATCCCATGTCTTTGACATAACATATGTGATTGTGAGTGATTATAGATGATTCTGTAAGAACACACTTGTACAACTGTCATGATTTGTCAGTAATCTATGACGGGAATCAAACATACCTTCCTCAAATTTAACATGTGCTAGAGTTGTTAGGAGGGGTACTGTTATACCTCTATTTGAAATTATGAGCAATCCTGGCTAGTTCACAGGTGTGCATTGTATATATCTATATATATATATATATATATATATATATATATATAGAGAGAGAGAGAGAGAGAGAGCACAATCCACACTGTCATGAATGTAACCCATGCAATCAATGTTGTCAATCAGCTATATATTTGAGTTGGATGTCCTGCACATATTCAGGAGTTGTGTTACATACAAGGGAGTAGTCACCACTGTGGGCACATGCTGGTGCACATTCTGTATGCCATCTACCTGAGTACACAGGTCACATACCACTTGGTCTGCTCATAGGGGTGTGCTGTCTATGTTATAATTAACTTCTGTATCTGTTTTTGTAACACAACTAATCCCTCCATAATTTTTGTTCATCTACTGTGTTTCTGTGTCTGCAGCAGCAATCCTTTGTGTGTGTTTATACTATCTGTATTATACCAATACCAGTGGATTCAATGATTGTCCACAATCTGCAGTCATCCACAAATCTGGTTGGACAAAGGATGTATAAATCATTCTTGACATCTTAGACTTCAATAATGAACACAAAAGGGCTTAGCATAGAGCCCTAAGGTATGGAGCTGATCACTGGACTCTAAATATAGGTCATTTCACACACGACAACATATTTATCTGTCATGCATGTGATCCAGTGGTCTACCCAGTTGGTGATATGTGTGTTTATGGCCACTTGTGACAGTTTCTCAGTAATACCTCAGTGTGGATTTTTGTCAAATGCCTTGGCACGGTCAAATTATGCAAGATGATAGTGTTGTCAACATGCATGCCCTTGTTGACTTTCTTGAGGACAATGAATTTATGTAACAGGTATGATATAGCCTGAACAAATCACACATGTGTTTTGCACACAATTGGGATATTACCTGTGCCCTTTTAGAGAAGGCCCATGATGACTTTTTGGTTTACCTCCCTGATGAGGACATTCTGGATAGGTCTATAGATGTATGCATCTGATGATGTTCTCTGCTCAATCAGAAGGATGCATGTTGATGTACACCCTTCTATGGGAACATAGTCTGCCTGGAGACTGTGTTGAAGTATGGATCCAATGTGTCTGGTAGGTCCACATTTTGAGCTATGCTATAGTCAACCTGTGAGCTAGTCAGGGCTCATTTATTCTGTGTTTTTGGCCATACAGAATGCACAGATAAGTTGCTCTCCCTAGAATAAAAACTGAGTAATGTTTGCATATATACTTTGATAGCCAATGGCGACAGGGGAGGTGTTATGTGAGACAAACTGGCAGCTAGCAGTTTGTCTATTTCCTCCAGTTGGATATGTCTAGTGACATATCCTACTGTTTTTTTGAACTGAGACTGAGGAGTTTAAACAAACGATTGTTTATTCATTTTTGTTAACAGTATTTTGCTGTGTACTGTATGAAATATATACTTTTTCATGTTTATAGCCCTGGCTTTATTGATTTAGTTTTTTTTGTTTTTGAGTTATGAATCAAAGTCTAACTCTGAATTAATCTATTTAAAACATCCAAAGATGGTATTAATAATAGTAAAATAGTAAAAAAGTATGTGTTTTTTTATATTTGTAATTAACCACATATGAGTTGGTTATATATATGAATTCATTATAAATGTATTTTGCACTTTACTACATATTTTTTAAAGGAAGAAACTGTTTATTTTTAGGGAGTTTTTTTAAAGATTTGACACTCTTTTATATGTTTGTATTTAGGTATTTTTTAAGGCTGCTTTTTGGAATTCAGAATTTAATAATGATTAATTGACATGTTTAATTGATATACTAATTAATTAATGTTGTTGTGAATGACATGGTTTTTATTGATTATAAAAGGGTATGTAGTGTTTTTTGTTTCTTGTCTGATGAAGTCCAGTCATTGTACTGTACGAAAAGCACTTTACGTTATTAAAGCCCTCCATTTACATTCTTCAGCACCTGTGTTGTTTTCAATATAGTACATGTCAATGACAGCAACATTAAAAAACAAAACAGCTGTAATCTCCTCAGTTTAATAATGTAAGTGCTTTTGTTTAGATAAATTTCCAGACTTCTTCAGACATCGTATTAAAAAATGCAGACAGTTTTTATACATTGCAATAAAAATGTCATTGCCCAATCAACTTATCAATGATCCAATTAATTAAACATTAAAGCTACAGACCATAAAAAATTCAAGTCGCTTTAAACTATATACTATAATCATAAATATTTACAGCCATAAATATGCATATAAATAAAGATTTAATTGTTCTATAACATATTAAAATCCATATAAAATTACTTATTTAAACTTTTTAAACTTTTTGAACTATAAAGTCAGATACTTACTAAAAACCACTAAAAGACAGCAATTCATAAGGCTCATAAGCTTCACTTATATAAATACATACCATTCACCTGTTTAGTGCTTTAAGTTTCAAGGTACACATAATAGAGGCATACTCGTTGAGGCCTGGGAAAATATGTCTGGGAAAATAGGTACACATAATAGAGGCATACTCGTTGAGGCCTGGAAAAATATGCATTTTTTATGGTCTGTAGCTTTAATGTTTAATTAATTAGATCATTGATAAGTTGATTGGGTGATGACATTTTTATTGCAATGTATAAAAACTGTCTGCATTTTTTAATAAGATGTCTGAAGAAGTTTGGAAATTTATCTAAACGGAAGTGCTTACATTATTAAACTGCTTGAGGAGATTACAGCTGTTTTGTTTTATGTTGCTTTTACTAGTTTTTGTCATTTTGTGGCTTTTTAATGACAGCAACATTGACATGACACAAGACAAATTCCAGCAATATTGACATGTCAATTGTTCATAGGGTCATAGGACATTATTAGGCTGATGACCAACATCATATGAAATCCTAGCTATTATTATACCATGCCAAAATAAATTCCTTTATCTATATTATGGAAGATAGTAAGACTACTGTGTGCATCTGTATATTTGTTAAATTGCATTGCATCCTACCACTGCCTATATGGGTTGTGTGCACTACATCATGACAGAATAAGCAATCACACATGCAGTGGTATGTACATGGCTTGCAGAGGCTCATGGAATGACTCTGCTTCACGATGTGTGTATGCATATTTGATATGAGGACATCCTCTACTCCTCTGTGGGAAGGATGTCATGTGGCGAGAGGAGAAAGGAGGATGATGGATGCATGGAGCTACATGAAAGGTGGCCCAAGTGGTAGTGAATTGAAAAGTGATTCCAATTATCATACAATGACCATAATGTACCACCAACCACACAAACACATCAGTGGACTTGGCCTAATTTAAATATTACACCTGTGTAGGTATAGAATATGAATGTCATCCAATGTTACAGTAGCAACCCCACATGGGTCCCCTTGACTTGATCGACACGCCAAAACAGCGACGCTCAGAAGACCGACTCGAGAAGACCGACGAGAGAGATGATCGACAAGGTGAAATCCCGACAGCCACAACACCGACATGGGCAACGTGTGAGCGCGAGTTGGTAAGTGTGTGACAGTGAGGGATTTAGCATTAGGGAGCGGACAGGTAAGTGTGAAATAGTGAGGTATTTAGGGTTAGGGTGCGGGAAAGGTGAGTGTGGGGTAGTGTCGGACTTAGGGTGCGGGTAAGGTAAGTGTGCGATAGTGACAGAGTTTAGGTTTAAGGGCGGGTTAAGTGAGTTAGGGTTAGGGTGCGGGTAGGGTAAGTGTGCAATAGTGATGGACTTTAGGTTTAGTGGCGGGTTAAGTGAGTTAGGGTTAGGGTGCGGGTAGGGTAAGTGTGCGATAGGGACGGACTGTAGGTTTAGTGTCGGGTTAAGTGAGTTAGGGTTAGGGTGCGGGTAGGGTAAGTGTGCGGTAGTGTCAGACCTTAGGGTTAGGGTTTGGGTTACGGTTAGTGCATGTACAGTTGTGTGTAATGTGTAGTTCACGTTTTGTGTGTCGGTGTTTTGGGTGTCAGTGTTATGGTGTTCGGTTTTGTGAGTTGTTGGTTTTGTGTGTTTTTGGTCTTTTGGTGTCAGTGTTTTGGGTGTCAGGTTTGTGGCATGTCGGTGTTGTGATAGGGATCCCCCCACATATGCTTAACTATAACACTGTTACATTGCACTTTCTGTAGTATGATACCATCACTGCATGCTGAGTAGAGCATGTTGGGAGGAGTGTATGGCATGGATTTGGAGTCACATCCCTGGATAAAATTGCTTCAAAAGTGATAGTTACATATATAGACATGTAAGTTGCCAGCTGTCAGATTAGAACATTTATATGTGTAGGTAAAATAGCTTGCAAACACAGTAATTAATGTTACTGCCACAGCACAGGTTTGTCTTGAATACTGTCAAAGTGCATGTTATATAGGATGGCATAATCACTGTTTGCTACAACAAGATGTTTGGAGGAAGGTTTGATATAGCTGTGGACTCACATATCATTTAAAATTGTCACTATATTGATTGCTAAATCAACACACAGTTGACTACTGTGAGAACAGAACCCCTACCTATTTACAAATGACAGTACTTAATGCAAGCACCACTGCACAAGTCTGCCTTTTATAGTGTCGGACAACACTTTATAACTGATGACATCAGCAGAGTGTGGTGAGAAGAAAATAGTAATAGCAATGCCCCACAAGCTAGTATAAAAAGGTCTCTTGAATGTCAACCAGCTGAACACACACACACACACACACATACACACACACACACACACACACACACACACACACACACACACACACACACACACACACACACACACACAGACAACAACAACATTGACTCTAGTGTGATGAACACAATCCTTACCTAAAAACCTCTATTTAGCTGAACACACCAATTAGAGAGATCAGTATTTAACGTAAGTGCCACAGCACAAGTCTGCCTTTTGCAATGCTGCTGGACAATTTATAGTGGATAATATCATCACTGAATGTTTGAGAGAGGATGTTGGGAGGCCTGAATCAAATGAATGTGTAGTCATGTGCAACTGTTAAAATAGTTCTACTGCATGGGATTGTTATGATGACTGTATGACACACAGTTATTCTCTTCTGACAAGACACACACATGCACACATGCATGTGCATGCGCGTGAGCACACACACACACACACACACACACACACACACACACACACACACACACACACAACACACACACACAGACACACACACAGTGTAAAGTGTGGATGTAGTATTTCCTTTTGTGTTTCCAATATGTAGGCATAATTTAAGAGACAGCTGTACAAACTATATGCATACAGCTATGTGGAATGCATGTAGCAGAACTGGGATATTTTTTCCAAGTATGTTGTGTATATTACACACTTAAATTATCATATCCAGGCACACACATTTTTGTGATCATATTTGACTGTTCATATTTGTGAATAATTGCTGTGCACATTACTATAACTATTAAACAATCTGAATGTGTATTGCCAATATAAAGATGTACATGGTATGTAACAAAGCATTGTATTTATTTTTATAGTGTAGTTGATATTTGGGAAAAAGTACTGAGAGACTGAGTTTCAAGTGCATGGGTGCAGTTAACAGATGACTACAGTGTAAATATGTCTTCACTCATAAAAAATTGCCCTCCCTTGGGTTGTGTTATTACATGTACTTTAATGGGATGAAGACTAATGGGGCAGTAAACGTAAGTAATGAATGTTAATGGGCACTTTGTATAGCACACCTCTGAGTAGCTTTTTTGTGTAATTGATGGCAAAGTGTTTGCACATTCAAGATACACATTTAAGGACTCCTACCTGAACTTAAGAAGTATTATCCATACTGTATGGATGTTTTCATTACTCTGTATGTGTACTGACTGCTCTGCAGTGCTGCTTAGTGTGTTTGTGTGGTGGCAAGCCACGCAGGATGCAATATATCCATTTTGTAACTGCCTACTGTCTGCTTCTTGTCTGCAGGTGTTCTGGACCTGCAGTTGTTGTGGAAGCTTGCTGACTGCTGCACAATGCAGCTTACTGGGTCTATGCAACGTAAAGCAAAAGAGACAACAATGTATCATTTTTTAAATCAAGAATGTCTGTTTTTTTGTTTGGGCCATTAGACCAGGTTTGTGTGAATGTAAATGACTCACAAATGTGACAAGCAGGGCCACACATGCATTAACATTTAACATTAAAATATAAATGTGGGAATTGAACCATGATCTACAGATGCTATATAATGTGTGGTTCATCATGTTTACTAAGTGTGCTATATCCACACTTGAGTCATACCTGTAATTTATGCAGTTTATCATACAAGTAAGTTAACATTAAATTTTCATGTACGTATCTGTTTCATTGTGTTTGCCTATGCCATGCACCATGCAAATATTAATATTATAAAACAATGACATACTAGATCTTAACACGCATTAACAATTTCTATATAACTCTGGATTCAAACTGTCAGACTACTGAACATACAAAATGCAGTGAGTGTGTCTTATCTCTTTTTGCCACAGAAATAGATTTGCAGCAGTAATAAAAATCATTGCTCATATAAGCAAGTCCCGTTTCCACCATAATATTATAAATACATATAATACTTGTATATTTTCAGTAGTTTGTACATGTGTGCCTTACTTATTTAGTGCAATGAATGATCACACAACCATTTATGAGTGTTGTTTGCATAGACTGCAGCTCTGTCTTCTCTTTATATTGTGTTCATTCTTCTTTATGTGTGCTGCACTCTCATACATGCAGTCTATTTTGTAATTGCCCTTAACATGCATCACAGTATTACATGACAATAGAATACATTTTCCATTAAAGGAAGCAGAGTTTGATTATTAGTGCACTGGAAATGAGAAATATGTGCTGTTCACTTACTTTTCAAAGCTTGCTACAATTGCTTCTGCACTTTGTAAGTGTACCCTGGCTGACACACTCACTGCAGGTTGAGAGTTTGAGTTGTTGTATATTCCTTCTCCCTCCCACTAACCATTCACAGTTTCAATCCACCAGCAGCAAACACTGAGGCAGTGCCTACACTTTGTTTTCATCTGCTACACAATTCCAAACATTTGGAATTCAGCAATTCTAATGAGTTCACACCTCATTTGCATATTCACTGTGCTCAGAGGCATATGTTTACACCATAACAAGGTGATTGTGTAGCTAGAGAACTTGAAGGAGATAGGACTTATATATTTGTAAAACACAGAAGACTGTGATTCCTTTAGATTTATCTGCATAGAAGGCTTCTGATGTTGCTAATTTATGCTTGTATTTTTCAGGTATATGCTAGATTTGTTCACATGTTGCAAAGAAAACTGCTATATATATGTATTAGGGGACTACACTGTTATCTGTATGCACTTCTTATACTTCAATCTTTTTTGCCATGCATTGACTTTCATAGACAGACAGCCATAATAACTGTCATTACAAGTGTTACTATTAAACTGGTTACATTACAGTCTTTTCTATCGTATTCCATGGCAATGTAAAATACTATATTGCCAATGACACAGGACTGTAATTCTTCTAAGATCGGCCATAAATACCACCAGGGGAGTGCTGGGCACAGTGAGAGGTACCTAGCAATTATGAACAATTTACTTTTGTGTTGCACATGTGCACATATATTGTTAAAACTGTGTGGAAAGCACTCATAACAGATGAATTATATGTTAATCCTTGGATTCTACATACTGCCATTTTCCTGTTATTTTGGGGTGAGGGACCAATTACAATTTGTGTTTCCACATCCCAAGTTATGTTTCAAGAGTTTTGCTCTTGCAATTGTGTAGTCATCCAGGTATTTCTGTGGGTGTATACGGAAATGTGTATATAATCAGTGGCATGTTGTAGCATAGCATTCAGGAATTCATGTAGGATCTTGGATGCTGATGCCTGTGATATCCCCATCATATGCCCTGTTAGCCTCTGATAGGCTCTTGTAGCTAATATTCTACGTGCTAAACATACCTTAGTCTCCACGGGTATAGTCTCCACAGATATTTGTTTCCCTCAGTTAGCCCTTGCTCTCATTTGTGGAAAAAAGAGGTTGCAGAGTTGCTTTAGTATGTCTCTATCCACCCTGTATCACTGTACAATTTTTACATCATGCAGACCATGGTAAGTTAACAAGGGTCTAAACAGCCTTCTCCTTCTTGCCAGGTTCTATTTGCAGTGGCAGCAGCATAGACTTGCACCTGTTGTACATACATATGTATAAGAGCAACTGCAGCCCATAACATTGTTTCTATGTGGAGTACCTTCCATGGCTGCATTACAATAGGTTTTAGAATTCACAGGAAAAACCTACACTGAGTCTACATGATTGTTTTAAAGCTTGTTAAATAGCTACTTCATCTTTAATTGGTTGATTAGCATACAATTCAGCTGCGTATACTGTAATTAGCATGCCACGTTGTTTACCGTGTTTGAGTGGCTCTACACAGCATGTAGAGCTACTTACAAAATACAAAATGATGGGCTATCATGTGCACATCATGTATCAATATGTATATAGGTTTAATGGATTGTGTAGGCATTACCGAGTCTGCACCACAGTAAATAAAGCTGCCAAGAAGAGTGTGACAACCCTGCACTGGCCCAGTAATCAAGAAGTCTCAATCCTCACCACTAACACCAGTGAGGGACATGCACATTGGGAGAATGACAAGTACACAAACACACAGTAAAGTACAATTTCCCTTAAGAGCACAGAGAGATCACAGTCAGTCTGGGGCTGGGTTCTCCCTCTCTGTCTTGATCCCCAATAAAACTCCCCACTGACACAGCTATAGGGTTAACATCTCAGCCGAGTGGTCAAGCAAAATACTCCAGCAGCCTCTCTGTCCAACCAGTACTTCATCTCCCTGCCCAAGTAGCTCTCTCTCTCACACACACACACACACACACACACACACACACACACACACACACACACACACACACACACATATTGAGGTTTGATTTATATACAAACACACAAACACTCCTGGGGAAGGCTGGCACATGTTCACTAGCTATGCCCACTTCTGCCCAGACTATAAGGTAGTAGCAGCTGCCACCAACCACCATCAGCTACTATAATGCCCTTACAAAGGGTGGCCAATTCTACTGTGTAATGTTACTATTATCCAAATGGTAATTGTGTCCAAGAATTTAAGACTATTTAAGAGTGGCCTGTACAGTGTTACCAAATACATGCAAGTAATCTAAGAGCTTAAATATCTCTAACAAACCAGTCACAATTAAAAGGTTTAAATATATTTAAAAATAAATAATAACCAAACAAGGCAATAATCAATAACAAAATACAGCGAAAACAGAGATCAGAATCAGAGGAAATACTTTAAAACAACATTGCAGGACAGTCTCATATAAATACAGAAAATATCTAGACTGATATTACTATTTTCCTATCTATTTCTAAGAGAGATACTATGATCTAAGTCTTACTTACAGAGCAAGGCAAGAAGTGCTGAGTGAATGTTTACAGGTCCAGAGACAAGATACAAAATGTACAGATTTTCTCTCTAAGATGGTTCTTAAATTAATAATACACATTGCTGTTGGGTTAGCTATATGACATCACTATTTGACAGCTGCCTCTAGTTCCCAGGCTAAACAGATACCAACAGAATTTAATATGTCTCTATGAAAAATACATAGCTCTTAGAAGCTGATACTTATCTCTTAGAAACTTTTCTGAAACTGGAAATTGTACAGCAATTAACACTTTTGCATTTTAAACCTAGTAATTATTTCTGTCTTAAGACAATAGAAATAATCTCTGGCTGTAGAAATTATGTCTTCTAGTTGTGTTAAACACAATAGTAAAACACTTTACTTGTTTTCTCAGAGTTTGCAAGTTAACTCTGTATGTGTCAATTTCTACTATGAAAACATACATTTGCACAGGCATATAGTCCATATCCATTTCTGCTCTTTTCCAGTAGGGTGCACTGTGGTTACATTCTTGAAGCTCGGCACATAAGATGCAAACATACATGTTACTTACATTTGTAACCAAGCCTATGGATCATATTAATATTTACAATGACAGAATTATTTACTAAATTCTAGCTAACTGGGCTGGCAGCTTTACATGGAGAACAAAAACAGAATGAACATGAAATAAATTAAATAAACTTTATCACTCTTCAAGCTGCAACTTTAGTAAAAAGCACCTTTATTCCCATATATAAAAAATTCTGCAGAATTCATGTTAACTAAAAATGCTGACTTAGAAGAATACACTTTCTTGTCATGTGAAAAGTGTCAGCCAATAGTATATCTTAGTGTAAGCAATCATTTAACAATAAATACAACCTTGCTGAGCATCAAATAAATAAATTAATTAATGAATTAAATTAAGTCCATCAATATGCAAGTGTAACATCATAATATAATATTTAGCATTTAATAGACAAGTCAGTAAACATTAGAACATCATTAAAAAATGTTTTTAATTAAATGAAAAAAAAAGTAAATAAGCACATACAACATTTGAAGTGTCTGAAACTCTTACACTATGAGTTACCACAGAGCTTGATTGTTTTTACTAACACAATACTAATAACAGATAGGGTGGCATTCAATAAGGGGGACTGGGACATGTTAAGCAACAGTTGCCAGTGTAAATCCCCTGTACCCTAACCGGGCCTCCTGGCAACCATAGCTTTCATTCTTTGCCACTTTTTTTCAAAATAAAGCACTTTAATCTCAGAAAATGTTTGCATTGCCTAAACAAGACATTAGTGCAGTCACTCTTTCTTATCATGTAGTTATGTTCATAAATGCACTCCCTTAAAATATGCTCAGTCTTACCAAAAGATAAAGCTGAGCAGAAGGTACAGGAGGCAATATAAACTACACCAAGAGTTCAGCTCCTGTAGCAACCATTACATTTGGCCATCTTGGTGCCAGTTTTACACTGTTCTCAGTATATTTCATTGCTAGAGTCAACAAGAATGAAATGACATAGCAAAAGCATGTCACATTTTTTCATGGAATGTGTCCACCAAAATTGTAACCAGAATCAGCCCTCTTCTGTCCTCTCTCCAAATAACGTGTTATATTTGACTTCCTCTTGGAACCAAAAAATATCTCATTAAGTATTACATCATTTAAATCCATGGCACCAAATGCACCCTTCAAAATTGTTATATATTTCTTGATTTTATTGAAACTATTAGAACAAGGTAAAATCTTAGCTTTCTGCAATTGTGCAGTGTTACCTCCTGTCTTGGTCTACTTTTCTAAAAAAGTTACCTTACTGGGTCACACAGTATCGATCTAAAATCCAATCCTCTCCGCAAAAGTATTTATTGAAAATAGGCTCTAAAAACCATTCAGGTAACCTACCCATGATCCTTAAACATATTTTTGGCCTTCCTCATTTTTACCAAAAACTGTTGGTTGTTGGATACTAATTAGACAGTCAGACTAATGATGCCTTAAATAAATTCCTTTAGCTACTAGAGAAATGAAGATACCCATTGGAAAAGGTGCTCTTTCTGCAAATATTAGACTCAAACCATTGCTAGCTTGGGTTTTTGGAAATGGTAACATCCAAATAGTTAATTACATGGTAAATCTTTTCAGAGGTGAATTTTAAAAAATTCACACTAGAATCAGTGTACGAAAAAAAAATCACAGCACATTAATTCAGTTATTTTGCATAGGATCCTTTTTTAAAAAGGCCAAAAAATGTTCATCAAGAATGTATCAGCTATAATTGTAAACTTCAAGACCATCCCTTTCTAAAAACAGAATGATCTCACAGTCAGTCAGTAGTGCTGACTTCGCTTTCTCCTTCTCCTTTTCCTGCTGCCCCCCTTTGATGCCTCTGGGGATGTTGAATCTCTGGCTCTTTCATGCTCTGAATCCTAATATTTGTTGGACCACCATCTAGAGACCAACCTTGGGATATTCAGGTGGAATGGGTATAAAAAATTATCATCACAATCACAGTTAAAATTCTCTATCAAAAAATCTTTACTTTTGTGCTTTCCTTTAAAGTGGACTAGTTGACATTCTGGTCAAATTAGAACAGCTTACATGCAAAATCAATTTGGGCCTATGTTAGGAACTTTGGTGGAATAACTTGCCCTTTAGAGATCTAGTACATACAACATCCCTTTCTTACCTCTATTGGGTGTATATGACATTTGAAACTGTCGTGTTAATAATTATGGGTCTAAAATCATTAATTTGTCCAAAAAGAGCAGATGGTATTGCAATCTTTGTCTTCTGACAGAAGTATCAGAATTATGAAATCAGGCAAAGGTGGGGAGGATAGTTATTATGGATACTTTTGATTAGTCAAAGAAGATGTTTCAACATTTCTACTGTCAGGTTTTCTTTAGAACAATTTCCAAAAATGAAATATTAGTATCTTAAAAGATTAATTTTTGGCTAAATAAAATATAATTTGATTATGACTGGCCTTGCAATTATTTTTCTCAAGGTTAAAGTTCCCATGATTCCATATATATTTGAAATTCTGAAAGTCAAGAAAGATGTTAATCCACTATGTGGTCAATTGTTGCATAAGCCAGTTCCAAAAAGCAACCATTGGCTGTCTTTGTGGACTATACATTCATTTTTTTTCAGAACATCAATCATGTCCTGAATGACTTGTGACACTTTTTGGTCAGAATTGCCAAAGTTCTTTTTCTAACGACTACTTCATGGTTGCTATTGATGTCAAGGATTTGTTTTTAGTTGTTATCTGTGACCTTAGGATGAATTGGTTTCATAATGTCTTAACAGCTAACACTGTTTTGACTCCCTAAGATATTATTTTGGTAGAGGAAGGTATGCACATGGTGCTTAGATCCAACTTTGTTTTGTCTGAAGGAAAATATTTTCAGCAAGTCAAGGGGTTTGGCAATAGAGGCCACCTCAGCACCAGTTTTGACTAATCTCATCATGTGGTTTTGGAAAAAAGAATTTTGTTTTAAACAGTCAATACAAGGAAATCATTGCTGTGTACCTTAGGTTTTTGGATGACATTTTCATGATACGCAAAGGGACTGAATTAATATAGATCATGATTTTATTCATACATTAATTCTCATGGATTTTCTGAAACTTACCTCTGTAAAGAGTTACCATGTAGTTAATTATGTGAATGTTACCATTTCCAAAAACCTAAAGAAGCAAATATTTGATTCTAACATGTACAAGAAGAACATGGGTATCTTCATTTATGTAATAGCCACTCTTGGTGGCAAAAAAGGAGTTTATTTTAAAGACAGTCAATGCACCTATCAAGGTTAGTATCCAACAACCAACTATTTAAGTCGTTGTGATGAAGGTCAAACACATGTATAAGAATAATGAATACCATGAATGGTTGTAACAGCCTATTGAAAAATAAATACATTGGATATTAGATTAATATACTGTGACACAGTAAGGTATCCTTTATAGACAAATAGGCCCGGATGGGGAGTGGTGACACTGCACAATTGTAGAAAGCTATGATTTTGCCTTTTTCTAATGGTTTCAATAAAATCAAAAAAGGTATGATGAAAAATTGGAAGTATGTATTTGGTGCCATGGAGTTAAATTATGTAGTAGGTAATGAGCTGCTTTTTGTTCACAACAGGAAGCAAAATATGAAAAGGTTTGTGGAGGACAAATGAGGGCCAATTCTGGTTATAATTTTCTTGGGACAACTTCCATAAATAATGTGGCATGTGTACTCAATGTTCTTTCATCACTGAGTTCTCTAGTGTTGAAACATACTCAGAACAGCATAAAAGAGGAACCAGGATAGTCAAACAAAGCAAACTATAGATGCAGAACTTCTAGCTTAGATTATATTGTTTCCAGTACCTCCTGCTCAGCCTTCTATGGTGTGAAGACTAAGCAGACATTAAGGGAGCACATTTATAAACATAACTAGGTGATAAGAAATAGGGACAGTACTAATGCATTTTTAAAATGCATTGGACAATGTAAACTTTTTTATATTTAAGTTTTTTTTTTTTTTTTTTTTTTTTTTTTTTTTAGAAAAGGTGGCTAAGAATGATGGGGTGGCTTCTGGAAGGACTATGTGGAATATAAGGAATTATGTCAGCAACTATTGCTTTATGTGTCTCAGACCACTGTATTGCAGGCCACCATACATATTAACAATATTTGAAGAGTAAAAGCAAAGCAACCAAACTGTAGGGCAACTTATAGTGTACAAGTTTCAAACACATCAACGTGTTATTTACTTGTTCATGTATGTACTTATTTATTTATTTGAAACAAAAACAGATGTATTTTCTAATTTTAACTGAATTGTATTTTAAATGTTAAATATTATATCATAATTACTCTTTCAGACTGATAGACTTTACATTTATTTTTACATTTTTGTGATGCTCAACAAGACTGCTTTTATTGTTAAAGGATTGCATACACTAGTATATGCTATTGGTTGACGAGTTTCACATGACATTGACATGTATTATTTTAAATCTGCAATTTTAGTTCACCTGAAATTTGATGATGTTCCTATAAGTGTAATGAAAGTGCTCTTTAGCAAGGTTACAGCTTGATGAGTGCTAAAGGGTATTGCATTTGTTTCATCTACATTCTGGCATTGCTCTCCAAGTGGAATTTTTTATTGACTGTGTTTATTTTGTTTTCCAGGAGCAATTTTCTTTTGATTAGGTCAGAACAAATATATCATCTCAAATTTATGGGTATGCAAACCACATGACAAATGAAGTCATAACACACAATCCTTATTACAAGTCATTTGAATCCTAAACAAATGACAAATAATCAAACATGTTGTATACTCTAAAATTTGTACAGCCTCCTAGATAAAAAAAAAAAAAGCATTTAATATTAACAGCACCATTAAGCCCTTGTGGTTTGTCAGCCAGGAGTCTTAATTGTCACAGCATTTTTCTTTCTTCCATCTTATTTTTAAAGTCCACCCCACTTTAATATGGTATGACCTTTACAAGCACAGAAAGTTATTTTTTTATGCTCTGGTTTATCTAAAATGTGCCTATGTAATGCATTGTTGACATTCTTAGACTTAATGTAATATAGCAATGACCCATATCTGGGTGTGGGTAATGCTGGATTTACTCACAGTTGGCGTGGTTTGGTAATGAGGGTGAAGTCCGAGTGACCAAACAAAGATAACTGTGGGTAAATCCAGCATTGCCAACACCTAGACGTGGGTTATTGCTATTATTCAATGACATTATTTAAGAAAAAAATACTTACTTTTCTTAAATAATGTCTTTGTATAAGGGCAACATGCAGTCCTTCCGCCTCTGGACATTTCCTTGAGCCTTATCTGACGTACTGTGCATGCATTTGGGACTTGTGTTCCCACGCATACCCGGTATATCAGTGCTCAGGAAAGTAAGCAATGGAGAAAAGAAGATCTCCATTGCTCCATTTTTATTTATTTTTTTTTTCATTAAAAAAAAACTATAGGGCAGTTTAGGGTAGGAGAGGGA
>NC_056733.1:1952456931-1952559431 GCF_019279795.1 Protopterus annectens
TCTATTGTAATTTAGAGTCTTTCTTTGCATTCACAGGTGATGTAGGTGCATTACCCTCCTGCGGTCCATCTGATGTTAGTGTCCCCACAGATACTAGCAGTGATGAACATATGCATGAGGTACAGGCAGGGTTGTCAGGGGCTGAATCTGTGCCAATGGTTGCCATCCCAGCTATGTCCACCTCTTCCCCGCACACAGTTCTGCTGCCAACACATACCGCATCACCAATGGCCATAGAGGAAGGACAGTCAGCGTCTGTTAGTGTGGAGCAGGAACGTGTGGTGGCTACTGAAGGTGTGTCTACACACCATGGTGTCAGTGTAATGACTGCAGATGTGCCACACAGGCATGTGGCCGGTGCTGCTCGTAGGAGGACCTCTGGCAAACATGCACCTGCAGGACAGAGTGCAGCAGCTGGCATCACCAGATGCATGTTCCAGACTGTAATGGCAGCACAGGCACGTGCTGAACGGCAGAACAGAGAAGGGCAGAGGCTGCAGACGGCTGCTATCCGTACCCTAAATGACAACATCCAGGCATTGGCAAATGCTCAACAGCACATTGCTGATGTTCTGGACAGGCGATTGGGTGACATGGTCAGAATCCTTGACTGTGGCATGGCAATCCACGAGTGTGAGCTGTCTGTGCTGGAACATCTGGTAGGAGTGAGGCGTAGACCACGTGGACGTAGGCCAGCTACACCACCTAGTGCAGGTCAATGTGAGCGTGCCACCTAACATGCCCGCTCCCATAGTGCTGGTAGCAGTAGCAGTGCAGCTGGTGCTGTGCTGTCCACACCAGGACACAGCAGGCCACATGGACGTGGCCCTGGACGTTCCCAGCGGGGACACGGTTCCAGTGGACATGTGTTGTCGGACAGTAGCCAAGCTGTACCTCCACCTGGTAGTGCCGGGGCAACCCCTGGCAGGCACAGGTCACGTGGCCGTTGCCGGACACAGTGAGCTGTACAACCTGGTCTGTACAATCTGGAGCTGTCAGTAATACCCTGTGTAGGCCTCACAAAAGGCATAACTGTGTGCACACATACACGCACACAGCAAAGACATCTGTAGGTCGCCACAACACCCACATGCATACTGAACAGACATGCCCAATCATATCACTGGCCCTTACCCTCACACAAGATGTCATCCATTGGTGCAGCCTATGCCCCTGGCAAACATTATCACCCTGTGCATATTATGAAGCCTGTGCTGCATCCCTGTCATCCACACCATTGGTGCAGGGACATGCTCAAATGGTCTGATGCACAGGGTGAACAGAATAGTGAGAAGTGTATATTACATTAGTTGTGTAAGAATAGTGAGAGAAGTGTATATTACATTAGTTGTGTGTGAATAGTGAGAGACGTGCATATTACATTAGTTGTGTACTGTTGACACGCACCAGACATACCATGTAGTACAGGTTTAGCATGCATTGTTATATGTTCACAGTATGTGTCTCGGTAACAACAGTAACAGCATGTTGGTAATGATGCCCTGGTTCCCTCCTTATGGTCTACTTGCATGTGCCTACAGGTAGCACTGTTTTCAGTCTCCCATGTGTAACTGTGGAGTACTCACAGGCACATATGGCAATATCAGCATGCTACGTAGCCTCAGCCTGACTGTTGGAAAGTCTAACATAACACAGATGTCCACACATATACTGATCCAGAAGCATGTGGGCAGTTTAATAGGCTACAGTGGCTAGAGACGTGACATCCATACCAGATCACATCACAGGTATGTTGACATGGTGCAGGGGTTGTACACAGCGGTCTGGCCAATGATAATGTTAGAGGCCACTTGATAGCATGAGGCCTCACTGTGTAGCAGTAATACCCTGCCACATTACAGGAACATGCTCACACTCTCGGGGTCAACAACACTATAATGCACACCCCATAGTGTTGAGGTGAGGACCCTTGCCTATGTGGTCATCACCGTCACAGTACTGTGAATCCACACGACGCAACACTGAGAAAGAACATGTACAGGTAGCCAGTGCGGCTGAGACCGATGGCATCAACAGGGTAGTGGACTGCATCACCATGAGGGGTTAGGGATCCTGTGTGTTCTGTATGGTAGCATACACCCTCACTCCATGCACCAGACAGCCATACACACCTACATACACACACACACACTGTGGAGACCACAAATGTCATATACATATGGATAGCTGATGTGTGTGATACACACACCACACCTGCCTACGTCATGCTTTCCACACTGCAGTATGTACAGATCTCTACAACAGTGTACAGGGCTGTGTAACAATTGGGATGTATTCCCCACCATATGTGGCATATATGGTCACACAAGCAAACATACATGGCAGTACTGTGAATGATACACCTGCTATATGATGATAAATGTCTGACAGACATGCAGCAGTATTGGCCGCATTATGCGTACCAACGCTACCTTCGGCAATTGTGCTGCTATATGCACGCGGGAGGATGTAAGTGTTACAGGTGTCAAGTGATGTACTGTTGGTAACACCTGACCGCTGTGTAGGTTCTATGTCTCCACCATCAAGTAACGGTAACATAGCGTACTGTTTGCACATGTAATGGTAGGATGGCGTGTGACACACCTGTGAGCCGTCCCCGGCAAACATCCATCTACACAGGTTGATCACCACTTTATGTACACACATCCATCCATATCTGCTGTACATCCTACCGTACTGTCAGTATGTCACCATATACAGGTGTAAATGATGGGGCTGCATTGCAACTGCATGTTGTAGTTAGGCTCAGATGAGTTACTTACATCAGCTACTGCACATGCATGGTAGCTGCATGCACACTACAGGTTGTACATGTGTGTTGGTCCTACATGCTTGTCATGTAGCCATGTTTGTATGCATTGCAATTTGTGGACATATGTGTTGACATACATAACACATGGACTGTTGTATGATATGATGGGTGTCATGGGTAACTAGTACAGAGGGAATGTGTCCTCAGTCAACATTGCTGCCTCATGTACTGTTAGCATTCAACAGCCATGGACCCACCTTCCATTTGCGTGCATATGATTGCTGTAGCCACTTGTCTGCACGGAGGACAGCAAAAGCTATGCTTTGTACATATGTGTTGTGTGTGTGGTAAATGCACATATCCACTGCAATTACATGTATGACATAGCCAAACATGTGTGTTCGTTGGTGTACAGCGACAGTCATCTGACACAGCTGTGTAAGACCCAGGGCCCCTGGTATGTGTAGAGCCGACCTGGTTATGTACAGTGGTATCATTGCAATGCATAACACATGATGGTACCCTGTCAGTACATGTGTAGTCTGCACAGTTGCTGTAGACCTATGTACAGTCCACTGGTCATGAGTCACATGGTGTTGTGTTAATGTATGGCTGTATATTGCTGGTCCAATGACATGGTGATGTCGGAGGGCTACATTGTAGATTGTGGTGAGTACCTCTGTGATATGCACCTGAGACATCTGTGATAGCTCCTGAGTGTGTACTGGTCAATACATGTGAGTGGCCTTCATGTACGTGGGGACAGTAATACCATACTGTGCCCTTCCATATTTAGAATCCGTGTGCATGCAAGATGGCCCTTTGCAACTGCTAAGTGTGTGAGCATGCCCAGTACACCGTTGAGTAGATGGACACACAGTACATTCCAAACAGCACCCTTCCGTGTTTAGAATCTGTGTGCATGCATGCAAGACGGCCCTTTGCAACTGCTACGTGTGTGAGCATGCCCAGTACACAATTCTGTAGATGGACTCACAGTACATTCCAAACAGACGTATGATACTAAGCGTGTGGGCATGGCCATTGACATCCTGTATAGGGATGGTGGTCATCCAGGCAACAGATGTCCATTTTCAATGTCACGATGGATGCCTACATTGAACACACTAGTTGCTGTCTTGAAGGGTGTACTGTCTGTGGCTCATCCCGTATCTATGTAGTGTTGTTGTAGTGCTCCGTAGATATTTGGTTGCCCCGATCACACCACTGCCGTGTGTTTGTCTACGTCTACCTTGGGACAGTAATATGCTTTCAGACTGCTCACTCTCTATACATTCCCTATCGGCGTCCTTGCCTTTGCGGATGATGTCACCCACCTAGAAGTATGCCTCTGGGAGTGCTGTGCTCAGTAATCTTGGTAGCGCTTTCTGTAAATGCTTAATGCTGTAGTGTGATAAGGTAGTTAGGTGTATGTTTGACTCCCAGACCTGTCAAGTGTGTGTGTGTGTGTGTGTGTGTGTGTGTGTGTGTGTGTGTGTGTGTGTGTTTCCAGCTACCTGGGGACACAGTAATGCTTTTAGATGCCTCACACCACATACATTCCCTATCAGCGTCTTTGCCTTTGCGGATGATGACATGCACATAGATGTCTGCCTCTGGGACTGCTGTGCTTAGTAATGTCGGTAGCGCATTCTGTAAATGCGTCATGCTGTAGTGTGTTAGGGTAGTTAGGTGTATGTTCGACTCCCAGCCTTGCCAAGTGTGTGTGTGTGTGTGTGTGTGTGTGTGTGTGTGTGTGTGTGTGTGTGTGTGTGTGTGTTTGCGCACATGCTCCTGTCTGCCTGGGGACTCAGTCTTGCTTTTAGATGCCACACACCACAGCAGTTTCCTTCCAACGTCTTTGCCTTTGCAGATGATGACATGCACCTAGATGTCTGCCTCTGGGACTGCTGTGCTTAGTAATGTCGGTAGCGTGTTCTGTAAATGCGTCATGCTGTAGTGTGTTAGGGTAGTTAGGTGTATGTTCGACTCCCAGCCCTGCCATATGTGTGTGTGTGTGTGTGTGTGTGTGTGTGTGTGTATGTGTGTGTGTGTGTGTGTGTTTGCGCGCATGCTCCCGTCCGCCTGGGGACTCAGTCTTGCTTTTAGACGCTGCACACCACAGCAGTTTGCTACCGACGTCTTTGCCTTTGCGGATGATGACACACACCTAGATGTCTGCCTCTAGGACTGCTGTGCTTAGTAATGTCGGTAGCGCGTTCTGTAAATGCGTCATGCTGTAGTGTGTTAGGGTAGTTAGGTGTATGTTCAACTCCCAGCCCTGCCAAGTGTGTGTGTGTGTTTCCAGCTGCATGACAACAGTACATTGCTTTGACAGTATTCACTCTCCATAACATCCGTCCGGCGTCTTTGCCTTTGATGCTGCTGTCTGCAGGCTAGACGTGTGCCTGTGTGAATCATGTGATCCACTGATCACGGTAGCACATTTTGTAACTGCGTAATGCTGTTGTGTGGTACAGTGCTTACGTTTATGTTCTGCTCCCAACCCTGCCACTTGTGTGTGTGTGTGTGTGTGTGTGTGTGTGTGTGTGTGTGTGTGTATGTATCTATCTACATATATATATATGTGTATGTATATATATATATATATATATATATATATATACATATATATATATATATATATATATATATATGTATATATATATATATATATATATATATATATATATATATATATATATATGTATATATACATATATATAAATATACATATATATATATAAATATATATACATATATATAAATATATATATATATATATGTATACATATATATACATATATATATATATATATATATATATATATATATATATATATTGTATATTGTATATAGATATGTATGTTGGGATTATCACTGTGAGCACCTTGGATGTATGTACATCTGCTATGGCTCTGTGATAGTGCACATACTGTGTGCTGTAGTGATCGTGGGTTATACATGTGCAGTGACCGGTTATTGTGTTGCTGGGTATTACACGGGCATTGGAAACAATGTTAGTGCAGCACCTTTGACTGGTCGTATGCAGATCTTGGCAACAGTCAGCAGTGGTTATTACATTGGAGTGTGTGTATGGCTCATATCCATCTGTAGTAAATGTCAATTCTATGCACCCCAGGTTAACATTACAGACGCATGTTTATCCACAGGTTGTGGTACAGATCCCAGGACTGTATGTGTAGACATTGACAGCTGCAGGACTGGGTTGTGTTGGATGCATGGAGGGGTGTCCATGGCCAGTAATGGGGATCTCTACAGCCTGGCAGGTACAGTCTGTGACTGTCCCACAACCTCCTGTATATGGCTGACACATGCTGTACCTGTGTATATGCAGACACACACACACTTACCACAAACAGCTACGCCTATCACATACACACACCCATTGCACCACCATCGGGCCATGCAATAACTGTTGTCCCTCACACACACACACCACGTACATTGGATGGCTCTATAACAGCTCTGGACATGTTAACACCACACCCTGTGCATATGATGTCACCTGTGCCACCACCTGTGATGTGTAACATTGATGCAGGATCTGACTAACCTGGTGCTGCTGCACACAGTGATTTTATTCCACTGTGTTGATGTTAGCATGCTGTTAACACACAGGGTGTTACTTCCAGGTGTACTTCAGCAGGCATGATGCATTGCAGCTATGACCATCACTGTAGCATAGTTTACAGCACTGTTACCTCTGATGATGTATTCTCCATCATGTGCCATTTCACTGATGTGTGTAGTATTGGCAGCATGTGTGTCTGTGTATGCAGTACGTGTGTGATGTGTGTAGTACACATGTATACCTGCTTACAAATGCATACACGACATTACACGGGCTTCACCATTCGTATACTAGCTTACTCGTTCTTCCACACGTGCACACAGGCTTACTCGGGCTTACTGGCATGCACGGGCACAGACACACTGTGGGCAGGTTTGCAGGTCACATCGGTAGTATCCACGGCGTACGCCGTCAGTCTCCTGACTTTCCCTAGGATAGCTCATGACACACCTCTTCCACTGAGTACTGACAGCACACATGTGACACTGCTCTGGTGAGGTTACAGATTATCACTGTGAGCACCTTGGATGTATGTATATCTGCTATGGCTCTGTGATAGTGCACATACTGTGTGCTGTAGTGATCGTGGGTTATACATGTGTAGTGACCGGTTATTGTGTTGCTGGATATTACACGGGCATTGGAAACAATGTTAGTGCAGCACCTTTGACTGGTCGTATGCAGATCTTGGCAACAGTCAGCAGTGGTTATTACATTGGAGTGTGTATGGCTCATATCCATCTGTAGTAACTGTCAATTCGATGCACCCCAGGTTAACATTACAGACGCATGTTTATCCACAGGTTGTGGTACAGATCCCAGGACTGTATGTGTAGACATTGACAGCTGCAGGACTGGGTTGTGTTGGATGCATGGAGGGGTGTCCATGGCCAGTAATGGGGATCTCTACAGCCTGGCAGGTACAGTCTGTGACTGTCCCACAACCTCCTGTATATGGCTGACACATGCTGTACCTGTGTATATGCAGACACACACACACTTACCACAAACAGCTACGCCTATCACATACACACACCCATTGCACCACCATCGGGCCATGCAATAACTGTTGTCCCTCACACACACACACCTACGTGTACATTGGATGGCTCTATAACAGCTCTGGACATGTTAACACCACACCCTGTGCATATGATGTCACCTGTGCCACCACCTGTGATGTGTAACATTGATGCAGGATCTGACTAACCTGGTGCTGCTGCACACAGTGATTTTATTCCACTGTATTGATGTTAGCATGCTGTTAACACACAGGGTGTTACTTCCAGGTGTACTTCAGCAGGCATGATGCATTGCAGCTATGACCATCACTGTAGCATAGTTTACAGCACTGTTACCTCTGATTATGTATTCTCCATCATGTGCCATTTCACTGATGTGTGTAGTATTGGCAGCATGTGTGTCTGTGTATGCAGTACGTGTGTGATGTGTGTAGTACACATGTATACCTGCTTACAAATGCATACACGACATTACACGGGCTTCACCATTCATACATTAGCTTACTCGTTCTTCCACACGTGCACACAGGCTAACACGTGTGCACACATGCTTACTCGGGCTTACTGGCACGCACGGGCACAGACACACTGTGGGCAGGTTTGCAGGTCACATCGGTAGTATCCACGGCGTACGCCGTCAGTCTCCTGACTTTCCCTAGGATAGCTCATGACACACCTCTTCCACTGAGTACTGACAGCACACATGTGACACTGCTCTGGTGAGGTTACAGTGTTTTGTACATACACACTCCTGTTGTCACCTATCTTCTACTCTAATAGTCCCCTTAACCTACACTACACTGTAGAGGCTTGGCCCATATGGCATGACATGTTGTGATTCACTATCCACAGCCTCACTTGCCTCACATTGCCTACAAATGCTTCGTTACATCTCTGACAAAGCGCTTCCACACATAGGAACAAGTGCGCAGTAGCCATGTTGTCTCCAGCTTGCCATTCATCTGCATGGCGTACTAACATCTAACTAAACCTACATTTTGTATGTATATTATCCATATGTCTTGTTTTGAAGCACAGCACGTTCTCGTGGTGCTGCGCTACGCTTCCACACCAGGGATCGGGGGAGGACAACTACTGGTTCATTGATATCCAATGGACAAAGCTGCCACTGTCCTTGGACTTGGACATTGGCATGCTTCTTCGACTCTATTCATACTGTATTTGCAGCTGTCATTGCTCCGTTTAGCAACGTGCAAAACATTAGTCGCATAAAATCCGGGTACATTTCTGCACATAACTCTGCTCTTGCACGGACAGCTTACTGTTTCATGTATCGCATAATTATGTAGGGTTACCACCTGTCCCACTTTGTGAGGGACAGTCCCTCTTTGGGCAGTTGTGTCTTGCAAAATATTGTGAGAAAATGGCAAATGTCCTGAAATTTTAGGACAAAATTATTTTCTATATTGTATGTAATAGTTGCATAAAACAGTTATTCTGTATCTGAAACACCTAAATGTTATATGAAACAGAATAAGGAACAAAAATGCTACAAGAATAAACTTTTATTCAGGCAAACAACTGAAGTTCTGTCCTTTGTACTGGCCGTGTGTATGTTTTGCCCTGCAAAATCTGATGTTTGTAGCACAAATGTCCCACTTTGGCCATTTGGAAAGGTGGCAACCCTATAATTACATCATTTGCATAGCTTACACATACAAATGGGGTATGTTGCAAATCCCAACATTGTCCATGCAATATTCGTGTTACGGGCGGTCTTGCATGCCCCTGCGGGTGTTTGCTGAATAGCCTGGCAGTCATCTTTCCTTGCTGTACTCTCACGCAATCCATACACGCCAAAAGCGTCGTGTATCATGGCCTAGGCTTTGCTATGTGCTATGTCTTTTTGTGGTGTATGCATGGCTGTGGGTATGTCCCACGGTCATCATTGGTAAAGGAGACACCCTATAGGTACTTCCTGTAGACTGCTGTGTCATTTGACATGTCAGCACATACCTGCGGATGAACTTCCTACTGCAGTGTTTTTCATACCTTCTGCGTTATTTTGCGGTCAATAATGCTGTTTCCTCAGACATGTATCTGTTTCTGATCATACCTATCAACTTCCTAGTGCAAAACATCTGTACAAAGCCTAACATGATGGGGCGACAGACAGGGGCGGATTCTACATATTGCTCTTACAAACGTAGATAGTTGACAGTATTATAGGTTTTGCATTAGTATGACCTTTCAGAGGGATTTGGGGTCTTAAACACATATGTTTATCATTATTTAATGATGTCAGTTCTCAGGTATTTGGCAGACAGGTACAGATTGTGAGAGGAACACACCACACATATGAGGCATACATCTGCACATTCGTACAGTTACGCCAATACACACAATACATGGCGCCATCACAGGCCAGTTACCATTACATTCCTATTGCAGGACACACCCACCCACTGGGTTATATTCCTCACACAGGCCAACAGGTGCTTATCCACACTACTTATTCCATCATGTACCTTATGTGTGCGCCGGTATTTGCGTTTTCCGTCAGTGGCAGAGCTCACATACGAGTATGGGGGACTGGACACTGTATCGGTGACACTGCATGACACCCTGAGGGACACATGTCGTTTGAGTCTATTAACCTTCCACATTGACTTTCACAGGCCATATATTGTAATTCACATTTGTGGACAAACATGCTTATGACTTGTACATGTTTTGTCATTTGTCCTGACGTCTTTCTTCTCACCTGTCCACCTAGTATCACTAGTTCTGTACATTTCATTAGGATGGGTTACCTTCATACCTCTCACCTGTACACATTATGGGTATACGCCCTGGGGTTTGACCTATGATTCTGTTACATTTGTTATGATAATGTGCCTTTCTGATAGATTGCTGGCAAGCCATGACGGACTGTGCAGTTAGGTAATCATGACTGACATTTCTATTTCATGATTACTAACTCTCATAACATTCGTATTCCCGACTACGCAATTATTCTATCAACGGTCTGATTTTGTCTGAGGTATATTTAATATAGTCCCTATTTGTCTGTTGTGTACTATGCCTTAGTCCAGCTGTCTTATTCTGACATTCTGGCAGGTATGGTTACCATCTTGGTCGTATGCGTGTCCATCCATGATAATCGCCTACATGACACTGATATAGGTCCCTACATCTTCCCCCAATGGTTTACACAATATCCAGTGGATGGGTTGCACCTTTTTGGTGAATATAGGTGTGTGCTATACCCACATAGGTATATTGATCACTCCCATGGGGCGTACCTAATAGATCTGTGCCAACCAACACCTTGGCCCAATTCTGCATACCCATGATTCCCATACCTGACACACCTCCACAGTACCCATTAGACATGTTTAATGTGAGCGATAATAAAGTGTGAGGACACTTCCGAGCACTCCCCACTCTACGGATATCAGCTCGTACGTCATACATTCAATCGACCCATGTGTTATTAGCCTTGCACCTGCTACTGTTGCATGTACAGCTATATCGTAGTTGCAGCTGTGACATCTTTAGCATCAATGACGGTTCGCACTTCATACGGATCAATGTTTGGGGTCCTGCAAAGGACACCTATATTCATGTTTAACATGTAGAACTTGCAGGCCCTGTCACACTGGTACTTTCCGGGAAATGGTTTGGAAACCATCGGTGTATTCTCCTTTCATGCATGTCTGTCTGTCTATCCATATTAGCTATACCGTGACCTCTTTATGTACATGTGTTATATGTACAGGGACATATGTTTGTTGTGTATATATCTATTCATGTAATGTGTGTGTATAGATATATATATCTGTATATATATACATATGTCTGTATATTCCTCATCTCGTAATTTGCTTTGGATTATGTCTGTGGATATATGTGTATATATATCTCCATATCATACCTTTCAACTGTACAGATTTCCACTGCATGTACAGCTGTTTGCCTCTTATCTTTGCTCCGTTTTTCATAACCTTGTGTCTATCTGGCAAGTTAGCGGAATATCATTAAAGACTGACATTGGTAAATAATGACAAACATTTCAGATTACGACTTCATACCCTTCAGAGAATCCATGCTAGTGACACACCTGTTATTCTATCCAATTTCTATATTTGTTAGGCAATATCTGGGGATTGTCCCTATTTGTGGTCCATTTTTCATAAACTTGTGCCTATCTGGCAAGTTAGTGGCATATCATTAAAGACTGACATTGGTAAATGATATCCACTTTCTATGTTTGTTATGGCAATATCTGGGGATTGTCCCTATTTGTACCAGTTGTTGTCATGGCTTTGTCCGGTTTTGTACTTTACGGGTTTAACAGGTATGAGCCATGTACATAGAACGTGGGGAAAACACCATTCATTTTCTATTCTGTGAGTGGATTACACACGCGCAGGTGCACTTGCATATCCTTATTGTGGGTTACATATGTTTCATAGATAATTGTGCTTCCGTGAACTTTCATAATTCTGACCGTAACAGTTACATATCTGTATTCCAGTTAAGGGACTACTGCAAAACACACGTTCACCTTTACATATTTAAATGTGTGTACTGCACGAACGCTTTCATTACACTTTCAAGTTATATGTGAAGTGGTCGTAGGTCAACCGGGACTGCATTCATGTTGGCCGGATACCGGAACCACTATTCTATTGGTGTTCTCTCTCATTGATATGCATACCCATAGTACTTAGCTACATCAACATACACCTCACCGCTTCACCTACGACACAGGCATCCATTCTCCTGCTGGGAAAAAGGTGGTACTACACATTACACATTTCCTATTGCCTACTACTGTGGACTCCGGCTGCATTGTTAATCACTCCGAGGATATGCAGAACACCAAGGCATATAGTCCAGCCACATACAGGTCTTTGATTGTCAGGGTGTTCATGTAGTGATCTGGGTTTAGGCTTGTCCACCTGGTGAACGGAACTTCCCTGGCCGAGGTCAAATGTCAGATGAAGAATATGGACAGGGGTTATCTCCCTATTTTGAAGTTTTACCTGTGTTTATAGACACAGCTGTTTGGGCACCTGTCAGCAGCTTATTCTGTTGACATTACATATTATGGGTGGGGTTGTTATAGTCCATACTCCAAGGTGAGGGGTGTTCCCATTCACATTTGACTATTACCTGTATACAGTCATACGGGGATTATTATTTTTGGACATGAAGTGACTACAGGTATGCAGTTGTACATTACACAAGTGTGAAGGGCTGTTCCTGTAAATATGTATTATATGTATGTATATACCTCTCAACCTCTTAGAGCACCGAACCTGCACAAAACCTACACGATGGGTGGACAATTAGGGACACATTTTAACGATTGCTCTTACAAGCTAGATTTTGCATTAGCATGACTTTTCTGCAGGTTGGGGAGTCTTATACTCAGGATATTTCTCATTATTTAGTGACGTCAATCCTCAGCTATTTACCACACTGGTGCAGATTGTCGGAGGCACACACCAACACTATGGGGTGAACCTGTGGTCATTCTTAGGGTTGCCACCTTTTCGACTGCCCAAAGTTGGACATGTTCTGTAGAGATGTCAGATTTTCCAGGACAAAACATACCTACACCCATGCATAGTACTTAACTTTAACCTTTTTTTGTACATATAATAGCTTATTCTAGTAACATTTGAATTGCTTATGCTACTTCACATAACATATTGAGGATTCATATATAAAATAACCATTTTATAAGACTATTAAAGTAAATTAGGAAATAAACTCTCAGGACATTTGCTATGTCTTGATTTTTTTCACAGGACACAACTGCCTACAGAGGGATTGTTACTCGCAAAGTGGGACAGGTGGTGACCCTAGTCATTCTGCGAATATCCAGACAGTTGAGTGGTATGGCATGGACCTCTGTAATACGCTGTTGTGTTCTGCCACAGCAGTAGCTCAGTATTAAAGACTGCAGTCGGAACGTGCTGACAGACAGTTGGGTTTCAGACTTCATACTCCAGACATTAATGCCAATGTGCAAACTGTTATTCTATCAAATTCTATGTTTCTAGGAGATATGTTTACAGATTGTCCCTGATTTTGGACCTTTGTCTCACTTATATTCACGGCTCTGTCCAGATATCTTGCTCACACAGGTTGACAGGTATGGTCAGTCATGACTGCACACAGTCAGTGTCCCTCACACTTGATCAGGGTTGACCTGTTTACGTAGTGTCTTCCTCACCCTCATGCTGTTTTCCACTTTGCAAATGTGTGCATTATATTCTCCCTCCTGTCTGGACACGTGCGCCACGGGAAGGTATTTTATCCTGGGTGGTAGGTTATGCATGCCCACTTAGGGCTGGACAGTGTCATGGACCTCCACTGCATGTTCTGACTTGTGTCCAGATATCTACTGGATTGGACATCATGTCGTCATACCCATTCTACTATTTACACAAGTTGGTCATCCCGTGAGGGATATCCCAAAAATTGGTCAAGACCAAAACAAGTTAGATAACTAAGATTTTTGTGGCTTCACGAAAACGTGCAGGGGGTTTTACCTGCAGGGGATACATGGTTTGCAATCCTGACACTGCCTAGGGTGACAATACCTACTACATATGCGTAGGGGTCACTGTGTGTAGCTGTTTCTGCAACAAACCAGTGGACCAAGTACGGCTGGATTTGGTGGACGTTCTGGTATGGTGGCAGGTTGTGTGTTGTGGAGGGTATGCTGGGTAGGCTATTATGCATCCTGGTGTGTTGCGTTTGTTATGGCCAGTTCCATCAGGACCCATCTGTGGGTATGTGACGGTGCCGTATCTATACATTTGTCTCGCATATTTCCATATTCATATGTTTGTGGGATTGTGTTCTACACTATGGCCTGCCTGCTTGTCGTGCAGCTGTTTCTACATGAGGTTGTGTTTCTTTCCACTTCACCCGCTGCCCCCTCATACACCTCCAGTTCACCTTTTCTGCATACAACACAAGTATCGCCTTTGAGGAATTTACCATTAAACACACACCCCTCACACGCGAATTACTCACACCCCATAGAGCACTACTTTGGTTGTTGGCCCATGACATGGCCAGAGTTACACATTGACTACCCTACATGTGTCGGGTACCTTTATGGTTGTGTGGACTACCCTGCCATGCTTGCTTTCCACATGCTATACCTCACGCACATAGGTACACGCCCTTACTTCACTTTCATTACTTGGTTGGTGTATCCGGGTACTACCCGTTCGACTGTGTCACATACACGTTTGGATTATACAGCTGCCTTCCAGATTTTGCCAGCCTGTTCTAGTCATTGGTAGGATGGCACCTTTTCCTATGTCCAAGCTATTCCTTATACATGTCCGACTGTTGTGGACATTGCCTCCCCACAGTCAACGGTTGTGTTTCCACCTTTTCAATTGGCCACAGTGTGACATAGGGTTACCACCTGTCCCACTTTGTGAGGGGCAGTCCCTCTTTGGGCAGTTGTGTCCTGACATGTAATTGTCAACATGGCAAATGTCCTGAGATTTTAGGACAAACATATTTCTTATATTTTATGTGATAGTTGCATTAAACAGTTAATTCTGTATCTGAAATACCTGACTGTTATGAGAAACAGAATAAGCAACTAAAATGCTACAGGAATACGCTTTTCTTTAGGCAAAACAGTTATGTTCTGTCCTTTGTACTGGCCATGGGTATGTGTCGGCTTGTACAGTCTAATGTCTGTACCAAACACGTCCCACTTTGGCCATTTGTAAGGGTGGCAACCCTACTGTGACAGTTGCTGTGAACACAGCATATTTTACAGGCCGACACATACCCACGGTCAGTTCGGCAGATAGAACTTACAATTCTTGCCTATATCTAAGCTTATTCTTGTAGCATTTCGGTACCTTATTCTGTTTGTTATGACATTTATGTATTATACGTCCAGTGAAATATGTTTAATGCAACTATTGCATGATGTCTACAGAGGAATTATGTCCTATATTCTCTGGACATTTGCCAGTTTTACATGTTTGTGTCAGGACACATCTGCCCACAGAGGGACTGTCGCTCGCAAAGTGGGACAGGTGGTAATCTTGGTCGACGGTACGGATCATACTGTTCCTTTCTGCCTACATGTGTCTGTGTTGTTATGGCTCGTTTATATGCTCCTTCTGTTTCGTTTACATGCGTATGCTATTTCCTATCACATTTGGTATGTGAAATACGGACATACCTTTTGTATGTGACTATTACATGGCTTGTGGGATATGATTCAGACATACGGTCACTACCTATATCTACATTTCTCCTTGTGTATTTTGTTATGGACACATCTGCACAGCTATGTTCCCTCCCTCAAATTATGGGTCGGCTGGTGACCCTCTCCGTTGGACTGGACATACCTACTGGTAGCGTGCTAACATCTGATACGTTTCACTTCCACATGGTATAGCTATCAACACTACGTTGTACTACAGGCACACGGTTTTCCTGTCATTTGTTCATGGGTAGGGACCTGTTACTCCCTACCGTGCATTTGTGTTTGAGTCTTCATTTTCTGTTCGCAGGGATTCTGCTTTGCATACGTTTCAGTCTCCATGGACACTGATAGGTACGATTACTATTGCTGGCGGAATATAATATTCAGCCGTTTAGGTTGCTCCTCGAAAGCCAACATTGACACGCCTCCCTGTGCAACTTCGATACGCCCCTTGCACTCACGCACGTTTCCTATGCACGTGGCTGTGGTGGCTGCGTGCCTTCATTAATATGCATATGGCGCGACTACTCCACATCTACGCCACACGGCCGGCGCAAGCCTTACGCCGGACTTGCGCCGAGCTTCATGAATCCGGGGGAGTATATTTTTTATAGTGTGTATAATTTCCATGTTAGATCTAAATGATATTTTTGTAGTGTAAGGTATTGGCATGTGAAACTAATAAATGCATACTATTGAGTTATCTTTAAATAATGTAGCACTGATAGGAAAATACATGTGTGAGATTGTTTCTGTGCAAATATGTGTTGTATGGAATACAATGTTTTCTAGTGATGTGTTAGTATGAATGGTTGTGATGTGAGTTAGGTATGTGAGGGAATGACAGAGTAATCCTAAGATGAGATGCATTTTTTGTGGGAGTGTTAGTTGGTTATTATTGGTGTTGTGGTAGAAATATAGAGACAAGCTTGAAGGCATGGTCTGTAAGTACTATGTATGTTACAGGCAGAAAGTTTGAAAGTGGGTGTGACTGGAGGAAACAATATGATATAGCTGATTGGAGGATGGTGTAGGCAGGTGATGACGGGTTGGAATAAATGTAGGAGTAGTGGTATTATTATCTTAGACAATTTATAACAGCACACAATATTTTCTCAGTTACTGAAACTGAAACACTTGTACATTAGTAGACATACTACTGAATAATAATGTATTTATATTTCATGAGATAATATATAAGCAAACCAAAGGAGTTGCCATGGGTACTCCCATGACAAATAGTTATGCTAATCTGGTAGTAAATAACTGGGAGGTGAAATATGTTTTTGATCCACAGAATAATAAATAAATTAATAATCTTGTCTTTTACAGGCATTTTGTAGATGATCTTTTTTTTAAATATGGAATGGTTCTTTAGCTTCTTTTTATGATTTTATAGAATATTTACATTCTACCACAGACTTTTTTTTTATTTTAAACTGAGTGTACACTTTAAGTAAATAGATTTTTTGTATATTAGACTATATAAAAATACTGCAGGTTTCATTGAAACTACCCTTTTTAAAAAGACTGTCAAAAAGAATATATATTTGCATAGGCAAAGTATGCATTCCCCTCATATATATTTAATTATATTATGAATAAACAATTTACTTGTGTAGTTAGAATTAATACTGATATAAAATAGGGACATCAAATTTAAGTCTATGGCTGATGACTTCTTAACCAGAGGCTATAAAGAATCAGACATACAAGTAGTAACTACACATGTTCAACAAGAAACTAACAAGCATCTTTGCCCAATTTGTTCAGAAGCAATCAAATATAATATTAACACTAAGAGACAGTCTAAGGGTGGAAATATGAAACAAAATAGATCTGTTCTTAGATGTGTTCTTCCATATGATGTTAATATGCGTAAAATACAAGATATAATTTTTTTTTATGCTGAATCACATTCCTACCTTTAAAAATCTTACAATAAATAGCCTTCAATCTGGATATAGAAACACTAGTAATCTTAAACAATTATTGTGGTATATAAACTAGAAAAATAAGTTAGGAAATCACAATTTAATAAAGCGGGTACACAGAAATGTAATAATTGTCATTTCAGAAGATATATTAACATTGAATTATCATTCAAACATCCATTGTTACAAATTAAAACTCAGGGGATTTGTAATGCTAATAATATAGTTTGCATGTAAAAATGTATTCAATGCAATGCATTTTACATAGGAAAAACTAGGAAATTGAAAGAGAGAATATGTGAACCTTTACCTGAGAGTCGAAGAAAGATTGATACTAATGCACTTTATCGACATATAAGTAAAACAGATGAGTCCCATGAATTTAGATTTTTTATTCTACAGAATGTCTATGAGACTATCAGAGGGGGTAATTACAATAACCATATACATGTACTAGAAAATACGTGGTACTAGAAAATAGGTGGATAATAAGATTTAAAGCACATCAGCCCCAGGTCTAAATGATACCTTTACTATAAAACCTATTCTAAAAGAGAAACATTATACTTTGAAAATATAGCTCTAAAGTGCTTTACTAAGTAATAAATTGTTAAATGAGTCAGTAAATTGATAATTAAATAATTATCACATAATCTTGTTTTATTACATATTTGTTTTAACTGATGTTAGTTTTTATGCCTAAAGAAGCCTGTGAGGTGAAAGTTTGTTACAAACTAATGCAATAAATTCTTGAAGGTATTAGAACGTCGGGTGCAGTTTTTACTTTTTTTTCTGATATTTCATCTTTAGTTAAACCAGCTCTATCTGAGTGGTGATAATTTTGTCTTCCCCTAACACATTTAAATAGGCAGTCTGAACTTTGACCACCAAGTGTCCACACTGCTATTGAAAGCCTACATTGTGCACATCATAACTCATGCCATTAGATTGAGATGTTAGGACTGTATGACAGCACTGTAGTTAAACCTTATTACAGCACTAGATACTGTACTAGATCAGTAATAGAGTACAATGTGGCATTTTTACATGTACCTCACCAGACACATGTAGCATTTGTAGAAACCACAGGGCTTTCTCAGCAAGATAATACAGGGCCTGCACACCATGTTATTATGCATGTGGATAGGTTAAATCCATGTCACTGTACATTTTACTGTATACAGTGAGATTACTTCTGCCTGGCCCCTAGGGTAGTCTCTGACCATGTCTTGGTGTGAGTACTGCATATCCAAAAAATGTGATTTAGATGATGACATCAGCAGTGTCTTTTGTGAAGAAGATGACAGTCCCCCACTGGCTGATGTAAAATGCTCTCTTCACACACACACATACACACACACACACACACACACACACACACACACACACACACACACACACGCGCGCGTGCACGCACACACACACACACACACACACACACACACACACACACACACACACACACACACACACACACAAGCAGTTGAAACTACTATCTATCTAAGGTTCTCAGAATTTTACATAACCACCATTGCTGAAGTCCATGTTGGAGTGTGCCAGGCAACACTTTATAGCTGATGACATTAGTAGTTTCTGTTGAGGAGAAGATAACAGTTCGCACATTCTGGGGTAAAATGCTCTCTGTAATGTCAAGCAACAGCTCTCACATGCACACACACACACACACACTTGACTGGAGTGAGACTAGAACCCCTATCTATCTAGGAACACAGTACTTTACACAAGTACCATGGATGAAGTCTGACTTCGAGTATGTCAGACAACACTTTATAGTTGATGACATCAGCAGTATCTGTTGAGGAGAACATGACAGTGTATCCCACATGTGGTATAAAATGCTCTCTGTAATGTCAAGCAACAGCTTACACACATACACACACACACACACACACACACACACACACACACACACACACACACACACTTGACTGCAGTGAGAATAGACCCCCTAACTATCTAATTTCACAGACTACAAAACACAATGCTTAATTCAAGTTCCACAGAACAATTCTTATTTATATAAAAGTGCAGGTGAAGTTATAGTAGATGATATCAGCAATCCATGTAGAAGACAAGAGGTTGGGAGGCCTATAATAAATGAATGTGTAAGCATGAGCAAGTATCAAAATACTGGCAGTCCATGAAATTGGAGAAGCAACTGTAGGATACACATGTCTGCTCTGCTGTCTAGACACAAACACACACTCATTTACAGTGAGAAAAGAATCCCTAACTATCTAAGTACACAAACTAAAGAACACAGTATTTAATGCAAGCACCTCAGCACATGTATGCAAGAGTGCTGTTGAACTTATAATAGATGACATCAGCAGGCCATGTGGGAGACAAGAGGTTGGTTGACCTCTATAAAATGGATCATAGGATCATAGGAGGTTACTACGCTATGGACCCGGAGGTCATTTCAAGCCTAGATGTTTCATCCCAATGTAATACCATAGATACTCTAGTCAGTACCCAGGATTGTATTTATTAATGACTGCCCATGCCCAGGAGGGTTGAGGGTGTTATTTCTAGTAAAAAATTATGGTGCCCCATCCACCTGTCCAGGTTTTTTTGAACAGTGTCATAAAGATGCTCTGCTTCACATGAACTGGCAGACTATTCCAAAGATGCGGCAGTTGCTGGGAGACAAATCTGTCACTCCAGCATGTCTTATTAAAGTTGCAGGCCATATTAGGTCTCTGGAAGAGGTAGCTCTAGTCCCATTTGATTTAGGGATGTGAAGCAAATTCATTAGGTTTGGGTCAGAGATTGCTCTGTAAGCCAGGCATAAGTCTCCCCTAAGAAGTCTATATGATACTGAGTATAGTGACAGGGACTTTAGTTGATCTGTTTAAGGCACATGCTGCAGCCCATTGATCTTCTTACTTAGAAACCTGTGAGGTCTCTACAATTGCTGTAGGTGCTTTGTACTGTGCAGGCCAATAGGAGTGTTATACTCAATTATGGGCCTAATTAATGATGAGTATAGAGGGGTTATAACCTCCTTTGCTCCAGAGGTGATGCTTTTGCTAATCAAGTGTTCTACTTAGAAAGCCTTCACAGTAGACACATAGCGGTAAAAGTTAAGGTCACAGTCTACTTGTGATCCCAGATTTCTTACCACTTTGTAGGTTCATAAGGTATTTTTGTTAATTTGATAGTGGAAGGGACATTGTTTTTATTGAAGGTGATGCATTTTTTTTGCACTCAGTTTTAAGATCTTGAATAAGACACCAGTCACTGGTCAGTGTAAGACCCTCCTGAAGTATACTGACATTAGTTGGGGAGTTAGTAATTGCACCCAGTTTGCAGTCATCTGCAAACATGGTCAGCCACAGCCCCTTAGTCTTGGCCTAAACTTCTGAGAATTATTTACCAAAAAGTAGAGGGCCTAGCATTCACTTTTGTGGCACCTCACTAGTGACAGATACTGATTGAGGTGGCATCACCCAATCTGATAGTGTGTGACTAGTTTGTGAACCAGTTGGCAGCCCATCTTACAACAAAGGAGTTTACATTCAGTTTGATAAGTTTATAGGTAATGCCTGAGTGTGGGATTTTGTCAAATGACTTTGCCAAGGTGAGGTATGCTGTGTGCACAGATTTGCCTCATCAATGGCCCTGGTAACATTTTCGAAGAAATCCACCAGGTTTACCCTTGAAGCCAAACTGGGTTGGATTCAGGGTTTGGAGGTCACCTATGTATTTATTTGTGAGGTCCATGATGATACATTCCATGACTTTACAGATGAGACTGATCAGATTTTTGGGTCTATAATTCTCTGAGTCTGTTGTAAGCTACCTTTGTGGAGGGGAATAACTGCTGCTGTTCTCCATTATACAGGAACAATGCCAGTGGTTAGTCTGTGATTAAATAGTGCACTTAATGGTGCTCCTAGTTCATGTTTTAGTTTGTTTATAAGAGAGCCTGGGATGCCGTCTGGTGCCATAGAGGCTGTGGTTTTTTTTTGGCTTAGAAAAGCTTTAATGACTTGCTCTGCAAGTATGTAGAGAGGGGGTAAGTTGGGGGGGGGAGTTTTATGATAGGTTTGGAGGGGATAGGGGAGTGAAATTTTCACCAAATCTGTCCACTAGCAGGTTTGCTATCTATGTGGGATCGGTGTGTGTTACCTTTAGTCATTAGTTTGGCACATGCTTTGGTCCTACCGTTTAAGCTACATACATAGCTGTAAAAGGCCTTAAGATTATCCTTGGCTGCGATTGCTAAGTTTTTCTCAAAGTTACCCTTAGAGGATTTGGCATGTCTTATTTGCCCGTTGAGGCTGAGGAGGGTGCTTTTCCATTGTTGTGGCCTCACCTTAGTTTTCTTAGACAGCAACTTTTTGCATTTGTTGTAAAGTTTGTTGATGCTGGATGTCCACCAGTGCCTTTTTTTTTTTTTTTTTTTTACTTGGGACTCTGGCTTTGATTCTCTCTGGAACAGCCAGGTCTATGCACTTATACAAATCATGTACAGTGCTTTAGTGTAAGCTTTGGCATAGTTACCACTTCCAGCTGGGGTAGGGCTTGGAATGCATGTATACCTTTCCCTAGGAGGGTATAGTTTGATTTGGTGAAGTTTTTTAGTCTGAATGTTTTTATGAAATACTCTTTTAAATGTTAATCTTTATTAAGTGGAGAAGCATGCTGACTGGATAGTTTGTATTTAAATAGTCTGAATGAGTTTTATACATTGTCTGATGAAGTGGCCTTTTGGCTGCGAAAGCGCTCACCTTTAACTGAATAAATACTTTAATGCTTGGATTTGCTGTGGTCCGGAGCCTCCTTTATCTGTTTGTTGATGTTATTTTTTGTGTTGGATGCATATTATGTGTATGATTAGTGGCGGCTGAGTTGACAACCAGTTCATTGTTACTGTTTTGAGTGTGTTGTCAGTGTACTGACACAGTTGCTACACTGCCTCAGGAGACACGAGACAACAAGGCTGGCAGGAAAAACAAGGGTAGTCCAACTGTCCATAATGCTAGGTTTGAAGAACTGTTATCAGAAAGGGGGTGCTTTCAGGACTGATCTAGAAGGTGCTCTGTAGATGGCTATTTCTGATGGGTTTTTGACTCATGGTTTAATAGGTCACAGCTCACTAGCAATACTTCTTAGACTGGAGATATACTAAATATGAAGACTACACTAAGGTACTACAGCTGTATTCAAGGGAAAAATGATCAAAATTATCTGTCCAGCTATGGCACACAATTGTGTGGCAGTGAGCGGTGCTGAGCAATATGCAAACAAGAAGAAAATGGCTCAAACACAGGGCTTAAATACCAGAAGCTAAAAACCTAAACTTAAAAAAACTCAAAAAAACAGTGAGGGTGCTTACTCCAAACCCTAGGATTTCCTTGCTTTCACTTCTTGGTGAAGCAAAATGGCAACCATTTCTGCTGCAAGTACTGAAGCTAGTGTTTCTGTTTCCCCTGTTGTTTTTTTTTTACTTTGCCTTCTATTACTGATTCACAGTCTTCTATTGATTTAACAACTTTATCTGTGTGACTTCTTCATAGGCTTCAGCTGTGTTGCATGACTCTAGTAATTTGTCTATGCTTGACTAGGGGCACTAAAATGGAGTTTCAGGATGATTCTTTGGGTTCTTCTGTTTCTGTTTCTGCTGTTTTGGCTCCCCCTACATCTCTATTGGTTATTTCTGCTAGTGTTGTGTCTTTCCTTGCTTCTGCAGTTGTTTCTTAGGCCAGGTTGTCTGCTGCTGTGGTGAAAATGGTAGTTTCTGCTTCTGGGAGTCAGCCTAGCTCTCTGAGGCAGTCCAGGTTTGTTTCTACCCCTTGGTTCACCTACTTCTGGGAGTCAGCCTAGCTCTCTGAGGCAGTCCAGGATTGTTTCTACACCTTGGGTTCATCTTAAGTCTGCTTCAGCTCAGCCTCTTTAACATAGGTTTATTTGGCATTCTTTACTGAAACCTTTGTCTGTGCCTGTTCAGTCTTTGTATGCTATGGAGGAGAGATGCTTTTGCTGATGTGTATTTTGAACAGCAAGAGGCTGCTTCTATTTTTGTTTCTCATTTTGCTGCACATAAACATCATCAGCCTTGGCCTGATTATGTGCTTCTGAAGTAGATGATTTTTTTATGCATATACCTATTTTGTATTTTCATTCTATTTATGTTGCAGAAGCACATGTTAGGGAGTATTTACTTTCTTGGTATGCTGATGTTTTTTCTATTAAGAAATCTTTTGATTGTGATGCTGGTGGAGTTTGGGATGGGGCATAGGAGGTCTGAATGGCTTTGCATGGCCTTGATTCTGGTGTTTCCCATTTGTCTGGTGTGTGTTTGTTGTCTGGTCAGAGAGGCATTATGAGGTATACAGGACAGCCTAAGTCTTGCTTTTTAGGTGTCTGATTGTCTTGCTAGTAAATGCACTCATTGTGGTTCCAGCTCATTTTGCTACATTTTGTCCACAGTGGTGCCATTTATGTTCTTGTTCTCATGTTGATTCTGTTTGCCCTGCTGTACCTTCTGTGTTACCTGTTTCCACTGAATCTTCTCAGACTTTACTTTCTGATGTTTCTGTTTCAGCTGCTACTTCTGCTCCTGTAGGGTCTTCCCCAGTGCAGGTTGCTGTCTCTGTCCCTTGTCCCTCCTCTTCTTCTGTCTATATTCTTACCTCTGTGTCCTATCTGAAGGGTCTGTTCTGCCTTTTTTGCATTGTAGTCCTCCTTGTCCTGTTTCTGTTGCTTCTGGTTCTTAGTCTACTGTGCCTCTTTCTCCTGTTGTTTTTGCTGTCCCTACTGGTATTGATATGTTGGAGTCCAATAGGAAATTATTTGGTACATCTGACACCTCTTTTACTGGTGATGGTATTGCTTCTAAAAATACTGTTAGCTGTGAATCTGATTTGTGTACTGATATGGATGATTCTCAGCAGTGGACCTCAGCTTCTAGGTGCAGACATTTTACAAACAAAAATCCTAAGAGGGGTTCTGAAAGTTTTCTCATCCTGGTACTGATGGCAAACTTCTCTTTGACTTTTTATAATTTTAATGGTATGTTGTCATTGCCCCAGCATTTGACTGTCTTTTCCTGTGTTTCTGCCTTACATTATGATATTGTTTGTCTGTTGGATATAGGCAGGCTTTCCTCTGTTCATTGTTCCCAATGGGAATCTTAGGGGGCATGGGGTGGGTTGGTCATTAGGGACAGGTCGTAGGTCTGGGACTGGGATACTGTATCATAAATCTGTTGTTGCTGTGAGGGATGTTATTCATGTTTTACCCAGTAGCGTTGGTGGTGGATTTGTTGTGTAGGCTTTCTTTTGTGTGTTTAGTGGTTGTTTATGTTTTTATTCTAGTGTCTGAGCATTGCTTATTATTTCAACTTTTGCAACCTTATTTTTTAATGACTGTCCTATTCTTTTTTTTTTTTTTTAGTGACTTTAACTGTATATTACCAGGGTGTTCTAGGGTCAGACAGGACTCTAGTGTCCGTTGTTGTAAGTACATTTTACGTTTGGCCTCTCTTACTGTATGTAGCCCTCCTAACTTTACTTACTTTCATGGACCCGCCCGCTGTTTTTGTTCTCCTAACTTTGAAGTGATTTCTTCTTCCTTGTCTTTTGTGCCTTTTACTAATCATCAAGCTTTGATCTTTTCCTTTGGTGTTTCTTCTGCATTGTGTAAGGGTAGGAGTCTTTCTTGTTTTACTGCTCCTTTGACTTTCACTTCTGGCTGACAGGAGGTGGTTAATGAGTTATGACATGATCATTTTACTCTGTTGCCTTTTCATTCTTCTCTTTCTTCTTGGTGGCTGACCTTTAAAGATAAGTTTGTTTCCCATTATCCTTGGTTTGACCACTCTTATTATTCCATTTTAAAGGGTTCTTCCAACTCCATTTAAGCTGCTTTCCTGTCTGCTGTGCGTCATGTGCCTACCATTAAACTTCAGCACCTCAGTGAATTGCATTTGAATAACCTAGCTAGGGTAGGAGTGGTTCGTTAGAACTTAGCCCATTTTTTAAAAGGGAGGGGTGAGAAGTTTCTCTCTTATTTTTACAAATGTACTCTTAGGAAGAAGACCTTTATTGACAGTATGTTGTCCTCTTCAGATGATGTTGTTACCACTAAGGAGGGTATTCTGCAAGAAGTTAATTCCTATTTGTCCACTTTGTATTGGGGTAAACCTTCATCTGTGGAATCTTGACCTATATCTGTGATGTCTACTGCTTTAAGTGTGACTCTTGAATCCCCTATTACTTTGTTTGAAGTTTGAAAGGCTATTGCTTCTTTCAAGGTTAATACTACCCCAGGGTTGGATGGTCTTTCTTACCATTATTACTGCTCTCTCTGATGCAAAGTTGTCTGTTAGTATTGTAATTGTTAAATGAGAGGTTTTGTCATGTTTTTCCCATCATGGTTTGTTATGGATAGCCCTTGGAAAAAGGGTGCCCACAGGGTCTTGTCTAACTGGTGACCAATTTCTCTTTTCAATACCGATTATAAGTTGCTTTGCAAGATCTTGCAATTATGCCTGCAGTCAAAAGTGCAATCTTTGTTCGATGCTGGGTTCTATGGTATTTCTGGTAGGCCTAAGCAAATTTGTTGCTTTTGTTGAAGTCTCTTGCCTCCTTGTTAGTACTTCTGATTCTGCTCTGCTGCTCTCTTGTGACCTGACCAAAGCATTTGACAATGTTAGTCATTCAGCATTGTTGTCCATCTTAAAGACTTATGGATTTGGTCTTCTTTTTCTTCAAAGTATTGCTTCTATTTATTCAGAGTCTGTTATTGTTCCTGTGGTTAATGGCTGGTTGGGAGTTGAAGTTGCCATAAAAAATGGTGTGCATCAAGGTTGACCCTTGAGCTGTTATCTTTTTACTCTGGTGTTGGGTGCCATGTTTTTAAGGTGAGGGTGCACTTTTCCTTGCATCCTTTTTCTTTTCTATGTTCAGGAGTTTTGGTGCCTTGTTTTCTGTCTTATGCAGATGATATTACTATTGTTGCAGAGTCTTCTCCTGTTCTTTTTCTTTACTTGCAGTATTTTTCTTTTGCTTTTTCAGTAGCAGGCCATTCTCTTAATTTTAGTATATCCTGTGGTTTTGATGCAGTTACCCATGTCGGGGACAATTCAGTTGTTAGCACTGGTATCTCTATTTTAGGTGTACCTTTTAATTCTTCTTCTTAGGTCTCTGAGTCTTGTGAAGCCCTTCTTGGTAAAGCTGTTCAGCACTTGGGTTTCTGGTGTTCTTTTCCTTTGTCTTTCCAAAAAAGGTCTGTTTGTTATATGACGCCTTTTCAGGCACTTTAGGGTATGTTTTTCTGTCTATTTATTTCCACATTCATGGTCCATCTGCCTTTTGTCTGAGGTCTTTCAATTTTTGGGCACTTCCTATACACCTGTTAGGAGGAGTATTTTGTATTCTATTCCTGCTTCTGCTGGTGTTAGTTTACTGCATTCTGTCCTTTTTTTGTACACTTTGTTTCTTTTTCCTGTATTACAGAATTTACAGGCTCAGATCTTTCTTTGCTTGGCCTTTTGCTCCAGGCATTGTCTGGTCAGTTTTGGCAGACTTGTTTTGCTGGGAAGCATGAATTGAAGGTCCCTTCAATGGAGCTGCAGGAAGTCCTGTCTTTGCTGCTTGCTTGAAATGTGTCTTTAGACTCCCTCCTTCCCTCTAGGAAAGAATGGTATTCTTCTCTTTTGGCCCATTCCCATGCCATTAATGCATATCAACATTATTTTCTTGGGAGACTGTTAGGTTTGAGTCAGTGTAGATAGCATTATGCTTTGTTTCCTGAATGGCACAACTTTTTTTTTTTTTGTGGCGTTGCTCTCTTGATAAGTTTCCTATTAGATCTTCCTATGTTTTTCACCCTGTGGGGTTGCAATTGTGTCCACATGATGGGTGCCAATTTGTAGGAACAGCACAGCATGTTTTCCTTCAGTGTCCCAGCATGGCTGGATTTTGAGAGGGTGTACAGTGTCATTATTCTGTGCCATAGGTATCTTCTCTCACTATTGAGAAATGTTTATATGGAGACTATGGTTATGCCTGGATGCCAGTTGCTGCCTATTAGATCTTCCTTATGTTTTTCACCCTGTGGGGTTGCAATTGTGTCCACATGATGGGTGCCAATTTGTAGGAACAGCACAGCATGTTTTCCTTCAGTGGCCCAGCGTGGCTGGATTTTGAGAGGGTGTACAGTGTCATTATTCTGTGCCATAGGTATGTTCTCTCACTATTGAGAAATATTTATATGGAGACTATGGTTATGCCTGGATACCAGCTGCTGCTAATTCAGATTTCCTTTTGCTGTCAGTTTTATATCTTCTTTGGGCTGCCTGTTGTAGTGAGGTACCTGCTATGAAAATTGTCTCAGTCCCTGATTTGTTGCAGCAGTTGTGAATGTGGTTATGATATAAAGTGTGGGGGTTGAGTATTTTGCCTACCCATGCTTGTTTCTCCTTTTTTGCACAAGAGATTTACCTTTTTGATGAGCGTGATGTACTGGTGTTTTCATCAGTGCTTTTTGTGTTTTAGGTGTATATCTCTCCTATTTTGCTTTAGGAGTGTATTCCACCAACTACTGCATTCCTATGTATTGTGGGCTTCCCCAGCATTATACCCTTCTTGCAGCCTTTTCTTTTTTTTTTTTTTTGTTCTCTTTTCCCACTATTGCAGGACTATTTGTATTTGATTTAGTGTTCCTTTCTTACTTTTATCCATTTGGCTTCTTTGGGGTGTATGTTTGGATATTCACATCCTGCAGAATTGCTTAGTGTTTTGCTTCTTTTTTATTTCCTTCCTTTTGCAGACTTTTTTGGCAGGCCTTCTTTACTGTTTTCTTTCTCATTCTCAGCCTTGTAGGACTTGTTATGGTTGTTGTTAGTTTCTTTTTCCTTAGTCCTTCTTTCTGGCTAAGGATTATGTTTTTGTTAGTGTTTTCTGGTCCTACATAGCTGTTGTCTCTTTTTTGTCAATTTTGCAAAATCTTTTGCTAATTTTCTTTCTTTTCTTTTGCTGGTTGGTATGAGTTCAAGCCCTAGCTGAATCTCTTTTCACCAGACAAGTTCCAATCAGCACACTTCTCTCACAAGGGTGCAGGATGGTCCCTTTCAATCAAAGATGGCTTGTAAAATGTGCTCAGAATAAAGCAGCCACTACAAACAGACCCAGATGCAGAAAACCTGTATAGTGACTAAGCCACAGCTACTAGGTACACTCATATTGGTGGGAAGCACTCAAACATTGTTTTAAGCACCAGAAAAACAGCAGTGAGACACTAAAAATGTTTTAAACAGCAGAAAAAAACAGCAAAAGACACTAAAAATGTTTTAAACAGCAAAAAAATAAATTATTTAAAACACTGCTTGGCATGAAAATGGAACACATAGAATATGTGTTTTTTTAAAGAGTGAAAAGTAGTGACTATTAGTTTGCAAAGAGTGAAAATAGAAACAAAAAAGATTTGCAACAGTAAAAACAGCAACAGAATATGATTAAACAAGCACAGTAAGGCAGACAAATGCAGTACAAACAGTGCAGTTTAGTTTACAGTATTAAAATACAGTATTATATAAGCAGAACACAAAAAGTGCAATAAACAGTATAATCAATCAAATAAATAAAATAATAAAAAACAGGAAACTTATTGTTTTTGGGAAGATCTGAAGCCTCTAGTCATCTGTTATTTCAGCTCAGAATTGTGGCTGGTAGCCCGCCTCAATTCAGCTTGGTTCAAACAATGATGTGAGGCATGAGCAAGTATCAAGATACTGACAATCCATGTAATTGGAAAAGTAACTGTAGGACACACATGTCTGCTCTGCTGTGTAGGCACACACACACACACACACACACACACACACACACACACACACACACACACACACACACACACACTTAGTCGACTGCAATGAGAATAGAACCCATACCCATCGAAATACACAGACTACAGAACACAATACTTAATGTAAGTGCCATGCCACACATCTGATTTTTACAAGAGTGCAGATAAACTTATAGTAGATGACATCAGCATGCCGTATGGGAGACAAAAGGTTGGGAGGCCTGTATGAAATGGATGTGTCAGCATGAGCAAGTTTGAAAATATTGGCAGTCCATGTAATTGGAGAAGTAACTGTAGGATACACGTCTGCTTTGCTGTCTAGGCACACACACACACACACAAACACACACACACACACACACACACACACACACACACACACACACACACACACACACACACACACACACACACACACACAGTCAACTGCAGTGAGAATGGAACCCCTACCTATCTGAGTACACAGAATACAGAATATAGTATTTAACACAAGTGCCACAGCATTAGTCTGATTTATACAAGAGTGCAGTAAACATATAGTAGATGACATCAGCAGGCCATGTGGGAGACAAGAGGTCGGGAGGCCTATATGAAATGGACATGTTGGCATGAGCAAGTATCTAAATACTGGCAATCCATGTAATTGTAAAGTAACTGTAGGATACACACGTCTGCTCTGCTGTCTAGTCATACACACACACACACACACACACACACACACACACACACACACACACACACACACACACACACACACACACACACTCAACTGCAGTAAGAATGAAACCCCTAAGTACACAGACTACAGAACACAGTACTTGATACAAGGGCCATGGTACAAGTCTAATGTATGCAAGAGTGCAGGTAAACTTATAGTAGATGACATCAGCAGGCCATGTGAGGGACAGTCCTGCATAGGCACATAGCTTCATAGGTTCATATGAGTCTACTAGCCTAACTAGAGTGTTTAGAAGTGTAGCCATGTAAAAACACAAGTACCCTTATTGAGCATAGTTTGATAGTAATTTTTAGCAGAGTATGTTTTTGAGCACTACAAACTGTGCCTCTCCATGAGGGATGTACGTGCCAGCCCAGAGGTGAATTTACAATCACACAACCAGTAGTCAAGTTTGCATTTGAACAGAGTCAATGAGGAGCACTGCTTCACATGCAATGGGAGCCTATTATAGGAGAGTGTGAATCATTTTGGGATATATCTGTCTCCCCATCATCTTCTGTTTATGACACAGGCTGGGTTGAGAACCCAGGGGAAAATTATAGTTGTCCCATTTGATTTGCAGATGTCCATAATTTCCAGAAGAGCAGGGTCTGAGACTGCTCTGCAGGACAGCCATAGGTCACCTCTCAGCAGCCTGCATGATATCTAGTATAGTGATAGGTATGTCAACCTTTCCATGTATGCCATGCTTGTAGGCATGGGTGTCTCCCAGGCACAACCCTGTGTTCTTTCCAGTTGCTGCAGGTATCTGGTGAGCTTTTAGAGAGATGTGAGCATTGTAGTCCATTATTGATGTGATAAGGGTAGAGTACAGCAGAGGTATGACTACCCTGGTCTTGGATGTGATGTCCATATGTATAATGTGCGCAATGTAAATTGTGTGTGTGTCACCACTATGGACACAAAGTGATGAAAGTGTATTCCCAAGTCTCACAACACTGTGTTTAAGCTTGGGGGGGGTGCTATGTATATCATAATTTGCAGGGGTACTTCATTGTTAAAGGTGACAAAGAGTCATTGCATGCTTAAAGTTCAGTTTGTGAGTTTATCACCAATCATCAGTCTGTGTCAGCTCTTATTTTAATATGTTACCATCACTGGCGGGAGTGTATCCAGTTAACAGTCATCTACAGACTTGGTAAACCACATGGCATGTACTGCTGCCTGTACTTCAGGGAAGTATTTCCTAAACAGTTGAGGTCCCATCACAGATCCTTGTGGTATTCCACTGGTGAGTGTGCTAGTAGTGGAGGTGCAGTCTCCAATTCTGATAATGTACATTCTGTCATTGAACTAGTTTGCAATCCATTTAGTATTGTATGCTCTAATTCCCATTTGGGAGATCTTCAGTATGAGAGATGACCGGGGAATAGTGTCAAATGCCTTGGATAACTTAACATAGGTGGTATGTCCTCTTATTCCTCATCCAAGTCACTGGGGTCAGTATCCACATAGTCCACAAGATTCAATAAGCAAGATCTACCTTTGGCAAAACCCAGATGGGTAGGGTAAAGTGTGTTGAAGGTCACATTTGTCCCTGTGGATATGGTCCATGCTGATTCTTGCAGTAGCCTTGCAGATAAGGCTTTTCAGGTGTATGGGTCAGTAGTTGTAGTTCTGCATGTTACCATATTGATGAGCATTGCATAACATACAACATTTGATATTACATTTTGTAATGTGGTTGATATATGTGTGGAAAAAATACTGAGACCCAAGGGATGTAGTGCTTTGTGGGGTGCCACCACATGGATTTATTTTAAATATATTACATGCAGTTAGATAGAGCCCTCAGTTTGTAATGTTTCTACATATAATTTCATGTCATACAAAGGAAATGGACAGTAAACAACAGCAATACAACATAATATATACATTTCTATAGAGCAACAAGCAGCAGGTTTGCGTGATTGTTAGCAAAGTGCATATGCATGTGACATACACGTGCATAGCTAAGCACTGCACAAATGCGAGCCACACTGTTTAACAATTAGGACTGAGTCTAGGAAATGCACCTGCTGCTAAACTAGCAGGTGTTAATGCACTGATATATTCTTTTTTGGGGGCCAGATGATACTGGGTTTGAATACAGGTGTATCTAATACTAAATACTTTTTATTATAGGGTGATAATGCAATGACATTAATTGTTTATACGAGATATGTTGTTGTGTCTTTGTATAGCACAGCTAGATTAAGTGGCATTGCAGAGAGATAACTGCAACTTTTGCCACCTCTCTCACCTCCCTGCAAACATGGACTCCAAAACGTGGAGGAATCTATTGCTTCTCCAGCATTGCTAAAGTCTGATAGTTAGTATTCAGTCTGTAGAATACATCTGCTGCTTAACTGATTCTGTGGCAGCAGGTGGTAATGCACTGAATTCAATTATACATTCCTTTTTGGGGCTAGATGGTACTGGGTTTGAATACAACTGTATCTATTACTTTAAACTACTTATGCATTACTGTTGCTGCACATTGGTGCACTATGCACACCATCACCCAATAATCCACGTCAGAAAAGAAAATGGGGAAGATAGGACAGGAGTTAAGTGGGTAGCAATCAGAGGGAAGAACAAATGGAAAGGAGCTCAGGAATGTACAGGAGGGAAGTAGGAAAGAACCATAGCTATCCATTTCTTCAACAGTAAAATCTGATAATATATCCAGAATATTAGTTGAATTTGGATTGCCACCTCCAGAGAGAGGGCTGACCACACCACAAGCATGTTGTATACCCAATTGGACTGTATCAAGTGTGTCAAGAAGACATGTGTGCAAAATGGAGAGCTATGTATGAGACTTTTTTTTGGGGGGGGGCAGGTGCCCATAATTTTTTTTTTTTTTTTTGAGAAAGACAGGAATGTTGGGGAAGGAACATAAGTATGTCTGGGTCTGGTAAGTTGGGTAGGTCAGGAAGCAGTTGTAAACATACAAGACAAACAAGACAAGACACAGGGACTGTGATGGACACAAGAGGTCAGTGGATACCATGGGCTGGATGAGGGTGGGGACAGACAGGACCCATGGATGTCAAGCTGGTTGACAGTGAGAATCTTGTAATCACTGACAGGACTGTTATCATTGTCACCTTACTCCACCACTGGCTGGAGCACTCAATGTCTACTTCTCCTCCTCCTGTTCCTATGTAAAATGAGGGAGATTAGCCCCTCCATCTGGCTTAGGCGTGCACCAACAGTGCTGCACACAACCCTATGCACCATACCTGGCACTTCAGTCTAGGTAATAAACTCACCATCTCTGCCAGTGCTCTCAGTGATTCTCTCTGGGAGCAGTGGCAGAGACGGTGATAAACAACTCAACATCTCTGCCACTGTTCCCAGAGAGAATTACTGGCCTATCCTTTGGGGCAGAACTACCTGAGGGGGCAGGTAGTGCAGGAGAAGCAGATGGGGTGCTGTCAGTTGGGATCCCAGATGTGCTGGGCAATGGTGCCATGTCTGTTTGAGTGAGGGCAGGTGGATCCTGTGTGACAGGCCTACCTCGCTGTGCTGTTGAGCATTTTGTGATGTGGTACACATGGATGACATGGACACATTTTAACAACACATAATAAAGCAACAAGAAAAAAAAATTAAGAAAATAAAAACAGACAAGGGCTGGGGTGAGAAAAAAGATATGATTAATACTTTCATATGTACCATACAATGCATTAATACAATTATTTGACTCTATTGTCTTGACCTTTACTTTTAAGACTACCACCCCCTAATACATAACTTATTACTTGTAAGACTAGCAGCTCTTAACAGATGTGCATGATACTACAGATTGCAGCAAGTATGCCTTTACATCGGCATATATTGCTCGTATGCATGTTCCAGTTATCCAGATTACATTTTGCAGCAGGGCATGTGTGCCACTGTTCTAGAGATTTTACTTTAAACCTTTAAGTTACACATAATTGAAGAATTAACAGTTATTTTATAGTTTGAAATTGTGGTATTTGAACCCACTACCTCTGATTAAAGTCTAATATTGCAGTCTTGGTTTGTGCTACAGAGTAATGCATGCATAATTGCTTTTATAGTTGGAATACACATGTTCAGTTTGATACAACAGTATAAAATATCAGACAATATATCTTTGTACTACAGACTAATTCATGCACACTTGCTTATACAGTTGAGATATGCATGCTCAATTTGATACAACCGCATAAAATACCAAGCAAGCCATCTTTAACTTAATGGTTCAATAACAGTACTCTTCTTCTGCATACATAACATGTGCCTCCCTCATCTTCACCAATCTAGCAGGATGGGTCCTAATATTGAACTTCTTCTCAGTCGCAGCTGTGGAAAATTGGAACAGAACAGAATAGCATTATGAATACTAATTTTGCCTATATTTAGATTTTAAGACAAGTACTCTATGTAATTGATACTTACACATCTGCGGGATGTCATCCATTCTAAATTTCTTGATTCAAGCATCGAGGGTACCCCTCTTCCTCCTCTGGAGGTAACTGTAGTGGTGTCTACACTGTTCACCAGTGCAGGGGACGCCAATGGCATTGGTCACAGCCCAGGCCAAATTATTTCAAGCCAATGTCTTAAACTGGTTCACAGAATAGCCCTTCTGCACCAGGCTGGCACTGTGTTCTTTCACTAGGAGTCCAACAAAAATCATGGACTCCTGGGCACCCCATCTCTGAGACTAAAATCTCAGACCCTCTCCATGAAGACTGCCATGTCTACTACAGATAAAGAGCAATGGAGACTGATGGTTTCCTGCCAATTTCCAGTCATCACATTTACTGGAAGTAAGTACACTGAAAATGTTGCACACCACTCACCATCATGCAAAGAAGCTGCACAGGAGTGCATGATTGTAAGTGGTGTGCAACAGTGGCAAGAAATGGAATTTCAAGGTTATTTGATGTACAGGCAGTTGTATAATTGCTCAAATTTGAAGGCCATGGCACTCCAGATAGAAGAAATATGTTTACCAAAACATAGTACACAGTATACACACAGTCATACATTTGATAATAAATGGGCAATACATAGATGAGTAAATAAGTAGATAACTGACACAATGTTAGTGTCCCCTCATACATATAAAGTTAGAATCACCTACACTATATGTCAGGTGTTATAAGTCAGACTGACTATAACTGGAAGTGGAACAACATTAAAATTGCATGGAATATGCTATATTCTAACCAGGGACAAGGTGAAAGGTAGACCTACGCATACACCTGCTGCCACAAGAAAGTTGAAAAAACACTTGTCTGTGTTGCAGTTCATTGCTATAAACTGCAATGTCACAATAATAAAACAAAGTTTGCACATCCTGTACTAGAAATCCTGACCATCTTGACTCCAGTCTTGCACTTAACACCTGCTGCCTCAGGATTATTTACATGACATTCATATTATTAATATTACTTCCCATTTCTTGTGTTTAATTTGACATTACATGTGGAAACATTAAACAATGAAGCCCCTGTCTCAGACTATGTCACATATTTACAATACAAAACACAAAAGGCGGTCAGCACTGCTAAGAATAAAAACTTTTAATTTCCAAGGACACTCAAAAAATGAGTGCTTTTGTGTATCAAATGCTTCATCAGAAATCTGATGAAGTGTTTGATACGCAAAAGTGCTCATTTGTTTGTGTGTCCTTTGAAATTAAACGTTTTATTCTTAGCCATGGTGACCGCCTTTTGTGTTTTGTACTGCTTTCAGCATTTTCTATATGGTCTTTATTTGTCCCTTTTTCATTTTACTTGTTGTGGATATATACAATACAGCCATGTGTTGCCCACGTCACCCAGGCACTGCAGCCCTGGTGTCTCAGTACTTTTTCCACACATATATCAGCTACACTACAGAAAGTAATATCAAACTTTGTGTCATATGCAATGCACATCAATCTGGTAACATGCACACAACTATTGACCCATAAGCCTAACAAGCCTTATCGGCAAGGATAGGGAAGGGATCAGCATGGACCTTGTCCACAGGGATATAGGTGACCTTCAGCACACTTAAGTTGACCCATGTTGTATTTATCAAAGATAGATTTGCCTATTGAACAGTGTGGACTTTTTTGATATTGACCCCAAAGATGCTGATGACAGGTAACAGGACATACCACCTATGTTCAGTTATCCAAGGCCTTTGACAATATCCCCCATTCAAGTCTCATTGCGAAAATTTCCCATCTGGGAATTAAACCATACAGTACTACCTGGATAGCCAACTGGCTGACCATCAGAACACACACTCTCAAAGTTGGGGACTGCACCCCCCCCCCACTAGCCACTATCAAATGTTGTGTGTTATGCACTGCACATCAATTTGGTAACATGCAGAACTACAAAAACAGAATAGGACAGTCATTAAAAAATAAGGTTGCAAAGGCTGAAAAAATAAGCACTAGCCACTTCCCAATGGAATACATGAAAGATCTGTGCTTGGCCTTCAGCTGTGTGTTAACTTTCCTGAAGTGCAGGCAGTGGTAGGTGACCTGTGGTTTACCATGTTTGCAGATGACTGTTAATTGTATACAGTCATATAGAGTGCCCCAGTGATGGTAACGTATTACATAAGGAGCTGACAGAGACAAACGATTGGTGCCAAACTCACAGACTGAACAGTAAAGCAAACAATGCCTCATTGTCCCCTTTGTGAATGAACTACCCCTGCTAATTATGATATACATAGCACCCTCTAAGCATAAACACAGTGTTGTTAGACTTGTGAACACATGTTCAAAGCAATTTACTCCTTCATTGCTATGTGTCCATAGTGGTGAGAAACACATTCTGCATTGCGCACCTCATGCATATGGACATCACATCCAAGACCAGGATAGTCATACATTTGCTGTACTCTACCCTTATCACACTAATAATGGAACATAATGCTCATATTTTTCTGTAGCTCACCAGATACCTCCAGTAATTGTAGTGAACACAGGGTTGTGCCTGGGGGCCTCCCAGGCCTACAAACATGACATACATGGAAATAATGACATACCTGTCACTGTACTTGGCATCATGCAGGCTGCTGACATGTAACCTATGGCTGCCCTAGAGAGCAATTTCAGACCCTGCCCCTCTGGAAATGCTAAATATCTGCAATTCAAAAGGACAGCCTATAATTTGTTCCAGGGTTCTCAACCTAGTCTGTGACATAAACAGAACATACTGGGGAGAAAGATATATCCCACAATGATTAACATTCCTCTGTAATAGGCTCTCTTTGTGTGCAAAGCAGCCCTCTTCAATGACCCTGTTCAAGTGCAACCTTCACTACTGGTTGGATGATTGTAAAGTTACCTCTGGTGTGGCACTTATGTCTCTCATAGATGGGCCCAGTTGTTGCTGCTCACAGACATCACTCTGCTAACAATAACCATCTAAATATGCTTAATAAGGTTACTTGTGTTTTTACACACCTAGGATTTGATTGGCTCATGTATACTGAAACACCTGAAAGTATGCTACAATGGACCTCCATATCTCTCTCACAAGAAACTATTGTAATGTTTGACTTTAATATTGATTGATTCATTTGTTCCTCTCCAAACCCTACATCCCATATAAACCTTTACAGCTTCACCCAGCTCATCACATCTCCTACTAGGATAAAACAAGAATGACAGGACCATCACAGCTCACAAGTACAAACACTTTTATTAAAATAATAAAACAGATGAGTGCTTTCACATTGTGCAACCAACAATTACATCATTACATGAATTTCCTTCCCCGTTGTTCCTGTGGGTGCTAAGGGGGTGATTTGACAAACTACACTGAATCTATGGAACTTAAATGGACTTTAAGGCTTCAAGCTGACAAGCATCCTGGCTTGAATGCATGTGTCCCTTTAAGACCTGTACTAAAGGGAAGGAAATTGATGTAATGATGTAATTGATCAGAAAGGTCTATGTAATTACAATTCAAGTATTTTTAAATGGTGTAGTGATGTTATTTTTTTAGATATGAAGGAGTGTTGTTTGCACAAAGTGAAAGTGTTTATCTGTTTTATTATTTTAACAAAAGTTTGTACTTGCGAGCTATGGTGGTCCTGCCATTCTTGTTTTATGCTTTGGAAACTTGTTGTTGTTTTGGCAGCAACCTTTCCAGCAGTTGGAACGTTTTGTGTGCCTTTGTCTCCCACTAGGACTGATAAAACTTCTAAGCGTCAATCCATCCTCGATTAGATTTTGCTTAGCAAAAACAGTCTCTCATCCCACTCAGGCTATTTCCCTGACTGCCTTAGTGACCACAACCCAACCTTTCTCCTAAGAAACTGCATTCATCAAAACTGCTAGCTCTCCATCTGTCTAATCAGAAACAAACAAAAAAAACTTTGATCCAAACAGGTTTATCTCTGCCCTAGAAAGCTGCAATTGGGAACCTCTTAAGCACCTACCTCTAGAAAAAGCCATTCTCTCCTTTAACTCCACCTTCCTAAATACACTCAGCTATCATGCCCTTCTAGAAACATTAGAGTGAAATCAAAATACATACCCTGGCAAAGTAAAAAATCCAGATTCCTACTCAGAACCAGAGATAAAGTCTGGGAACAATATCGTAAAACCAAATCCTGTATAACATATCGCACCTTCCTAGAACTCTGAAATAAAGCAAAAAAAAAAACTAGTAAAATTAGACAAAAGCAATTACTATTACAACATACAGAATAAACATCAAAATAATCCTCATAAATTCTGGGTAACAGTTAGTAATATATTGCATCCTGGAAAAACAACCACTCCCACTCAAACAGCCAACTACTCCATGAACTTAGCCACTCAATACTTACTTCACAGAATCAATTCAAAAACTTGCAATGACCCAGACCAGCCCCAACCACACCCCTCTTACCCCAAACCATAACAGTTTGCAATCTTCCAAAAGCAATAACCAGTTTAAACTAAACCCAGTCTCCACTAACACCATCAAAACACTACTAAATAAATGTAAGCCCACTACCTTAGCTGCTGACAATCTCCCTGCTGACTTCCTCCACATTGCAGCAGTAGCAATCACATACCCTGTATCCATACTTATAAACAGATCATTACCTGAAGCTTACATCTCCATCATCTGGAAAATCTCCCACATATTACCCTTATGCAAAGGAGATAACCCCACCAAACTAACAAACTATCACCCAATTGCAATTCTATCTCCTCTCTCAAAAATTTTGGAAAGGGTCATACACACCCAACTTAGGGACTATCTCTTTACACACAAGCTCCTATCTAATATCTAACATGGTTTTCACCCCTCTCACAGCACCACCGCATCCATACTGTCCTTTAATAACACAGTTAACCATCATAGAAACAATGGCCAGTTTGTATCAGCCATATTCCTGGACCTGTCCAAGGCCTTTGACATGGTCAACCACTCCAAACTCATTTATGTTCTCTCCTCCATTAGCCTGTATCACCCCAATATCACCTGGTTCTAAAGTAACCCTAGCAGAACGTCAACAGGTTGTCCACTGGCAACAAGATCTTTCACCCCTTCTCCCCATCACCTTTGGGGTTTCCCAAGGCTCCATTCTTGGTCTTCTTCTTTTTTCTCTTTTTACCAACCAGCTCCCCTTGGCTATAGCCCATGCCTCAGTGGTTCAGTATGCTGATGACACTACGCTGATTTGCTCAGCTTCCTCCCTCAAAGACCTCTATACCATTATGCAGGATTCCTTCTTATCTGCTGAATCCTGGTTCACTAGCTCCCAACTTAAACTAAATCCCAGCAAACAAAACTTCTCTTCAACCCAGCCAGATACACCTCCCCATCCACAACCTTCAGTATCCTCTATAAAAATAAATCTATTGTCACCCCAACAAACCATAACAAATTACTAGTAGTAGAAATTGACAATAACCTGAAATTTGATATTCACGTTGCCCAATCCATTAAAGAAGTTCACAAAAAAACTAGGTCTCTTGTATAGAAACAACAGATTTCTGACAAATAACACAAAAGCCACCATTGCTAGAATCCACCTCCTCTCAACTCTCCTGTACACTTGCCCAATCTTAACCATCCTCCGCAAGACAGATCAAGCCAAACTTGAAGCCTGTTAAAATAAAATCTCCAAGTTTGCCACTAATGCCATATAAAAGTCACATCACTGTTCGTCACTTAAGCAGCTCAGGTGGCTTGAACTCCAACAACTTCTTCTCTTTAATTAACTTTCCTTCACCCACAAAATACTCTTATCAATCAGAAAAAAAAAAATCTGCGGTCAAAGATATCATTCAGCCATATTCCTCCTCAAGCCCCCTTCTCTCCAGCAACAAACTACTTCTACACACCACCCAAGCTAACAATTCAGCAGGTGAATCACTTTTTTCCAACTACATCTACAAACAATGGAATAATCTACCTAACTCACTAGCAACTAACTCCTCTACACTTCAATTTAAAATACTTCTAAAAATGCACCTTACTAACACCTGGCTCTGCACTTGCAGCTCTCCTGGATAACCTATTCCTCCTTTTCACTCTATTATCATTACTCTTACACTACTAGCATGATCTACCACTAATGGGAGTTTCACTTTAACCTGTACATAATCATTTGGATATAGCCACTAAATGTAAACAACTATTTATTTATGTAAATAAATGTTGTTATACTTATTGAGTTTGAAATCACTATCTTGGATGTATTTGCTTCTCAGTTGGCTGCATCTGTAACTCTATTGTATGTATTTGTTACTCTTGGGGCTTTTCTCCTCAGGCCTCTACTGAAAAAGGACCTGTGCCCAGTTGGACATTCCTGGTAAACAAATGTAAAAAAACATGTATTCCTAAAACTTACAAATACAATATGTGTCAGATGCAACTATACAATGAATCTGGAATAAATGCTCTCTCTCTTAGGTAACAACAAACCAGATATCAAACAGGTTGTCAGCATACACACTTCACCTTCTCAACAAACCAAATACACAACACATAACCCCATGTATGCAGAGGTAGTCATTAGAAGCTTGCCAAAAGATTATAGACCTCACAAATGCAAACCTTCTGCACACATTACAGTCCCAATGGAACCCGCATCACATAAAAACAAATGTATCATTGTGTTACCCATTAAGTCCTTCTGGCAAAACACCTGAAAATCAATGTCTTGGTCATAGGACAAGCCATAGTGAGACACACAAAAGTCCCCCTCAAGAGGTTGTACAAGGACAAAGTCATGGGTTAGCTGCCTGTCAGGTGCCAACATCTGCAAAGTCATACATGCACTCAAGTGTCTCAACAACAAGCATAGTTACACCTCTGTTGTGCTCCATGTTGGCATAAATTAATTCAGACATACCTCAATGGACTATATGAATAAAGATATGGCAGCACTCTCAGATTATGTGTCCCAGACATGTACGTCCATAGCCCTAAGCAGCATTCTACCTTAACCCAGGATGATGCCTCAATACAAACAAAAGAATTATTGACTTCAACAATTGGCATAGCTACTGGTGTCAATCCAGGGGATACAGTATTGGTCATCCTGGGATGATACGGTCGACAGTTTGCTTCAGGAAAAATTCACCTGACACAGCCAGAGCCAATGATGAGTTTTAGAATTGCTGTTTCCTATACCAGCTCATCCAACCTATTAGAAGTGAGATTTCTATAGCCATAGAATGTTAGAAGGGGATGTGCCAAGGAGTAATCGCCTTTATTAATTTGAGGATGTCTAAGCTGAAATGCTTTGCTGTTTAAAAAAAAATAGACTAGCCAACTTTTTTCAAGGAGCTGGGAACTACATAAATATAAAACAGAGAAACTAGTGACCTTAAAACTTCATTGATGAGATCAGTCACAATAATTTCCAAAAATCATGAATTCCAGGTAGTGTTCCAAAAGCAACAAGTGTTTATTCATCACAGACAAGCGATCCTCAATAACAAAAAATCTGAAAATATTTTCACAATTTTAAACATATCAACTTTTATATACTTAGAAGTAGATGTGGAAAATATACATATTGCTTAGTTTTAAACCAGCCTATTCATGGTAAACAATACCAACAGGGTCGTAAAAATGCATTTTAGAACAGCAAGTACCCACCCGCTCACACTACTACTGATTAGATCAAACTAAAGTCTAGTTAAGGAAAACACTACCTATTTGTAACCCACATTCCAAGATCAAGTATTAAGAAAAGCATAACTTATACATAAAAAGATATACATCAAATGACCTTTAACTAAAATCACTTTCAGCTAATGCAATGAATCCTTTATCAGGTCTGTGACAAGAACTAAAATCAGGAAAAAACACATAGCTATCTAACCATAAACATAAACTAGTATGCTATAAATAGAAAAATACTTCTGTCTAATAATATCTAGTAAATATCCATACGTGTATTAGTGTGCATAAAAAAACTGTCATTAATAGCTCAGAACAAAGGTCAGTGCTTTGCAAAAAAAAAAAAAAAAAAAAAAAAAAAAAAAAAACTGCCATGACAGTTTTCATGTTTACAGCCCCATAAACATGTTTATACAATGAAAACTAGTAGCAGAACCACACAAAAATGCAGAAAACAGTGGATGAGGTAAACTACTAATATATAAAAGTGTGCAGGTGTGTGCATGAGTGTGCATGAGCCTCCACCAGGATGGTAAACGGGGGAATTATACCAATACTACATGATAATAGCGGCATGAAAACGCATGTTTTGAATTTGCCATTTAAATCTCTGGTGTGATGCATTAAATCTAATCAAAGCAGAATTGAGGTTAAAGTAGCTATACATATATATCTATGTCTGGGTCTACTTCATAACATTGAAATTTCATAATGTTGAATTTCATAACATTGAGACCATAACATCTAAATCCCAAAACACTGAAAACCCAAAATATTGAAAACTCAGAACACTGAAAGTGTGCTTCATAACATTGAAAACTACATTGCACAAGTAAATAAGATCCCCTCCACCTACAACAATGCCTAACTAACAAACACATGTTCTACCATGTTTCTGCAGTGGGGCAAGCCCCCACACCCCCTGTGAATTAAATATACCAACTCCAAGTTCGCACTACAATGGAAAAATATTTAACTTTAATGAACAGGCAAGTTAAATTTTAAACTTTTTTCCATTGTAGTGCAATCTTGGAGTTCATATATTTAATTTATGGGGGTAGATGGGGGTACCCCCCTGCAGAAACGTATTAGAAAGTGTGTTTGTTAGGTATTGTTATAGGTGGAGAGGATGTTATTTACATATGTATTGTAGTTTTCAATGTTATGAAGCACACTTTCAGTGTTCTGAATTTTCAATGTTTTGGGTTTTCAGTGTTTTGGGATTTAGATGTTATGGTTTCAATGTCATGAAATTCAACATTATGAAATTTCAATGTTATGAAGTAGACCCCTATGTCTATATATATATATATATGTGTGTGTGTGTATACATATATATATATATATATATATATATATATATATATATATATATATATATATTTAGACACACATATTCTATACATCATTTTTTATTATTATTTAGTATAGATATACTACATAAAAATATTCCTCAAAAATTCCATAAAAAAGAACTTTGCAGATTGTGTGGCAGCTTACTTAAATTTAACACATTCTTAATAGGGCAAAAGTAATTAAGTCCTGCTTTTCTGATGGCATTTCATTTCAACTGCCAGCATAATTCTTTTTTCTCCAACACACCATTGACATCCCCTTCAAGCTCATCCATCTCCATATGGTCCAGAATGATACATTTGAAAACAGGATGTCTGAGGTGTTTTAATTAGTGTTTGGATAAGGTGTTCCTCTGGCATTTACGTCTGATATCAGAAAAATGATGGGAAATCCACCTTTTCAACTTTTTCATAGTCTTACTCACATAAAATGCAAGGCAATCATTACACATGGCCCTATATACAACTTTTTCAGTATTTCAGTTACCAACTGCTGAAGATTTTACCATGTTTTCAAGATGGGGCAATCAAATGAGTCACACTCCATCAAGTATTCACAAAAAGTGTAGTTATGTGGCCCACAGGTTGTAGTGCTCATGTGGTCCTGCTGTTCCTTAATTTTCTTTTCCACATAGCTACGTATGGTTTTGCTCTTTTTATATACAAAATTAGGGTGATCTCCTAAAACCCTTAAAAGCTGCTGATTGTCAGTGAGGATGGCCCAGTTCTCCTTAATAATGGCTTTAATTGTTTTGAAATCCAGGTGTTAGTTAAATTTTAACTGTCCTTACTTTTCTCTTCTTTTGGGCTAGGGTATCCTTATTGTATTATTCTACCAACAGGCCTATTCCACATAGGGCCATTATTAGTTTTAGAATCTCTAATGGGATTCAGGATCATATGTAGCATGTTTGATTCATATCCTCTGGTTAAGAAATCATTTTCAAGATAATTTACATTTTTGATAAAAGAGGCCAAATCTGAAGTAATCCTGTATAAGTTACTAATTAATTTTCCTCTGTCTTTATCAGTATTGACAGCCATATCAAGGAACTGCACTGACTCTGATCTGATGGGATTATTACATTTCAGGAAGGAGGTGGAGTTATTGATGTAATAGATAAACTCAGTGAGTTTAGATTTCTTACCTTGCCAGACTATGAATACATCATCAATAAAGTGAAGGTAGCTGGTTATAAAACTCTGGTATTCCCTTTGCAGTACAAATTCCTCCTACGTAAATGCAACATATGAGCTTTGACCTGTATACATTTTGCAGATGAAAATGATTCTATTATTTTTAATTAATATAAAAATACATTTAAAATATTTTGGAAAAATAGAAAGAATTATCAAGAAAATGATCCATAACAACATGGGACATTTCCAGACGTTGGACACAACTCAATTTGGTTTTATCAAAGGCAAGCTATGCCTACGCAAGCTGCTGGAAGTCTTTGCAAACATTACCAAATCAGTGGATGAAGAAAAATGGTTCACACTGCCTACCTTGACATGGCCAAAGCATTTGATACAATACCCCACTTGGGCATTGTTGGCAAACTCAGGAGGTTAGGCACAAACCCATATGTCACCCAGTGGATAGCCAGCTGATTCACAGACAAGACATACAAAGTTAGAAATGGGGAGTCCACCTCTAAAAAGATGGCATTCATAAGTTGAGTCCCTCAGGGATCAGTCCTGGGGCCATGCCCTTTTTTGAATTTACTTCTTTGATGTCAAGAATAATGTCAGTGGCCTCTGACTGACTAAATTTGCAGATAGTTGCAAATTAGGTGCTGCCATTGAATCCCTTACTGGCACAAATGTTCTCCTGGAAGGGCTAACACAAATAAACAACTGGTGTCAGAACCAAGGACTAAAGTTAAATGCCAAAAGCTGTGTAACAGTATCCTTTGGGAAGTCATCCACTCCTGGTAACTATCATTTAAGAGCTGACCCAGTAGTCAGGGACGTAGGGACACATATACAACACTAGCTTTTGCCAATCATGTCTACAGTAGTGAGGAAATCATTCTCTGTTGTGCAACTTAAAAACAAAGGTATGGCATCTAAGTCCAAAGAAGTCATTACTCCACTGTATTTGGTATTCATCAGACCTATCAATGAGTACAATGACCCCCTTTTTATGTAAATAACAAGGCAGTTACAACAACTGGAATGTCCACAGAGATTCCTCAATAAAAGAATACAGGCCATAATTAACAGGTCCTATGCAGACTGCCTCAGGGTCCTATCCTTGTATTCTGTCTCCTACAGGCTGTTGAGGGGAAATTTATAGGTTCATAGATAAGTACTAGGCTAACTGCCCTTGTGGGCATTTTAAGCCTAGTCAGTTACCCCATGTGAGAATCAAACCCTGCCCCTTGTGTTTCTAAAGCAAACACCTTACCCATTATGCCAACCTCCCTCCCCCTTCTCTGTGATTAAACAGGACATGCTGGAGAGACAGGAATGCATCCCAGAGACTATGCCTTCTCTGGAAAAGGCTCCCCATCTATGTGAAGCAGAGCTCCTGATAAACCCAATGCAGGTGTAACTTGGACAATTGGATGGGAACAGGAAATTCATCCCCGGCTTGGCACCTATGTCTCTAATGGACACAGGCAGCCTGTAAACGGTTCATCTCCCAGGACCCTTCTTATAAGTGTTTAATCTCCCAAGCCCCTGCTTACAGTTACTAAGGGTTTCAGAACTTGTTAGAGGTTTGGGATGCATGGCTAGGCTTAAAAAGGCCCTTGTGGCCATTAGCCTAGTAAACACCTATAAACCTATGAACCTATAAGGAGGCCATGTTGTTATGTACATTAAAAATTCCATCCAGTTTATATCAAATAATTTCATGCAAATTCTTCAGAAGCAAGTGTGGCATGTAAACCTGATATTCTCAATTTATCTATGAGGCACTAGTGAGGTATTCCCCTTCCCTGGCTGAAAAGTCATTGCTGTCAGTTTTTTGTAACTTTGACATTTAACATGCTTATTTGTCTTTTTATCCATACCTTCTTTTTTAACATTTTTGAAAGGGCACATTATAGCCATCGTGTTCTGTCTGTTGTCAAATTCTTTTCAATTATTCATTTGTTACCACAATTTCAGAAGATGTGGTGAACTAAGACATTTCCTGATTATTTAAATATTTATTTGATTTAAGAAGGATAAGAGCTCATTAAGAGCTAATAATAACCTGAACTCTTTATAGAGGTTCTGTTATTGTGTTGCTACTCCTGAAAAGTGTAACTGCCGTATTCTCTTTTGTGGCTTGGAACAGATTGTCATGATATGAGCTGGTGGTTAATCCAACTGACTAAAGCTAAATACAGTAGTACAAGTTTTACTAGTTATTGAACTGCCAAGATGCTATTGTTTATACATGATATAAATAAGTTGTATCCTTTTTTCCATTCTCAAACAAATGAACCATTCAAACTACTAGTAGGTCATTCACACCATGTACTTTAAGGTTTGCAGGAAAGTGCAATGACTGGAGAGATCAAAAGTAAGCAAGTCAAATGTTGCACTGGGCTTGATTAACTCCATTGGTAAGGCATTTGTCATTGACACTTGGCTACAAATTTTCTTTGAGCACTGTAAAGAGTCATGTTCTATTTTTTTTTTAATTTCACTACAAAATGAAAGAACATGATATAGCTGTGACATTACAAAGTACACAAAAAAAACTTTATTTCATCTGTCTTGTTTGTACAGCTAGCAAATTGTATCTGTCCCTCCTGTATCCTCATCTTAACAACCAAAAATCCCAGATCTTGTTGAATAACTATTCATAACAATGTCAGCAAGAGTTTTTGCATTTGTCTAATTCCACACTTCTAATTCATGGTATTAAAAGTGGTGAAACCACATTCAAAGAAAACATAGAAAATACTACAGGAAGGGTACACATGTATCATTAGATTCAGGCAATGGAGAGAAGTAAGGGGGATTTTCACCAACAATTCATGAGAATGTCTATAGAGATTCCTTGCCAACATGCAGTGAATGGCTGGATAAAATTAACCAAGTTAAATGCATTTTTAAATTCTCCATATCATTCTAGATTATGCAGGATGCCCATGTAAGTTTCTAAGTGAACATAACAAGAAATACATATGATTTGTATTTTTCTTATATAGGATTCAATATTCTACCTTCTTCCATTGCTATCAAACACATGCATTCATAAATACCCCAGTGAACTCCTCAGCGCCACACATTGCAGTGACCCATTCCATCCTCATTCTTTTCTACAAAGAAATATTTCCACAGATCAAAAGAATAGGTCCAGCTAAATTTCTTTCTTTTATCACCTTCTTCTCTCGCTGTCATTCATATTCAGCACAACATCTTAAGATCTCCCAGATAAGATTCTAGACCCCGTATCATGTTCCTCCTGCCTTCTCTGGTATTTAGTGATAACAGAGCTAAACTCTGAAGTATCTCATCATATTCTTCCCTGTGCCATCTATTGTCTCCTTCTGGTATGTTCTTCTGAATTCTTTCAAGTAGCCTGATGATTTTTGCCTCATATGGCCTCTATAATATCTGAAAGTATTTTTGATATACTCATACCAGAGTCTGAACATGAATTTTATCACAGTAAGTAAAGTAGAATTAAACTATCCAGCAATAGTGCTAGTATCATATTTTTAAGAAAATGTAGCTCTAAATGATGAAATTGAGAAATTGTTTGGTCTCATACCAACACACTTTCCACTTTACATTCACACACGTATTTGAAGTTTCAACTTCTTCTTTCATTGCCATATCCGTTAGGCTTGGATTTGGCGTAATGATTAATGTCTTCATCTCATAAACACAAAGTAGAGTGTTTGATTCTAACCTCAGGTTACTGTCTCGACTTAAAATGGCCCTTCAATTTAGTTATCCTAGCATTCACCTATTAATTGTGCAACTGTGTTCCCTTTCACAGGTTTTTATCAGTGAGTATTCAGATTCTAACAAAAGTTTGCTTTCCACTTCATTATTTTTAATTACACTCTGATTTCTATCCCCCAGTGCTGAATCACGTAGCCCACCAAATTCACTTGGTCTTCATGCCTTGGTTAATTCCAACAAAAATCAACAGATTACTGTCAGACTGCTTCTAGTGCTATATTATACTACACTTACATTATTACAACATTGCTAACATGTTTGTAATTACAATCAAATCAGATAGCTGTTCTTCAGTATGATTAAACATTGAACACCTTAACTGTATTATCTCCAGCTAGATAAAGAAAAGGTTGTAACTTATATTTCTTTATTCTTTTCCATTAATGCTGAATTAATGCTGTAAATGTTAAATGCCTGCATGCACTGCTGTGAATTTTCTAGTAAGTTAACTTGAAGAATCAATTACAGCATGTAGAATTCCCTGACATTACTCTCTGCATCTGGTGATAATGTTGGTTGATTTTTTTAAACTTCATTAGAACAAGATGATGTTTACATTTATCTTCAACTCAGCATACATTACCACAGTGTCATACACAGGAGAGCATGAGTACACAGCTGTGTGTATCCTTTATATAAGTAACAGTCCCGTATCTGTACTGAGATAGTATTTGCTAGAACTATTGCTATCAACTTTTATCTTGGGATACTCTCTCTTCAGTCAGGTACCATTTCTTTATTTTATATTGAATGTCTTTGTTGTCCTTTTGTACAGTAGTTAAACTACATATAAGTTAATGTTCCAATGCACTGCACAAGCGTTCTCTCTTTAGTAATTTATGTGGCCAATATCTGAGGTGGACGAACTTGTAACTAATAATGGACATTTCATTACAACAGTTTCTAGGAATATATGTTGCATTGACTTATTATATACTTATTGTGTCAAGACAATCATGAAAGTTTTCATGTTATTGCAGAAGATTAAATTGAAGTTTATGAGTTTGGGGAGTAGTGATAATTCAATAAAGGTGTTTAAAAAATGGATGGGAAAGAAAGCAATGGAAACCTGATGTGATGGGCAGTGAAGGTGGAGTATAGCCATAAAAGAATGTTGTTGAAAATTTGTGTAGGAACAAGAAGAATACCACCCCCCCCCCCTCTGCTGACCGAATTCTCCTGGAATGTACAATCATAGGCCAATGGTGTTGAATACTTCACAACTGAGGAAAGGCTTCTGGCACTGACAGGTCAGATGGGATTGAAGATAAGTAATGTCCTTAGAGCATGCCTTGATTCAAATAGTTTGTGTGATGTACAGCACACCCAAAAATACAGAGGCAGATGCTGGACTTAGAGTGAGTCAGTTTGAAGAATGAGTAGCAGACTCATCATGTGATTTGTTTCTCAGTTGTTTACTAAATGCTGTGTCACTAGGGAGATAAGTAATGTTTCTCTGTGATTCTATGATTTCTATTAACTGTGTGATTGTCTAGAGGTAATTTCTCAGCCTTGTGGAGGTTCCTCTCACTTCACTGAATGATTATTCTGGTAAAGCCAATTTTCCTACCTCTTTTTAAGAATATTTGCAAAATTTGAAAACTATGATTCTCTGCTATACTTTATTCCAAATTGATAAGATTATCAAGGCCTGTGTCAGGGTTAAGGTGGGTAGTTAGTTACATAGCTACACTAGTCCTTAGGAGACAAGAAAAAAGCTCTACTGGAGCACATGGCAAATTGCTAGTGCACTGGTTAAAATTTTACTAAAGTCTTCATGACAGTAACTTGCCTAAATTGTGGCAATGAGATATATCATAGTGGTTCTTCTCCTATTACCACTTTCAGTTTGATCCTATTCTACACAGGTAGTAGAGTTTTCTTTTTTTTTATACAACAGAAGGATCATCTTCATTTCTTTGTATCTTTGATATTCAGTGAAATCAGACAGCATGCCCATCAAGTTTTATGAAATTTTCCTGCCATCTTACTCCTTCATCTTCACTGTCTGGTTCTATGAACAGTACAGTGCTGACCTTTCTAACGTTGTTCATATTAGTTCCACCTCTAATATTTTGGCCCATTTCAAATGACAAAGCTTGAGAAGGTATTAGTAACTCTAATCTCTGTTCTAAAGTCACATTCATGAAGGGTTGATTTTCTTCCTATCACTGGTGGTCTTAGCTGGGCTCTATCACTGCTCTGAAAATATTAGCTCACTCTGTTGAGGTCCTGTTAGATGACATTCATAATACTTATGAATGTCTGCACAGGGCTTTCATATTGTCCATGCTGGAAACTGCATGTTTTGGAAAGAGTTTTTTTAAATGCTTTCATATCATCTATTCATTTCTTACTTCTCTTTTCTTTTCCATCAAGGGTAGCCTCTTCCCTTCAGCTATTGAGTAACATTTTCAGCAGTTGTACTGGTTAACAAAAAACTGTAGGACTCAAGCTTGCCACAGTTCATTATTATGAAGACTCCCCCTCCCAAAAAGCACACACACAAATGAAAGTTTCTAAGCTTACCTCTTTACAGCCACTTTGTGCATAATGGACAAAAAAAGCAAGCTGAGTAAATTATAGCTTGATAGCTGACTGTCCTATCTCTTCCACTGCAGCCCTACTGATATTTGTAATCTTCAGAATGACAAAAGCCACCTGTATATGGCCTATCATGTTCAGCAACTTAGAACCTACACCATTACACTTGTAGAATTTAGGGACAAAGCTATATTTACCAAGTAAATTGCTAGAGTGCAACCAAATGGTCATCTTCTTCAAGGGTGCAGAGGATGAACATTAATGACATAATATACAAAACACTCTAATATAATATACTAATTATATACTAATAATACACTGAACACTCTAATCTGATGTATACTTCTGGTAATCTGTTTATGTAACTTGTTGGAATGTCTGCCTTCTGGTAAAGCAGATCCAGTTTGCATTATGGACTAAGAACATCATTTGTTTTGTGTTAATGTCTGGTTGGATAAGAAGCTCCCTGAGACAACAGTGACAAAAGTTAATTTACAGAAGGCACCCTATCCCCATGCAGTTATTACTCTAAAATCAACTTGTTACTTTCTGGAGCTATGTCAAAAATGCTTTTCCACAAGTAGACTAGAGCAGACCAATCTATACCCAGACAAAAACCGTAGACAATGTTGCTTCATTACATAACTCCAACTTCATTAATAATATAAATTCACTACTTAACAAAGACACCAACCATTTACCCCAGCTTAACTAATATGTCAGTGGCAACCACAATACTTTCTCCTTCAACACTGTACCAACCTCTATAATTAAAAAGCATCTTTTAAAACTAAAAGCTACCACCTTAACTGCAGATAAAATACCAGCTGAATATCTTAAAATTGCAGCACCTATGTTGCCTACCCCATCTCAATATCAACAGAGCCATCTCACTGTGTCATGTCCACTCACTGTGGAAGAAATCATTCATTCTACCCCTGCATAAGGAGGGAAACCCAACTGATCTATTGAACCATAGCCATGCTCTCCCCATATTAATAATCTTTGAAAACTACATCCATTCTCAACTCTTCAATCAAATTCTTACCAATAACCTGCTCTCCTCCACTCAGCATGATGTAGACCACACTACAGTACTACTACTTCTGCACCAAATGACTTCTCTAATAGCATTAATCATAGCATCAATATAGGTAATAGTATATCTGTCCTTTTCACATTGTTGTTCACAATAACCTGCTCCATCAGCGAGCCATCCTTGATCTCTTCTACTCCACAGGTTCCCCAGCTACCTCTCTGACAGATCTCAAGTTGTTAAAAGGCAATCTAGCAAGTCTACCTTTTTAACAGTCTCTGCCTGTGTCTCCCAAGGCTCCATACTTGGACCACTAATTCATCAGTAATTTATACAATGTCTCAAAATATGTCAAACTTTCAAATACACCATTGATGCTACCCTTATCTGTTCTGTCCCAAACTTAAGTCTTCTTGAGCAGCTGAACAGATGATTCATTCTCCTCCACAGAAAACCGGCTAGCAAAATCAGACCTAGTACTTAACCAAAAGACAAAACTTCTTTTCACTCCCATCTCTCATACCAAATGCAAAGCTAACTTTCAAATCACCTCTGCAAATAACTCAAATATCATGGTAGTCTCCAATACTAAATTTCTGCAGGTTATAGAAGGTGATACCATTATATTTAACCTCCACATCAAACAAACAAACAAAAAAATATCAGAAGTTTAGTTCTTTTATACCCAGAGAAATATTATCCAACTGAATGCAGCTGAATAACATTTTATTATCCCCCTACCTGCTGCCTACACTTCTGTCTTCATCTCCAGTTTCTACCAGTCTGAGTCCACCCAGACAGCTAAATCAGAGCAATGTTATAATTGTTTGTGCCTTTCGGCTTTTCCCGGTTAGGGGTCACCACAGCGGAACTCCGGTCCGCTAATGATTGGCAGTAGATTTTTACGTACTGGCTTGCCGGGACTAACGCACAACATTCAACAAAGGAACACCCATTCACGCATGTCGCTACACAGAAGATGCTCTAAATGAGAATCGAACGGGCAACTAGCTAAATTTGCTTCCAACAAGCCATACTCCACACACCAGTATATTGCCATCAAGCATATGAAATAGCTTCAATTTCCTTACCTTCTCAGCTAGTCTCAACTTCAGTTTGTATGCAGAATAGTCTTTCCTCCTGAAAAATGCCCTGCAGTAATTGGGGTACTAAAACTCTATGTCGCCAATAGATCTCTCAGCTCTACAAAGAAACATCTCCTCACAATTCACAAGCCTCAAAACAAAGCAGGAAATGTTCTTTGCTGTAACTGTATCTTACAACTGTGGAACTCAACCACCCACTAAATCAGATTCCTCAGCAATGCACTTATCTTCAATAGTAAATTAAAACTCATTCTGCCTGACTGCTGGCTATCCTCCTGTTATTCCTTAGGCTGAATTACCCTTAAATTGCCTGTCCTGTTTAAGCATACCTGCCAATGACATTTTCTTCTCTTTTATTTCTATCTTCTACTCTGATGATAAAATGCTTAGAATTACATCTAACATTATGTGCTAATACTTAACTGTACCCAATGCTGATTAGGTTCTTGCAAAATATATTTGCTTATTTCATAATTATCTGTCACAAGTGCAGTCACTTTTTAGCATGTGACTTCAATGGTATTATAGAAACCCCCCTGGATTCACAAATCCTCCGTGTAAGACTTAATAAGTCTTACTCGGAGGCTGCAGTTGAATGGTATGATGTCAGCATGCCATGAATATTCATGAGGGCACACTGACTCATTCATAAGTCTTATATGGACCGTGTAGGAAAGGAGGGGGCATGTCTGACTGCCGAGCAGTCTAAATGTCCACGCCCCTGCAAGGGTTGGAAAAGTAAAATGAAAACACACAAGAGCGAGTCCGCTCAAATGTCTTTGCACCCAACACCACACTCCCTGACATTGTAAACTCCCATCACAGTTATAAAAAGTAAAACATTAATTTTATTTTTTTTAAATTCCCGAAATAGCTGCCTGTATTTGCGCATGTGTGTGTGGGTGTGCCCATTGCTTAACTGTAGTTAGCAATTTCGACATGGAAGACCATAAGAAAGAATGTTTATACAAATCACACCAAATAGCAATAGTGTAATGGGAGAGCATTTGCACAAGGAAGAGGCATTCACGGTTCGAGTCCCACCACTCCCCTTCTTATTTATGTTTTAAATCAGTATATGAAATAATACCTGATATATATGATTAAAATATTAGTAAAAAGCAGTGAAATGGCCAATGTATCAATGAACAAAATATATATTTTTAAAGGATCCTGATATATAAATGCCCGCAGTTAAGCAGCGCTTTACCCAGCACAATAGAGTTGTCCATAGTTTAATTGCGCTTTACCCAGTGCAATAGACTTGCCCAAAGTTTAAGAGCGCTTTACCCAGTGCAATAGAGTTGCCCAAAGTTTAAGAGCGCTTTACCCAGCACAATAGAGGTGCCCATAGTTTAATAGCACTTTAACCAGTGCAATGTGTCTGTGCAGATGTGAACGCTGCGCCAACCAGGGCACCATAGGGCACCATGGAGCAACGTAGAGCAAAGTTGCTTAAATGCAGCCACACCCCCTAGTCTGTCTGGACAGTATTAAAATAAAATGAATGACAAGGTTCAAACCCAGGACTCTGTGCATCATAATCAAAGTACAGAACCACTAACCCAAGACAGCTTAGGAGAAAAAGACACTGTTAACATACATATACATAGAAATGGTAGATTAACCATTACTAAGCAGGTCTGCAGTCAGCCGAGAATTTAAAAAAATGGAAAATCACAAAAAAGTGCGGGAAATGCGCCATATTTAATCCCCATAGGTGGGAATACTCGCCATAATTTATTGTAGCTCACATCTGCAGTTGGAATGGCTGGTGCTGGAGAGGGTACATGTTTCCGAGTGCAATGTTGGGGCACCAAGGAGTCGAAATACATGGTTTGGCTCCTTGTCCACCATCATAAGTCAAGACTCCTGCAGGGCCAGTTCCAAGGGACAGAGTACAAGGCAGAGGCTTGGAACCGGTTAGCTCATGACCTAACCAGTGTCACAGGCATTCCTCGGACTGGTGAGCAGGTCCGTCACCACAATGCAGACCTGAAGAGATGGAAGCAGGACTGCCTGAACCAATGGATACAGGAGGCCCTTGGGATGCAAGATGCCCCACAACTGAGTAGGTAGCCATGGGATGTAGTATGTAAGAATTGATAATTGATTCTGTATAACGGATAGGTATGTCTCAATATCCCTTCATTTACTTTACAGCTGCAGGTGACCGTGCTGCGAATCAGCAAGCTTATGCAGATAGGCTGCTAAGGCTGCGCCACCAGGCAGGTTAGTAATTATTCTGCATGTATTGTTATATAAAATAGGAGAGAGAGCATGAAATAAAGTGTTGTAGTCCAATAATACAGCCATAAAGTTGTCTGAACAAGTCCTCTGCATGTACTGTCAGATAAAAAAGTCAGAGAGCCAGAACAAGAGTGTAGTAACCCATTAAGAAATGTAAAATATGTCTGGAATAATATCTCTGCAGGTACTGTCATATAAAATAAGTGAGTGTGCCTGAAAAAGAGTGTTCTAACCTATTAATAAAGGTATAATATGTCTTGAATATGTCTTCCATATGCACTGTTATAACAAATAAAGGAGTGAGCCTGTGGAAAAGTGTGTAATGTCATTAATAAAGGTCTAAAACCCAGAGTGTGTCTGTGTCACTTAGTTTGAAATGTTGTTGTACCCTTGCATTATACATATAGTACTGTTTTAAAAAGTGCTGGCAACCCAGAGTTGTGCAGTCCCATCTAAAGTGGGTGATCGAAGTGCTAGTAGCTGTGAAGCATATATACAGTCCTCAACAGTCAGTTACTGGCTGGCATGCATAAGTAAATCTGCCACATGAGTAGCATGTTAATTTGTTCCCCAGAAATGTGAGTGTGCTTCAAGAAATGCAGGGTTCTGTACAAATTAAAGTGAAAATGGCATGTGAAAACATCTAGATATGTAGATAAAGAAATATAAATGCAATCAAGAAATATGTAGCAGTAACATCTGCATCTTGGACAGTTAGTACGTCAGATATAGGTCAGGTATATATTGAACTAGCCAAACCCATTACACAACCTAATGCATGGTGGCAAGTGTCATAATACATGTAGGGGATATACACTTGCAGTCACTAGGAATGTAGTGTAGACTAAAAGTAATTATAAGATGTTAATTGAGTTTTTTTCTACACCCTACCATATGTGCATAAACCATGCAATTCCACACCTCAATGGGTATGTGTAATCTTAAATATTTGTTGGGACATATGTGCTATTGTTCTATAAATATTTGCATTCACGTTGATGCATGTGCCCTGTTCAAACACCACAATCATGGTTGCCTGTTGCTACCAAACATCCCTGCATGCTGTTGGAATATCCACTGTTGTTCAGTATATACATGTGTTATGCTTGCTGTTCAAACTGTTGGAACCTTGGTGTGTTGGGTTAATGGGGATATTACTGCATGCTGTTACAACTAATCTGGAATGCTGTTGTTTATGTTGTAATTAAACACACCTAATCACAGAACGTATGGGAAGACTTGTCCCAGCGGACCCACCTGTCCCTCCTCAGCTGGCGAGTGCACCTGGCACCAGCAGGTCTGGTGCCCAGCCTGGGCTCCCCTTCTCCGTTGGTCCTGTGCCACCTTTGGGTGGAAGCTCTGCAGGGGATGGGGCTCCTGTCACCCTTCAAAGGGTCCGGGCTGTGGTGCGTAGGGAGATCCAGCGTTCAGTAGCTGATCCCCTATGCCAGCCCGAGGCGAGAGTGGCGCATCTCAAGGATGAGCCTGCCCATCCTACGCAGCCCTCAGCACAGCCACCCTCGGGGCTGTGAAGGTGCAATGGTGACTTCCCATGGGTGGGGATCTCAGTTCCACTGTTACCATCTGTGGGCTCATGGGCTTGCGATTTCCAAACATCCGTCCCCGTCAATTGTGTTCACCCACCCCATGTGTCATACACCGCCTCCTGTATGCGTCTTGTCTGTCTTGTCTGTTTACCTCCCCAACCTACCTCCACGAACATACTTACTTCCTCTACCTCACTTTCCACTCTCACCTGAAAACAAAAGGGCAATCTGTACCCACAAAAAAATTATGCTCCATACATAGCTGCCCATTTTGCACACATGTCCACTGGACATGTAAACTGAAAATTATAATTGGCAGTATAACATACTTTGGTCCTCACCCCTCTCCCAGGGGTGGAAGATTTCAAATTTCACTACAAATTTATTGCATATGCACAGCTGTTGCTGGTAAAGAATTGGGCAGCTATGGACCTTCCCTACACCCGTCCTGCACATCCCGAGCTTGTTTACACTGTCTGTCCCTCTTTGAGCTCCCTTTTTCACCACTTTCCTATCTCCCCATTTTCTGTTCTTTCAAAGAAATTAGCTTGGGGGTTAAAGGGAGTAAGCACTTTTAAGCAGTAGTAAGCAGGTTTAAGCGAGTGTGCACATGTGTGCACTTAGCTAAGCATCACTAAGCGTCACGCAAACCTGCTTACAACTGCTTAAAAGTGCCTTAATCACTCTATGTCAGGACTCTTGTTCTGCTCAGCAGCAAAAAAAAAAAAAACTCTGCCAGTCTTGAACCCCAGACCATTGACACAACAGACTGCATGAATTACCATTAAGCCACAGCAACTATACAAATAACTTGGTGCTGAAATAAATATATCATGCATTACAATGTGGGAATGTAAATGGAAATTAGGAATGGCATAACACAAATCCTGTTCTGTGGGTCTTTACCAGCAGTTGTTGTGGAATTGCATGACATGACTGTGAAAGGAGAACCAGCCATCCCAGCAGGGAATAATGTTACAGTAGCACCTTACAAACACCACACAGTATCAGACCAGGATTAACACTGGCAAAGTTGTATAGGGCAGAGGCCAGACTCCCCGACTGTGACTGCTTTACAGGGATGTCCCTGATTTGTAAACAAATATTAGCTGTGCCCCACTGAATCACTCTGAAAAGTACGAACTTTAGGCAGAGAAGTGTGGAATCAGACGTAATGAATAATGTCAGTAGGTGAGAGGTGACACTGTTTGTACATCAGAAAAGGTGTAGTTATACATATGCTCTGATTCCCAAGAAAGTATCAACTGCAATATGTTTGTAATATATTGCAAGTGTATCTCACTTATATGTACGTTTCATTGAGGCCGTTCAAATAAATACCTGAGAGTATCTGAGGCCTGGCAGAGGCAGAAACACACAGGCATATCAGCATTACTGCTGTTACACACTCTGCAAATAGCTTTGGAAGGAGTTCCACAAGCATGCCCTTATGTAGGAGTACAACACAGAAATATCACAGGATGTAGCCATGTACTGCTAGCAACCAACTGTGACAATGCCATTGTGCCAGTGCTGAGAAGACTGGTGTGGTGCACAGACAAAGTATAATAGGCTAAACTCTAGCTACCATCTGGATATGTCCAAAAGTGGGAGCTACACAGACAGACTACTTGCCTTGATAGACTAACAGGTACACAGCAACCCTGTATGTTCAGCAAGATAAACCTCACATGATAATAAAAAATGCTCTTTGCAGTTCTGCACCCCTACCCAAAGGTACAACACACCTGTGTATTCAGGCAAAAACAAGGATGTAGGTAGGCATACTCAGTACTGAAATATGTCCAGTTGTCTTGAGCAGCCTGTATTAATGTCAACACAAACAAACCACAAACTGTTCAAAAGTGAGTAACATAATAATTACAGTATGGCAGTTCACAAACACTGCATGTGCCACAGGAATGCAGTGCAATAACCACATTCGTATGACAGTTAATTGTCTAATTCAGAAAGAAAGTACATACTCCCATGTATCCTGTGTTAGCATTTGGAGGGGTGAGTACATGTCTACACTGAGAAGTGTGTACTGTAAGCAGCAACATTCAGGTTTGAGTACAACATGCATATCACTGGCTACAACCCTAGCTTCAGATAAGAGACATATACCAACCTTCTGACTGACACAACGGTGTCCAGAGCAAACAAGCATGGGTCCCACCTTGGAAAGCTGAAAGAGCTACACCTACCTAACCTAGCATTTTATAGCAGTGGGCTGCAATCACAGTGAGTACTGCAATCACCACACAGCAGGCTGCATGCAATTACTGAATGGTGGGCAGCAATTGGTGCAGAGGCTGTCACAGGCAGATGTGCAGATACCTAGAAAAGCAGGCTGCACCTGCTGTCCACACATGCAATAATATCATTGCAGGTACAGGGAGATATAGAGTGAGAGCGAGAGAGAGACAGAGACACAGACAACAAAGACAGAAACAGAGACAGAGGGAGAAAACCCAAAACAAACAACCAAAAAAAAACCCCCAAAAAAAAAAAAAACAACAAAACTGTAATAACAACAGACGGAGCAGGGAAATACAGAGGTAAGGTATGTAACTCATATGTATGTGCTTGCATATAGTAGATGTTCCTGAACAGTACTCTACACACTGCAAATCATCCATGTGTGGCAGCAGTATGTATTTATCTGTATCTGCACATGTGCATAGGGCAAGGGACATACTGCAACTGTTAATGAAGGGTGGACAGATATCTGTCATTGAAGGTTGTTATGTGCATATATCTATGTACATTGTAGTGTGTGGCATAGAAAACACCATGCAGTGCTGATATATGTCATGTGGTGGTTAAACGCTGTGGGACTGATTTTTCAGATCTGCTGTGTTACAGCCAGTGAGGCCTGCTAAAGCTACATGGGCTGAGGATACCAAAATGCATTCTGCACAACACTGTGCAATATAAACACATAACTGTACATCCCACAACTGGCGCATAAGTGATATTCCCACAATGAAAGGTGGACTGTACATGTGCCTATATGTACATCTATGTGTACAGCAATGGATGTGTACATGTATGTGTATAGATATGTATATATATATATATATATATATATATATATATATATATATATATATATATATACACACACACACATATAGAAAGAGAGAGAGACATGGGGTCATATGTACTGCAACAGGTGTGTGGTGACCAAGGCATGGAGTGTCAATACTGCAGTGCCATTCCACCTTTCCAAAACACTGTACCCATTAACTACCACATAGGTAGAGATCTACCTAACACTGAGGGTGTGATAAGGGAACATGGGACACAGGTGGACAGTAGCCTCCTCTTTGATAAAGACAGTGCCACACTAGACCTGTAATCTGTCTGTGTGGTTGTGTCATGACAACAGGTGTGTCATCTAGGGAAATATAGGTCAGTGTTGCTGTCTACTCATCACAATGCCTTGTGTGGTATGTACCTCACATGACAACTACAGCAGGTGGAAAGGCCACAGACATACCTCACAAAGGGTAATACTGGCCGCAAACAGATGCTCTATGCAGACCGACTCACAAAACCACATCTAGACTGTATTGCATACCGGCCACACAGAGGTGACCTCTGCCGGAAATACAGAGGTATGTCAGACCCATAGCTGGGTGACAACCACCATGGCAACATATCACAATACCTCCTGGATACACGCTATAAGGCCCTAAACCTCGTCAACTCACTAAACAGCACATGCTGGAGGGATAGGTTCCTATCTCAGAGATATGCCATACACTGGAATAGACCACCTAGCAGTAGCAAACAAGGCTCCTCATTAGCATTTGTCATAAATACCCCTGCTGATTGTTTGGGAGATTGATAATACACCCCATGAATCCCCTCTGTGGTTCTGGTTGACAGGGGCAAGTGAAATCAAAGTACATGTGTGTCAAAGGCCAGGGTAGCATATGGCTAGGCTGCTGTAGGCCCTAGGGCTAATAGCATATTACCTACCTATGACACTATGCACTCACACATGTACTCAATGCAATACCTACTATGTGAGATTGAATAAGTGTAACACTGAATGTGTGCAAGGTCTGTAAAGGTGTGATAGGTTAGTGTGAAGTTGTATCTGACATGGTAGTGTCTATCATAGCTGTGAGGCCAGCAAAAGATGTGTATTGTACTGTTAGGCAGACATAGTAGTATGGCATATGATGTGACATAGTTCCTTGTTGACGACTGTGTTGTCTCATTGTAGGCTAAAGCAATACATGTATGCTTACTGAGTGATACTGCTGGTGAATCCAACTCCCTAAGAACTGTATTACTACCTGAAGCTGTAGGCCTAAACAGCACAGTATGGTGTGTGTTCACATTGCTTGGAACACTGCCTTGTGTGTTTCCTGTAGTCTGCACAAAGGACATAACTCAGGCATAAGAATTTGTAAGTAGTGGCACACAGTACTGTATGGTACACAGGTAAAGCTCATCTGTGTTGGCATACAGTGGTGTGTTGTATGTTTGTCTGATGTGTGTGTAATTATTCCTGTACCATGGCTGCAATCATATGTGTGTTACAGGGTATACGTGTGTATCTAGCAACATATGTACTCTGTTACAGCAGTATGCCACCTATAGTAACAACTGTGCACATATGTTAGGCAGGGCTATGGCATCAATGACTAAGGTGGTTGAATGGTACTACTGTAACTGTACTTTACATTCATTGAAATGGATGACATCTCTGTTCATGAACCTGTGGCGAGGTTGTGCATTGTGTCACAAACAGTGTGCCGGGTACTGTTGTATAGTGATTTGATATATAGTGTGTGCCAGGCACTGTTAGTCAGTTGTGGCCTGAGAACCAATACGTGGTATTGAACATGTGTATCCTCTGACAGACACATGGATGGTATATATGTTAGTAAAGTGATATTTGTGGTTAAAGCTGTAAAGTGTGTCACAGGACTTGCACACTCATATTCTTCATATCTTTTTCAACCAGATGCCCCACCAACGTAACCCGTCTTACACAGAGGCGGAGGAAGAGGAGATTCAGCAAAACATGGTGCAGCACTACAAAATTCTGTTTTCCAGAAGCAGCCAGCACCAGCAGGAGTGGACTGCACTGTGGCAGGATCTTGTTCATCAGGTAAATGACATAGACATGCATAACTGGACATATGAGCAGGTACGCCATCACTGCAGTGATTTAATTAGACAGGTCTGGCAGCGTGCATCTGTTATCCAAAGACAACAGCTTGCCACAGGCAATGGGGTGGCCACACCCCCCTCACCAGAGTTGAGGATCTGCTCCTAAGCATGGAGGCTCCTAGACAACAGCAGCAACTCCCACTGGCATGTGTTGTCATGGAGGCCGGAGCCACCCAGCATGTTCACATGGAGTGAGCAGGTAACATGCCCTATCTCTAGACTACAGTTAACTGTATTGTTAGATTATGTCTACATGAGATGTGTACTGTGTGTTTAGCAGTTGTGCTGCCTAGTGTTGTGCAATACTGATATTTTGAATATTATCTGTACACCTGTGACTGTTGACTGTTGTTCTACTGTAGTTTAGCATACCCACAGTAACAATGCCACAGTTGTGGCCACTGACAAACTCTCTCATATTCTCATAGGTCCCTCTGGTGTGACAGCAGGGCAGACAATTCATGCTGGTGAGTGTGGTATAACTGCAATGTTGGCAATGAACTCTGCATGCCATAGGTGAGGTGTAAGCCATGTACACGTAACACACGTACGCATAATGCATGCCATTCATGTTTGCTGTAAGACATTACACAGCTCAGTAATGTCAGTAGCTGCCTCAATGACATGCAATACACAGAGCATCAGACACAGTTGTGGCAACACCGTACTGCACATTGGATAGGCATAGTTGCTACAGCTGCACACAACATAACACGTTTATCATACGCATTACATAAAAACATGCTACATATGGCGTTATCACACACCTGCTGTAAGGTCACACTTCAGTATCCCACATGTCATCCACACACATGATGTACCTCAGGGGTAGAGGCCTATCATGGGACTGTGCAACACTCTTCAACACAGTTTAGCACACTCACAGTAGCAATGCCACAGTTGTGGCCACTGACAAACTGTGTCATATTCTTGTAGGTCCCTCTGGTGTGACAGCAGGGCAGACGATACATGCTGGTGAGTGTTTTAACACTTTAATATTGGTAATGACATGTGCATGTCATAGGTGAGGTGTAGGCCATGTACATGTAACACACCTACGCATAATGCATGCTGTGCATGTTTGCTGTGAGACATTAAACATCTCAGTAAATTCAGTAGCTGCCTCGATCACATGCAATGCACAGAGCAGCAGACACATTTGTGGCAACACTGTACTGCACATTGGATATGCATAGTTGCTACAGCTGTACAGAACAGAACATGTTTATCATACGCAGGACATGAAAACATGCTACATTTGTCATTACCACACACCAGCTGTAAGGTCACACTTCAGTATCAAACATGTCATGTACACACACATGATGTACCTCAGGGGTAGAGGCCTATCATGGGGCTGTGCAACACTCTTCAACACATAACACAGTCATGTTAGGCAATGCTCACTATTGGGCACCTCACACACCCATGTACAAAGTGGCTGTGTAATTGTGAATGTAGCCACGGCACTGCAGTTCAGGTACAGCATGCTAGGCGTTGGTCTTGCACACATTAGTAGCTGTGAGTGACCACAAGATGCATGATGATGATGGCACAGGGTATTACACCCCATCCAGTTACAGTGACCACAGTACTACTCATAGCAGTCATTGTTGTGCACCTCAATGTTGTGTGTGTGCAAACATATGCACCTATACACAATATGCATAGCATGTTGTGTGTGTGCTTATATATGCCAGTATACACAATATGCACAGCAGTCCCCATCTGTACAAAGTGTCACATATATGTCCTGGAATGCTATTGGGTGTATAGGTCACATGACACACATTGGGTATGTGTGGTGTTTAATGTTGCAGTCATGTAGCATGCCATGTTATGGCTGGCACCGACATATCTGCAATATGTCCCACACTCACCATAACCACTGTACAATGGCCATGTTGAGCACTGGGATTCCTTCATGTCTACATGCACCACTCATACCGTGTGTGTACATAGCATGCATTTGCTGCACCTGTGCCCACTATTATCTGCTATGGACACAGACACTGTAATCAGACATGGAAATCTATGTGTCACACAGATAACACATGCAGCCATTGTATGTATACCTGTGAGTGATGGTGCACAGGACATTGCAGAGCTGATAATACTTGCACAGCAATGTTGTGTTCATGTACACATTGTGTTCCAGGGTGTAGCCAATCACAGAACAACTACACACATGCATAAAAGCCATGTATATTGTCATTAAATAGGGCCATCTACACTTGCACTGTATGGTCTTGAGCAACACATATTCTGCATGCTGACACGTGTGAGGTGACTGTCACCCACCTTCATCCACTAATGAGTATGTGTTGGATTGCTGGTGTGTGTGTGTGTGTGTGTGTGTGTGTGTGTGTGTGTGTATGTGCTGTAGTGAGGAGTGTATTTGTGTGCATGTGTGCATGTGTTCATGTGTGCATATGTTCATGTGTTCATGTGTGCATGTGTGCATATGTGCACATGTGCATGTGTTCATGTGTGCTTGTGTTCATGTGTGCATGTGTGCATGTGTGCATGTGTGCTAACATCATGTACAGATTGCAAAATGTGTTTCCTGTCTTCCTCTCACAGGTGCTGAGTTTGGGGTGGCTGAAAGCAGCAGGGAACCTGAAGTCACTGCCACAAATAGTGGAGATGATGAGACATGTATTCTGGCACAGGAAGGTTTGACAGGGTCTGTCGTTGGTCCGCCAATCAACAGTACACAGCATTCAACCCCACCTATGCGCACACTCATACTGCCAATACAGCCCTCATCACCAATGGCCTTAGCCGAGAGACAGCATACAGTTGGCATTGACCACGAGAGTGTGGTACCCATGGCACTTGCATCCCCTCACATCAGCCATAGCCAGATTCCTGGAATGGTACCACATAGGGGGATGTCCAGGGGTTCTTGGAGGAGCACCGCTGGTCGTATTGCCCCTAGCAGACGTGCCCTCACATGTCTTACAACCTCCCGTATGTTCCAGGCTGTAATGCAGGCACAGGCACATATGGAATGGTACACCAGTCAGGGACTAAGGGCACAGAGGGCCCATTACACCACTATCAATGACAGCAACCGTGACCTTGCTGGTGCCATTCGGAATTACACTGAGGTCATTGATAGATTTTGGGGGGAGACATTAGATGCCCTCCACAATGTGTCTTCCATGAGCCAGGACCATGCGGGATGGTTGAGACATCGATGCAGATGCATGCCAGCAACAGCGACAGCTGGCAGTCGTCGCGGACGACCCACAGATCACAGCCGCTCCTGTAGTGGCAGTACCAGCCCCAGCAATGCTGGAGCTGGCCTGTCCATTGACCAGCCTAGTAGACCATGTCCACATGGCTCTAGCCAGTCCCATCAGGGACATGGGTCCAGTCGTCATACCTCTGCCGCTGATGATAGTACCCAGTCAGGGTTGGTACCCGATACTGTCTGTAGCACCCCTGCCAGGCAAAGGTACCATGTCCGTGGCCGTAGACAGTGATTGTACAACCTAGCAGGTACAGTCTCTGGCTGTCCCACAACCTTCCGTATATGGCAGTCACATGGTTGAGCTGTATGCATGCAGACACACACACATTAACCAAACAACTAGGGCTCACACATACACACACACACATTACATCAACATTGGCCCATGCTGTACTGTTATCCCTCTCAAACACACACACGCACACACACACACACACACACACACACACACACACACACACACACACACACACACACACACACAGACATGTCGATTGGATGGGTCAATGTCAGGCTCTGGCAAACCAACAACACACCCTGTGCATATGATGACACCTGTGCCACCTCCTGTCATCTGTAACATTGATGCAGGAACAGGCTAACATGGTGCTGATGCACAGGGTGACATTATAGCAGTGCAGCAATATTAGCAAGTTGTCAACAGGAAAGTTTAATGATATCCTTGTAGGTATATCAGAGCAGGCATTATGCATCAAAGCTCTGGTTGTCAATGTAGCATTGTTTACACCAGTGTTAGGTCTGAGTATGTATTGTCCATCCATGTGCCACTTGGCTGAAGTGTAAAGTGTTGCCAGCATGTGTTAGTGAGTGGACAGTATGTGTGTGATGTGTGCAGTACAGATTAGTAGGTGTACATTGTGAACATGGTGGGTGCGCACTGTCTGCATGTATGTGTATAGTGGACACATGGGACGTGTGATATACCCTGTTGTATACATTGTTAACATCTCATAGTATCTTTTGATGGCCAGTATGCATTCTACTACAGATATGTACTAACATTGGTACACATGTGTGTATGACATGGGTTGATGCTGTGGGTGATACTGTTAATGTCTGTCAATGATTTGCAGTCTGGTAGTATACACAACCTCAACAGCGTGACTATAACCAATCATTGGATGATGGCCTGACAAATGACACACAGTTGTAGGGAACTCAGTGACAGTTGGATCCTTCCGGTACTATACTATAACAGTAACCAGTGGTATTGACTGCCACCCATTCCTGGGACCACACCTGTTTGGCATATAGCCCTCTTAGGTACATGCAAACACACTAGGGATATGTCCATCCACATCTGGAAATGCATGCATTGGCCTACAATGTGCTCCCTGGATGAGACGCATATCCTACACAAGGGTATCATACAGATAGATACCTGTTGTCCAATACATGCTGTATAGCAGTAAGCCGACTATGGCATAGTCATCCACATTTACTATACATACTATCCCGACAGTACCACATAGGTGGTAGCCCTCAACATGTATGTTGGGTACCAATGTGTACATACAGCCACATGTTATGTCATCTGTCCCTTGGTATCCACATATCCATAGGTATTGTGGAGTCCCTCGGTGTATCACATAAGACATTAGGGGCCTGCATGCATATCCACAAGGCTGTTGTACACCTATAATGACTGTCCATTATTGCCAGTCGTTGTTATGTCTGACATATACCCCAGGCATATACCCTCACTCGCACTACTCTATAGTAACTGTCATGGGTGTGTGTGGCACAGATGACCTAGGCCACAGATCACTACAGTGGCCGGCCTTGTCACATACATACATCTGTAACCTATGATCAGAGAAGCAGTGGCACAATCTGTCAAAGGTAACAAATGTATTCATGTAGTATGCAGGCTTCACACCTATGTACTGATTGAGGTCACATGTACACATATTTATTTGCCACTCAGATACCTGATGTGTGCAATGCACATACTGTTTTAATCATGATATGTCATACCATAGTAAAAGCAAAACCCATACTGCATTGACCAACTGAGTCTCACACACACACACACACACACACACACACACACTCTGCAATTGCAGGATTCAGACCCCTACCTAACGATGTTATGATACTAGTGAGATACGCATTAACACGGCGCGCTTTATGCTTTACTGGGTGGTTTTTCTTCTCGTGCTATATTTGTAGCATGCTGACATCATCAGACTTTCCAAGGAGGAATGTACCTCTTTTAATGTGTTTTCCCAGTCTCCAAAAAGGGCACTCCTCTCAAAGGAAATCACACACATACAACCCCCCAACTCACACTGTCAGTGTTTGTAGGATTCATACCCCTACCTAACTATGTTATGATATTAGAAAGATATGCATTAACACGGCATGCTATATCCTTTATTGGGTGGTTTCTCTTCTCCTGCTATATTTGTAGGATGCTGACATCATCAGACTTTCCAAAGAGTTCACCTCTTTTAATGTGTTTTCCCAGTCTCCAAAAAGGGCGCTCTTCTCAAAGGAAATCACACACACACACACACACACACACACACACACACCCAATCACACACTGTCAGTGTTTGCAGGATTCAAACCCCTATCTATGTTATGTTACTAGAACAATACAAAGTAACAAGGCATATTCTTTACTGGGTGGTTTTTCTTCTCCTGCTATATTTGGAGGATGCTGACATCATCAGACTTTCCAAAGAGGAATGTACCTCTTTTAATGAGTTTTCCCAGTCTCAAAAAAGGGCACTCCTCACAAAAGAAATCACACACAATCAGCATTTGCAGGATTCAAACCCCTACCTAACGATGTTATGACACTAGAGAGATATGCATTTACACAGCGCGCTATATGCTTTACTGGGTGGTTTCTCTTCAACTGCTATATTTGTAGGATGCTGACATCATCAGACTTTCCAAAGAGGATTGTACCTCTTTTAATGTGTTTTTCCAGTCTCCAAAAAGGGCACTCCTCTCAAAGGAAATCGTACACATACAACCCCCCGCACACACATCCAATCACACACTGTCAGCATTTGCAGATTTCAAACCCCTACCTAATTATGTTATGATACTAGAGATATATGCATTTACACAGCACGCTATATGTTTTATTGGGTGGTTTTGTTTCTCCTGCTATATATGTAGGATGCTGACATCATCAGACTGGACATGGTAATTTGTGTACACTTTGTTTTATGCAATTCCAGGAATGAGCCATGTGGGTCGGCAGGTGTCAACAGCTTGAACAGGACCCCATAATTCTTACCTTGTGTGATCTATCTGTGGACACATTGACATTCCTTCATATGTCAACACACATGTATGCACACATTGTTGGTTTTGTGGATACGACATGTGTCTGGGATGTTGATAAAGGGATATTCAAAGTCTATGTGGCACATGTGTAGCATATAGCCATCATAGGTACATGCAAACACACTAGGGATATGTCCATCCACATCTGGAAATGCATGCATTGGCCTACAATGCATTCCCTGGATGGGACGCATATCCTACACAAGGGTATCATACAGACAGATACCTGTTGTCCAATACATGCTGTATAGCAGTAAGCCGACTATGGCATAGTCATCCACATTTACTATACATACTATCCCGACAGTACCACATAGGTGGTAGCCCTCAACATGTATGTTGGGTACCAATGTGTACATACAGCCACATGTTATGTCATCTGTCCCATGGCATCCACATATCCATAGGTACTGTGGAGTCCCTCGGTGTATCACATAAGACACTAGGGGCCTGCATGCATATCCACAAGGCTGTTGTACACCTAAAATGACTGTCCATTATTGCCAGTCATTGTTGTGTATGAACATGTCTGACATATACCCCAGGCATATACCCTCACTCGCACTACTCTATAGTAACTGACATGGGTGTGTGTGGCACAGATGACCTAGGCCACAGATCACTACAGTGGCCGGCCTTGTCACATACATACATCTGTAACCTACGATCTGAGAAGCAGTGGCACAATCTGTCAAAGGTAACAAATGTATTCATGTAGTATGTAGGCATCACACCTATGTACTGATTGAGGTCACATATACACATATTTATTTGCCACTCAGATACCTGATGTGGGCAATGCACATACTGTTTTAATCATGATATGTGATACCATAGTAAAAGCAAAACCCATACCGCATTGACCAACTGTGTCACACACACACACACACACACACACACACACACACACACACACACACACACACACACACACACACACACACACACACACACTGCAATTGCAGGATTCAGACCCCTACCTAACTATGTTATGATACTAGTGAGATACGCATTAACATGGCGTGTTTTATGCTTTACTGGGTGGATTTTCTTCCCCTGCTATATTTGTAGGATGCTGACATCATCAGACTTTCCAAGGAGGAATGTACCTCTTTCAATGTGTTTTCCCAGTCTCCAAAAAGGGCACTCCTCTCAAAGGAAATCACACACATACACCCCCCAACTCACTCTGTCAGTGTTTGTAGGATTCATACCCCTACCTAACTATGTTATGATATTAGAAAGATACACATTAACACGGCATACTATATCCTTTATTGGGTGGTTTCTCTTCTCCTGCTATATTTGTAGGATGCTGACATCATCAGACTTTCTAAAGAGTTCACCTCTTTTAATGTGTTTTCCCAGTCTCCAAAAAGGGCACTCTTCTCAAAGGAAATCACACACACACACACACACACACACACACACACACACACACACACACACACACACACACAAAATCACACATTGTCAGTGTTTGCAGGATTCAAACCCCTATCTATGTTATGATACTAGAACAATACAAAGTAACAAGGCATATGCTTTACTGGGTGGTTTTTCTTCTCCTGCTATATTTGGAGGATGCTGACATCATCAGACTTTCCAAAGAGGAATGTACCTCTTTTAATGTGTTCTCCCAGTCTCAAAAAAGGGCACTCCTCATTAAAGAAATCACACACAATCAGCATTTGCAGGATTCAAACCCCTACCTAACTATGTTATAGCACTAGAGAGATATGCATTTACACAGCACGCTATATGCTTTATTGGGTGTTTTTTCTTCAACTGCTATATTTGTAGGATGCTGACATCATCAGACTTTCCAAAGAGGATTGTACCTCTTTTAATGTGTTTTTCCAGTCTCCAAAAAGGGCACTCCTCTCAAAGGAAATCGCACACATACAACCCCCCCCCTCACACACATCCAATCACACACTGTCAGCGTTTGCAGATTTCAAACCCCTACCTAATTGTGTTATGATACTAGAGATATATGCATTTACACAGCACGCTATATGTTTTATTGGGTGGTTTTGTTTCTCCTGCTATATATGTAGGATGCTGACATCATCAGACTGGACATGGTAATGTGTGTACACTTTGTTTTAAGCAATTCCAGGAATGAGCCATGTGGGTCGGCAGGTGTCAACAGCTTGAACAGGACCCCATAATTCTTACCTTGCATGATCTATCTGTGGACACATTGACATTCCTTCATATGTCAACACATATGTATGCACACATTGTTGGTTTTGTAGATACGACATGTGTCTGGGATGTTGATAAAGGGATATTCAAAGTCTATGTGGCACATGTGTAGCATATAGCCATCATAGGTACATGCAAACACACTAGGGATATGTCCATCCACATCTGGAAATGCATGCATTGGCCTACAATGCATTCCCTGGATGGGACGCATATCCTACACAAGGGTATCATACAGACAGATACCTGTTGTCCAATACATGCTGTATAGCAGTAAGCCGACTATGGCATAGTCATCCACATTTACTATACATACTATCCCGACAGTACCACATAGGTGGTAGCCCTCAACATGTATGTTGGGTACCAATGTGTACATACAGCCACATGTTATGTCATCTGTCCCATGGTATCCACATATCCATAGGTACTGTGGAGTCCCTCAGTGTATCACATAAGACATTAGGGGCCTGCATGCATATCCACAAGGCTGTTGTACACCTAAAATGACTGTCCATTATTGCCAGTCATTGTTGTGTATGAACATGTCTGACATATACCCCAGGCATATACCCTCACTCGCACTACTCAATAGTAACAGACATGGGTGTGTGTGGCACAGATGACCTAGCCCACAGATCACTACAGTGGCCAGCCTTGTCACATACATACATACATCTGAAACCTACGATCTGAGAAGCAGTGGCACAATCTGTCAAAGGTAACAAATGTATTCATGTAGTATGCAGGCTTCACACCTATGTACTGATTGAGGTCACATGTACACATATTTATTTGCCACTCAGATACCTGATGTGGGCAATGCACATACTGTTTTAATCATGATATGTCATACCATAGTAAAAGCAAAACCCATACCGCATTGACCAACTGTGTCACACACACACACACACACACACACACACACACACACACACACACACACACTGCAATTGCAGGATTCAGACCCCTACCTAACTATGTTATGATACTAGTGAGATACGCATTAACACGGCGCGCTTTATGCTTTACTGGGTGTTTTTTCTTCTCCTGCTATATTTGTAGGATGCTGACATCATCAGACTTTCCAGAGAGGAATGTACCTCTTTTAATGTGTTTTCCCAGTCTCCAAAAAAGGGCACTCCTCTCAAAGGAAATCACACACATACACCCCCCCAACACACACTGTCAGTGTTTGCAGGATTCATACCCCTACCTAATTATGTTATGATATTAGAAAGATACACATTAACACGGCATACTATATCCTTTATTGGGTGGTTTCTCTTCTCCTGCTTTATTTGTAGGATGCTGACGTCATCAGACTTTACAAAGAGTTCACCTCTTTTAATGTGTTTTCCCAGTCTCCAAAAAGGACACTCTTCTCAAAGGAAATCACACATATACACACACACACACACACACACACACACACACACACACACACACACACACACACACACACACACACACACACACACACTGTCAGCGTTTGCAGGATTCAAATCCCTATCTATGTTATGATACTAGAACAATACAAAGTAACATGGCGCGCTATATGCTTTACTGGGTGGTTTTGCTTCTCCTGCTATATTTGTAGGATGCTGACATCATCAGACTTTCCAAAGAGGAATTTACCTCTTTTAATGTGTTTTCGCAGTCTCAAAAAAGGGCACTCCTCACAAAAGAAATCACACACAATCAGCATTTGCAGTATTCAAACCCATACCTTACTATGTTACGACACTAGAGAGCTATGCATTTACACAGCGCGCTATATGCTTTACTGGGTTACTTCTCTTCAACTGCTATATTTGCAGGATGCTGACATCATCAAACTTTCCAAAGAGGAATGTACCTCTTTTAATGTGTTTTTCCAGTCTCCAAAAAGGGCACTCCTCTCAAAGGAAATTGCACACATACACCCCCCACACACACACATCCAATCACACACTGTCAGCGTTTGCAGATTTCAAACCCCTACCTAATTATGTTATGATACTAGAGAGACATGCATTTACACAGCATGCTATATGTTTCATTGGGTGGTTTCGTTTCTCCTGCTATATATGTAGGATACTGACATCATCAGACTGGACATGGTAATGTGTGTACACTTTGTCATATGCAATTCCAGGAATGAGCCATGTGGGTCAGTAGGTGTCAAAAGCTTGAACAGGACCCCATAATTCTTACCTTGTGTGATCTATCTGTGGACACATTGACATTCCTTCATATGTCAACACATATTTATGCACACATTGTTGGTTTTGTGGATATGACATGTGTCTGGGATGTTGATAAAGGGCTATTCAAAGTCTATGTGGCACATGTGTAGCTCTGTTCAGTGATATATGTCCTGGGTGGCTGCCTTGCAAACAGTCTAGCATGTTTGGGATCCATGATCTGCACATGAACATACCATAGTTGGTAGGGCTGTGTGTTTATCAGCTTCCAATACCTCTGTTCATGACTTCAGCCATGATGGACTCCATGGCCTTGCAGATCAGACTTCATAGGCTTACTGGGCTATACTTCCCATGGTGTGTTGTGCACCAACACTTGTGGGGAGTGCCATATGTTGCTGTAACACATTCAGTGGTTCCAGATCCTGTGGAGAGGATGAGGCTCTACTGACTATTCAGGTGCAGGGTCTGTTTGTTCTGTAGTTCATGCATGACACATATTGGGAAACAATGTAATCCAATTGCTGCCATGCTTTTGGCTTTGGGGGGAGCTTTTCAGCCATTCTACATGTGACATCTCCTGGTATGATGATAGGGACTATTGTCAGTGGGAGGTGGGTATGTATATATGGGCCTGTCTGACAGGATGTCGGCATTGTCAGTCAGGTACAGTTGGCCCTGACTCAGGACATATATGAGTGTACATTGCTATTTATGACATAGCTGAAGGAGGTGTCATGATTCAGTCTGGACTCCTTCTCAGCTACTCTTTACAAAACACCAACAAACCTGAGCACTAATCCCTGTTATACTCTTTTACACATTTAATACCCTACTGATCCTTTGTGATCAGGCTACAGAGTATGTCATCATATCCTGGCATGTCCAGGGGTCGGTTTTGTGTGTACTCTCCAGTCCAGCTGGTGAATATTGTGATTTTGACACAATATCACATCTGCCTCATGTATACAGACAACCCTGTCCTTCTCCCAACAAACTCAGATATATGTGAGAGATGCACCTATATAGACATACAGGAGGCTGAGCTCTCTCGACCCATGACTGGCACTGTCTATCACGTGGTGAAGGTAACCACACACACCACATATCAGTCTCACATAAACCTATAGCGGCAGCAATCAAACCACATTATTATACATAAATATACTTGGAGGCTCTAAATAAACTCTGCCTAAGCAGCAGTGACCTCCAAAGCAGACACACAAACAACTGCTACCCCACTACAATACCCACATGTCACATAGTTCACAATGTCAGTGTGCCACACAGTCACTGCACTTCGGGCTAAACAACACACCTAATACACTTGTAATAGGTGACACTTATTGTCAGGCACACTGACGTCCCACTCACCAGGCCAAACAAGGGAATAGCCACTTTGAGCTGTCTGTCGGGTGCCAGGATCCACAACATAACACATGCACTCAGGTCACTCCAAAGCAAGTACAGGACTGGCTCCATCATTGTCCATGCTGGTGTGTAAAACTGCAGACGTTCCTCCCTGGACCACATGACATGATACATAGAGGAACTCTCTGATCATGTAGCCCAGGCCAGTATAACCCTGACCTTGTCTAGCATCTTACACTCACCAAGTATGATGTCACAGTATACAGTCAAACTTATCATGTTTTACAGTTGGCTAACATATTGGTGTCATTCAAAGGTGATCCAGTGTCTGTCAGCCTGGGGTGACATGCTCGACATGCCATGTAGCTTCGCTATGGACAGCTTGCACCTGTCACCCTTGGACTTTCGAATACTGGCTAAAGCTTTTGCTACCACCATAGTGCCTTTTTTAAGCAGGGCTCAAAAGACAAACCCACCTCCATAGACATTACAGAGTAAATGAAACTAAGGGTAATGCTGCTCAACACCAGATGTGTTACCCTCAAATTGCGCCCACTCAGGACTCTCCTCAGTATGGAGAATAGCGATATCTGTGCACTAACAGACGCCTGGTTTAGGCTCACAAATGCACACCAGCACTACCAGGTTATGTTTCATACCATGCTTTCTGACCACAAGACTCGGAATGGACAACACAAATTGGGGGAGTACCCATATACATCACAGATACACACACGTCCAGGTTAGTAGCATTGCATGAAGCATCACAGACCATACATATGCAGCGAACATTGTGCAAAACTGCCTTTCAGTTTGTTGCCTGCTACAGATCACCCTCCCAAACTCAGGAACCACACTCGGCTTTCCTGGGAACAATGGAGAATATGAAGGTCTCCCCAAACACCATTATATTGGGTGACTTCAAATACCCAAACATTGACTGGGGATACTACTGAAGCCCCAACACTTTCACCCAACAGTCGCTACAATTTGTAACCTCATATGCTATGGCACAACCATTCACCACGCCCACAAGAGGGGAAAACATATTGGACCTGATCATCACCAACATGGGGACTCTATGTTCCACACCAGCGATATACCCCTCATTGGTAAGGTCAGAACATACATTTATCTCACTGGACATCCATATCACATTCCCACACCCATCCTGGGTAATCTTGGTGAACTTCTCATAAGCCAACGTCTCATTTCACCAAAGCAAAGTGGTATCCTTCAGAGGCCCTGGGACAGTGGTAAATATGGCTCAGACTGCTAAATCCTTTACATACACATTCTATGGGCACCTAGTGGACTGCATGGATTGTGCTATCCCAAATAACAACAGGACTCACTCCTCCAATGGCAGGGGACCTGTCTGGTAGACCCCAGCCATTAATAAGCTATACAATGACAGGAGGAAGCTACTACATGATAGAGCACAATCCCAGACAGGGAAGGCATCTCTGATCTGTACTAGCAGACAGCTACGATCACTCATGAATTTATCTAAGGGCCGCTTCGAACGGACAATTGCACCAGACACGTAGAACAATCACAAGGCCTTCTTCAGTTATGTCAGGAACCTGGGTGTACACTCATTGATATGCTGTGAGTTACTGCATACTGACTAAACATACCCTGTACCCACTGACATTGTCAACATCCTGGCAAAAAGGTTCAGTGCAGATGTCTCCCCCCCATCCCCTCTAAGGAGCAACTATCCATCCCAACAGAGTGTAACCTCCCTGACATCACAAATTAACAGGTGAGTGCTGCCCTCCCCAAAGCGGACAACACAGTATCAATGGGACCAGACGGTGTCCCGGCCTGTATCTTACAAGAGCTTCATGACAGACGTAACTCTCACATTACATCACTGTTCAATATCGGAGTTACTACAGGATATGTACCCAAGGAATGGCATACAGTGACAGTGGTCCCGCTCCACAGAGTTGGCGCCACAATGGACCACAAACAATATTGCCCTATAAGCCTAACTAGCCTGTTCTGCAAAGCTATGGAGCGTATTGTCATGAGACTCATACACATAGACATCGGGAACCTACAGACACTGTGTCCTACACATTTCAGCATTGTTGTGGGCAGATCTTGCCTCTTGAACCTGTTTGTATTCTTTAAACGGTTACCAGGTCCATCGACGTAGGGACAGTTGTCCACACAGCCTACCTGGACCTTGCAAAACCCTTCAACACAATACCCCACTCGGCCATTATGCGTAGGCTCACCAGCGTCAATATGGACACATATCTCACACGATGGATTGCTACCTGGATCAGGGATAGCACCCACATGGTCAGAATTGCAGGTGCCATGTCTGACTATACACCAGTTACATGTGGCAACCCACAAGGCTCAGTCCTGGGACCTCTCTTGTTCAGTATATATTTGTCTGATGTACAGGCTAACACAGGGGGAATATGGCTGACCATGTTCTCAGATGACTGCAAACTGGGTGCCATATTCAACTCTCCAGCTGGCACATGCATACTCACACAGGGCCTCACAGCGATGGATGACTGGTGCCTCAGCCATGGCTTACAGCTAAATGCCATTAGTTGCATAGTCATCCCCTTTGGGAATAACAACATGCCCACACCTTACCGCATAGGTAGTAATCCATTACATATGGTAGGAGTTATTAGGGGTTTGTGGACATGACTTGTTCATACTGTCACCTTTGACAATCACGTTGCCAAAGTGGTTGGACAAACCTTCTATATAGCCAACCTTATCCCATATGGTTTCACATCTAGATCGAGTGAGGTCATTGTGCCCCTATACTCATCACAACCATGCTTGGTTATAATGCCACATTTGGGATGTACCTTACCTGACACCTGCAGCAACAGTAATGGCCACAAAAGTTCCTCATCAAACAGATCTAGGGACTCACATGGATGCCCTGCACAGTTCGAATACAGTAACTCCAGCTCTACTCAGTCACCGCCTACTCGTATATGATGTGTGCCTGTTGTTTATGGAAATACCCAACCCAGAATTACTGGACATGCTCCACCTCAGGATATCTGACTCCCTTGGAGCTACACACTCCAGGGACATATACCTCAGGACAGATGTTAATAGGACATGCTGGAGGGACAGATTCTTATCCCAGAGGCTCCACTCATTCCGGATTGTAATCCCGGTTTCGCATAGGCAGAGCCACCCACTGACCACCTACAGGAGACATCTTAACAACTGGATGGGTGATCGTATGTTTACCCCTGGGATATCTTCTGGGTCACTGCTAGACAGAGGCACACTAGCCTAAACGTACATGGGCTATCTTGTGTGACCTACTATTCACAGGCACAGTGTAGTAATCTGACAGGGTTGCGAAAGCCAAACACAATCTGGCTAGGCTTGTACATGCCCTAGGGCAGATAGCCTAATATCGACCTCTGAACCTATGATAATGTTCTGGATGCACAAAGTTTATTGCTGATACAGTTTGCAGGTTTTTATCATCTTTGCTTTCCCAGTTTCTATGAACAACTTAGGTTTCTGCAGAACATATTTGATTATGACAGGGTTCCACTGTATTATATATGTGTCTGTTGTCATATAACTGTATGCACAGGGTGGATTGCTGGATAGTGAGAGGTTCCTGGGTTAACACATGCAACTGCCATATATGTGTGGCCCACTGCTGTACTCAGACATGACCTAAATGTGTGTGCATGCCCAGTTCAGGCTTTCCGTGTTTTGTTGCCTGACATTTGTCTCATTTATTCAAGTGTGTGAGCATGCCCAGTGTGACCTTTCAGTATGTTGCTATCTGAGGTCCACTACATTTGTTGATGTGTGTGAACATGACCAATATTAACAATTATACTGTGTGTGTTGGAAGTCAGGTTCTATTCTTACTGCAGGACTCATCTTTGTGTCACAACTCGACAGGGATTATGCTGTGCCTGCAGGGTTTCCATGAGATACTTTACATAGACTTAGCAACATTTCTTCATACAGACTGATCGCTACAATGCTGTCATGGTTTAGTGGTTCAGTGCTATAACTATAGTGCACAGTATCCTGGGTTTGAGGCCCATCGCTGCTTTATATTTTCATACTGAGCAGAGCAGACTGCTTAAGGGCCAGTAGAGCAAATATGAGCATGTTGGCTTTTGTTCAGCTATGCCCTACTTAGACCAGGCTTGTTCGACATTGCTCAATATTCACCAACATTGCTGGATGTTGCCCAATATTACTCAATATTGACCACAGTTGTGCTAGTTGGTGTGTGCGATTTTGTTTGCATATACTACATGGTGGTAAATGCTGTTTAGCACTGCTTTATATTGCTTAACACATGGCAATCATGCCTCAGGTGGTGCTGCAGGGCTGACTATGTCAGATACACATACTACACTCCCTATACATGTTTGAAAGCAGGTGGTGTCAACTTAGGCATCCCTTTTACTATATGTGTGAGTCAGAGAGAGGTATAATTTCCAGAGTTCCTACTGAGCCAGTGTATGTGCTATGCGTTGCCTCTTTGCCAAGGCCAAAGCATATTGGGCATGCCTCCTTCTGCCTACTGAGGCAGGCTCAGGTTGTTCCTCCTCTGAGTCATGCTCTGCCTGTGATGGCCTTGGCAATGGTGGGGGGCTGTTTGGCCCAGGCCTATGCTGGTCCTGCTGCAGCTGTTTTCGCAGAATCATATTATGTAGCATAGCACATACCATGACAATTTGGGTACATGTAGTTGGTGAGTACTGCAAGGCTCCACCAGATGTGTCCAGGCACTGGAACCGTGACTTGAGCAGCCCAAACATATGCTCGATTACATTTTGTGTTTGTGCGTGTGCCTCATTATGGCATTCCTGTTCAGGTGTGTGTGCATTTCTGATGGGTGTCATCAGCCACGGCTCCAGTGCATAGCCAGCATCCCCCACTAGGTGACCATGTGGGATGTCCCCATTGGCAAATGTCTGGTACAGCTGCGTCAGATGCCAGAAATGGGAATCATGGTAGCTTCCAGGGCAGCCAGCACACACATTCAGTATTACGTCCTGGGCATCACACACAACCAGGCAGTTGATGGAGGGGAAGCCCTTGCGGTTGAAGTAGACCCTACTCCGCTCACCGGCTGGTGCTTTGATGCGTATGTGCATGCAGTCTATTGCACCCACTACCTCAGGGTATTCTGCGATTTGCTGGAAGAGACACATATTGCTGGCCAATACCTCACAGGAATTGGGGAAATATACATGATCACCGACATGTGCTGACATGGCATCCAGGAACTGGTGCAGTACCCTGGATGCTGATGCCTATGATATCCCCATCATATCACCAGTTGGTCTCTGGAATGTACCTGTTGCTAATATTCTTAGGCCAACACATACCTTGGTTTCCACTGGGATGGGTTCCCTTCTGTTGGTTCTGTGTGTGAGGCGTGGCCTGCACAGCTCAACAATTTGCTGCAAGAGGTCTCTGTCTACTCTATAGCGCTCCACTATCTCCATCTCATGTAGCCCCTGCTAGGTTACCCTGGGCCTGTACACTCTTCTCCGTCTCCTCACTGTGGGTTGTCCAGCAGCATTCGCATTGTCACCACCCTCAGCATGTTGCATATGTCGCCTTATAACAGCAATGGCAGCCTCTAACATTTCTTTGTCTCAGTAAAGCTTTTTCAGTTTTCACTTCTATTAGCTTACTGCAGTGTTGCAGTGTCTCTTGTGAGAAACATAATGAACTGTTGTTTGCAGAGTTTTAAGTGCTGGGCTGGGCTAGTGTAATGTCTGTGTAATTGCCTGATTCTGATTGTTTTCACCTGCTAGCTCTGTAGTACTCCCTGGTAGCTTCCTACTATTTGTTGTGCTTCCTTTTTCCTTTCTGTTTCCTTGGGGGCAGCACCAATCACACAAGCGCAAACACACTCACAGCAGCTAACATGCGCGCACACATGCTTACACGGACTAAAACTTGCTTATTCTTGTTAAAACGCACGCACACCAGCGCAAACTCGCATACAACTCTTTAAACAGCCTTATACATGCTTACTCCGGCTAAAATGCATGCACTCATGCTTACATGCGCACACACTGTCTTACTCAGGTTTACAGGCATGCACATGAACGCATACCCGCTCAGCAAGAAACTTTAGTGTTATCCACGGCATACACCTTCAATTTCTTGCCTTTACCTAGCCTACCTGTTGACACACCTCTTTCAATGATGTGTAACTGTCAGCTGACATATGCCACTCTGCTCCAGTGAGCTTCACTTCTTTCATACGTACCCCACTCATGATGTCACCTATCATCTACTCTGTTACTCCCCTTATCCTACTCCTACACTCCACTAACTGTGCTCATTTGCTATGTAAACTTGCGATCCACTATCCTAACTCTCCTTTGCATAGGATTGTCTACTAATGCTTGGTTACATCTCTTAGACTGAGCTTCCCCCCTTAGCAACCTCTACTTGGTGGCCAAGTTGTCTTCAGCCTGCCATTCACTTGCATTGTAAATTCATATTAGCAATAAATTGCACATTTGTGGATCTTAATTATTGATTTTCTGCTTTTTAGGGCTCAGCGCATTTGCACGGTGCTGCGCTACACTTAAACTCCGGAGATCGTGATAAAAAAAAAGTTATTTTATTTCTATTTTGCATCACGTAACATTGCCAATGGCTGTATTTTTGGCCATTGGCATGCTTCCTCCTGTAAATGCATCCTTTTTTTGTAGCTGTCACAGCTCCGTTTTGCTATTTGCAGAGCCGTACTCAGTTGTCAACTGAGTATATTTCTGCAAATAACACTACTCCTACTTGGACAAGTTTGGGTTTCCTGGATCGCAAATTTACGTCATTTGCATAGCTTTCTCCTGCAATCGAGGTAATTTGCATATCCCAGCCCTGTCCGTGTAGGACTAGTTTTGAGAGCTCTGTTGCTCGCTCCTACCGGCTGTTCCTGGATTGCTCTGCGGACATGTTGGCTGCATGGAGTCTTACTCTACTCTTAAACTCCGTGCAAGCCTTCGTGAATCCAGCCCAAAGTAAACACAAGTGTAAGTAAACATGTGAAATTAGCTTTATCACATGGATAACAAATAACAATTTAAAACATTACGAGTAACTGGGAAAACAATGGCTTACTTTTTTCACTCCTTACTCTTATGTTTGTGGAATACAAATTAGGATAGTCATAGCTTAACTTAAATAATGTACCAAAAGTTCATATGAATATATATATATATATATATATATATATATATATATATATATATATATTTGTGTATATATATATATATATATTTGTGTATATATATATATGTATATATATATATATATATATATATATATATATATATATATATATATATATCTACATATGCATATATATATATATCTACAATCCCTGCATATATAGTGACATTGAAAGAGTTCAAAAATATCTTAGTATGCAAATTGAAGAGTTGTTGTGTCTTTCGGCTTTTCCCGGTTAGGGGTCACCACAGCGGAACTCCGGTCCGCTAATGATTGGCAGTGGATTTTTACATGCCAAGTTTCCAGCCCTGACACACAACCTTCAATGAAGACATGCTCATTCACGCATGTCTCCACACAGAGGACGCTTTAGCTGAGAATCAAACAAGACAACCTCTTACTGTGAGGCGACAACGCTACTGCAGCACCACCACCGCAGTATGCAAATTGAAGAGTAATTTTTATTTAATTGTGATGGAGTAGCAAATTAAGTTATAATGCAAGAACACTTAAAAATACATGCTAGTGAGAAAATGGGAAGATGTCCTTATAAGATTTATGAATGGGATAAGGAGATATTAAGAACTCAAGGAGTATTATAAAAAACTAAGAACAGCAAAAAAGATAAATAACTTGTATATTATAAAAAAATAATAATATGGTATCAAAATATATTAACTCATAAACTGAAATAGATCTGAAAAACTTACCTTGTGCAACTGTGTGATTACTCCAAACAGTTTTCATTGGTTAGCCATCAAAAGTAAAATAATAAATAGGAGGGCTCAAATTTAAATAATATGAATCAATTAACAAAAAATAAACCGCAGATGTTGAAGAAATGCTATCTGTATTTAAACATTATCATAAATATATAAATGGAGCAGAAGTGTGTCAGTAAAGAAAGGGGTATAAGAAAATATCTGAAAATAAGCAGGAAAAATCATAAATAAATAAATTTGTTTGAATGAGATTACAAAAAAGACTAAAATATGATGGTCCCAGACTACATGCAGTGAGTGGAGAATTACATAAACTTTTACATTCTAATATTATCTTATTTGAAAAACATTTATTAATCCAAACTTAAAAGATGATTCTACGATATCGGAAGTGCTTGTTATTATCTTGAATACTTAAACAAGGGAAAGAGAAACCCTTTTAACACATATACCAATCCTGTTCCTCAATGTGGATTATAAAATACGTACTTTCTTTTTTATTCTTCTAGGATAACATATATTATGGATGATTTGTATAAAGAATGATCAGACAGAATCTATAATTAATAGACTAGCTGTTGTGATTTCAAAAGAAAATCATCCTTTTAGATCTGACCAAAAATTTAAACACTAAATTAGCATTAATCACTTTGGGAACTGAAACAGCATTTGATTTCATAGATTGGAAATTAGAATTAACTATTTAAAATTCTAATGATTTTGGATGCCATAAATAATGTGTGTGTGTGTGTGTGTGTGTGTGTGTGTGTGTGTGTGTGTGTGTGTGTGTGTGTGTCTACACACACACACACACACACACACACACACATATATATATATATATATATATATATATATATATATATATGTATGTCTACTCCATAACATTGAAATTTCATAACATTGAATTTCGTAACATTGACACCAAAACATCTAAATCCCAAAGCACTGAAAACCCAAAGCATTGAAAACTCAGAACATTGAAAGTGTGCCTCATAACACTGAAGACTACAGTGCACATATAAATAACATCCCCCCTACGTAGAACACCTAACAAACACATTTTCTACTACATTTCTGCAGCGGGGAAGCCCCCTTGTACCTCACATGTGGGGGTTCTGCCCCCCCATAAATTAAATATACCAACTCCAAGATTGCACTACAGTGGAAAAAAAGTTAATTTACTAACCTCACTATATCCCAATCACCATACACTGAGGTTAGGAAATTAACTTTTTTCTACTGTAGTGCGATCTTGGAGTTGGTATATTTAATTTACGGAAGGTGTAGGGGACAGAGCCCCCCACATGGTGGTGCATGGGGGCTTACCCCCTGCAGAAACATGGTATTAAGTGTGTTTGTTAGGTGTTATTGTAGGTGGAGGGGATTTTATTTAGTTGTCTAATGTAATTTTCAATGCTCTGAAGCACACTTTCAATGTCCTGAATTTTCATTGTTTTGGGTTTTCAGTGTTTTGAATTTTTAATGTTATAGTCTCAGTGTTATGAAATTCAGCGTTATGAAATTTCAGTGTTATGAAGTAGATATATATATATATATATATATATATATATATATATATATATATATATATATATACAGAGAGAGAGAGAGAGAGATAATATATATGTGTGTGTGTGTGTGTGTGTGTGTGTGTGTGTGTGTGTGTGTGTGTGTGTGTGTGTGTGTGTAGACTATAAATCATATTTTATAGGGGCATGTTTCTTCAGTATTCAAACTGAGCAAAGGCACAAATCAGGGAAGCCCAGTATTGCCATTAGTGTTTGCCTTAGTCATTCAACATTTAGCAATAGTATTAGATCAAACAAATAATAAAGGTTTCAACATAAATAAAGAATTTCAATCAAAAAATGCAACTCTTTGCAGATGGCATTTTAATAACAGTAGGAAATATGAATAGTTCAGTTGAGGAACTGAACAAGGAGATACAAATTATTTCAATCATACAGGCACTGAAATTTAATTGCAATAAAACAGAATCTAATTAACTAATCAACAGCTAAATCTTATACAGATAGATAAATATAAATATAATTTGGAGAGGGAGGTGGTTAAGTATTTATTAATATGGGTTCATCCTGATATTAATCAGATTATTAATAATAATGTTTTAAAACTTTTTGAATATATAACTCTAATAATCACAAAAATGGAATAAAAAAATGTTCACCCTTGAAGAGAGATTGGTGGTCATTTAGTTGATTATATTACTGACATTTCTATATTTACTTTATTAAGCAGCATTGCTACCAGAGAAGGGTTTAAATGAAAAAAAAAAAAAAGAAAAGAAAATTCCGATATCATTCTTGTGGACTCCTATGAGGTTGTGATCTTTATGTGAAAATCATATTAGGCTTTGGGAGTACTTTTGATATTTGTTATTGGGCAGTTTAAGAAACTAGTAAGCTACAGGCTTTGAATAATGGAAAAGATAAAACATTATTGCAGAAACTTGGTCAAACATCATCTTCTGAAGGGCACGTTTGGCAAACATCAAAGACTGAACCAATACTGATTTATGAACTTTAGACATAATTTGACTTAGGAATGGGGTCCATTCCTGTAATGATATTAGACCCCCAAAAGACTTGGAGAAATTAAACATGATAGAATTTCTGTGCAGAAATATGTGCATATAGACTGTATCACACCTAATAAAGTTTTGCAATTTAATAAATTGCTATTTCAATCTGCTTGTAATGCAATAAGGACATTAAAGTCAGTTGGACACATATATTTAGTGGCAAATAGCTATCATTAGAAACGTCTTTAAAAGACTGTGGTCAGATAGCTGTGCACTACCAAGAATGACACATTTGCTAAATATTCTAGTTCTAGTGGTAGTAAGTAATAAACAATGGACAGAGTTCCAGAGTCTTCTAATTGTTACTATAAAAGTTATCAATAAGTAATGGAAGTCTTATTCAATATCTCAATGGAATGTCCAGATCTAACCACAAATCTGTGTAAGAATGAAAAAGAGCACACTCACACACACACACACACACACACACACACACACACACACACACACAATGTGCTCAGTAATAGCTACATTCTTGACTGAATACTCTTCAGATGTTTTATTGTGATCAAATGAATAAAAGAGTACTACAGAGTAAAGCATTACACCCCACTCTCCTTGCCTTTCTACTTTCCCTGTTCCTCAGAAATATTTGATTTTCAGCTAATTCACTTAAGGTCAGTTTCAGTCAATGAAGACAGATAATATAGCTACATACTTCTTTTTGTTTAGGAAAAACATATTGATGGAAAACCTCTTGCTCTCTTTTCTTAAGTATGGTAGGGTTATATATATAAACTCTGCTTGATTTCAAGTCTCACCTTGAGAGAATTACTCATGACTCCTGAGTAATGAAGATAATAGGTGTGGATATGTTCTCTTGTTCACTCTCTCTCTCTGTTTAACTCACTCCATCTCATTCTATTTCTCTCTGTCTTACATATAAAGAGATTTGCACCCACATTACTTTTTTATTTTTTTTTTTTTTTTTAATTTTACACTTGCAAAACTGCAAAGCCACATTTAGCAAGTATAAAAAACATAGTGGCCATTTGCTTTTATTCTGTCTGTACTTTAAGACAACTTAATATGTCAATATGTGTACTTTCTTTTTCCCAAGTGATATCTGTACATTAATGGTCTCTTGAAGAATGTTCATTCTCCAATATGGTGACAACGTATATTTAGCCCATTATTAACATTTTAGTAAAATGGCTTTAAAAATGTGATAAACCAGTAGATATCATCAAAGAGCTGCAGAAAAGAAATGTTGATCTTCAGGCAAAAGAATATAGAGAATTATGATTGGGTCTCCAGTCACAACGAATGTATTATGTGTTCAAAAGCTGATATCAAGAAGTTCATGGGCAAAGCTCAAAAAGTGAGTCCAGTATAAGTCTTGGTTATACATAGAGTTTAAGCTACCAAATGTGTTATCATTAGAAAGAAAGAAAGAAACTGGAGGAACAAAAGGAAAATGTTGTTGCCACACTGAAAGTGGTCATAAGAAAATTATTAGTGTGTGTGTGTGTGTGTGTGTGTGTGTGTGTGTGTGTGTGTGTGAGAGAGTGTGTGTGTGTGTGTGTGTGTGTGTGTGTGTGTGTGTGTGTGTGTGTGTGTGTGTGTGTGTGTGTGTGTGTGTGTGTGTGTGTGTGTGTGTGTGTGTGTGTGTGTGTGTGTGTGTGTGTGTGTGTGTGTGTGTGTGTGTGTGTGTGTGTGTGTGCGTGTGAGTGTGTGTGTGAGTGTGCGTGTGTGTGTGTGTGTGTGTGTGTGTGCGTGTGTGTGCGTGTGTGCGTGTGTGTGTGTGTGTGTGTGTGTGTAACAGATAGAAATAGAACATTTAGAGTGCTATAGCTTTCAAAGCTACCAGGTTTCTCTAATACAATTCTGGGAGGAATATTGTCTGTGTGACAGCATAAGACACAATAGTAACAGCACTGAAAAGGGAGTGACTGTTTAAATTATTATGCACTATTTCAGTTTTCATTAGTGTGCATGGATCTGATGTGCTTGGCACTTGGACTGATATTATGATGCATTGTAATATCAGACAGTCTTAAAGCTGCAGAGAGACTAACACTAACATTACCATACTTCTATTTACCCAAAATGTTTTCACATTTAGCTAAAGTGCATGATCCTATCATTATACTTTACTGTTAAACAACATGAACTCTCCAATGAAATAATTTAACACCTACATGCACTTGGTTTCAGAGATTTGGAAACTACAAACAAATATTACTTTCCAGTTAGCAGGTATCATCTTTAACCTGACTAGTAAGTACAATGTATGCAAAGGACTGTATTAATGTTATTGCCATAACTATTTTTACAGCCATATCATTTCTGCAGTCCTTAAGCATCACTCTAGTCTCCAAGCAATGTCCAATGTGCAGGACAGTGGCATCATGGAACCACAGCTAGTACTAATGTTGGACTGCTGTGAGAAGCAAAATTGAATAGTGCCATACTCCTCTCACAATCCAATCCAGTTCATATTCCACTGAGCTTGAAGGCAGCAACTTTACTTTCCAAGATCTGCAGCAGCATCTTTGATGAGACTGATTCATGAAGGATATGCATACATGGAAGATGCTGGAATATAATTTTTATTTTGCTAGACATAGACAAGTAGAACAAGCTGATGAGTCTCTTTATTTATGTCAAGTACAGCTAGGACAAGAACACTGCCATTGCTAACCAATGGGTTCATGGAATTTATGAATACATCAAGCAGTAGGGATACAAGACTTTTGTAGCCCAGCATAATGCCACAACTCTGCTGTGTATCACCAATAAGCATGTTTTACTGGCAACACAACTGTTATGGATGAAATAACTATCCACCATGGTATTTCCACACCCGATGGGATGAATCCCCTCAACTGACCATGCATTAATGTTGTTGAGGAATACTAATGCCAAATCAAGAAGACTTTTAAGGCCATGAATGGAAATGCTGCCTTCATACCTGATAAATTTATGTTGCGGACTGTGCACTCTTGGAATATGTTTTCTGCATTTCACAACAAAGAGCTGTATCTAAACAGGAAGAACAACTTCCTATTGTGATGGCTATGACAAGTAGTGAACAAAATGACTGATTCTGTTTCATGGAAATTCATAAAACTTTTGCATGTAATATCTTCATGGTTGTCCTGTCCACTTAAAGATACACTAGTCAGAATTTTGACAATTAATGCCATACGTTTTCCACCTATCTGATGTATCCATGTAAATTTTTGAGTGTTTTCTTTCGAAAATGTATGTTATGTGTGACTTTAACAGGGGTGTGACACATGCAGCAAAGACATTTCCTTTTCACTCCAGGTAATTCCTGTGATCATTATTTATTGCCTGTGATAAATTCATGGGTTGCACTTGGGTGGATGGTTAAAGGAGAGCTGTACCCCTCCCCATACTAATGTGTTCTACTGTGTTGTAACAGCAGATATGGGGTTGATAATACATTATTTTATATTTGTTATGGTCATAGGCTAATGTGGGCAGCAGTCTCCTTTACTAATGTGTTCATTCACCATGATCTATGATACACATTATGCCAGAATTTATATTTATATTTATACATGCACACACACACACACATATATATATATATATATATATATATATATATATATATATATATATATATGTGTGTGTGTGTGTGTGTGTGTGTGTGTGTGTGTATGTTACTGCCCAACAAACCTACAAATCCTATCACTGTCTCTCTTTAAAACACCTAAACTGCCTTGAATTACCTTACCAGCTTCTTCTCTCTTAGCTCCAGATCATCCATTCTATCCTATACCAGCCTTCCTACTGCCCAGCATAGTCCCCTCTCATCTCCCATTATTCTCCCTCCAGACCTCTCCGAAGATCTAACTAAGACCTACTACAAATTTACAAACCCAAGTCTAAATTTGGACGCAACATGTACAGCTATCACCCCACTATTGTCTGGAATAAGCTTCCACTAAAAATCAGGACCCTTACACATCCTAAACAATTTAAGACAGTCACCAAAGAGCAATTTAAATGTCACTGGTCCTGCCACCGCACTCTCCCCTCCTTAACATCCCCTACTTCTCATACCTTAATCTACTTTCTGCCCTTAACTCGTTGTTCTCACTAGCTCTCTCTAATCTTCCTTGACTACTCTTTCTACTGTCTTCTAAAATCTATTAAGCAAATTACCTAAGAGAAACATTATATTGTAATTGTCTTGCCTTCATGCAACTATATCATGATAAAACTGGGCTTTTGTAACCACTTACCCCAAAAACTATACTCATCTTAATGACATATTTCTTTTTATACATCTTGAAATAGTTATGCTATACTCCTGTTTATTAACACTGTATAGCATAGTATTGTTACCTAATGCCTTGTAATAATCCTGTGACATTGCCGTTTAATGCTAATTTATAATGAAAATTGCATAATATGTTGGAGCTTTTCTCCACGGGCCTCCGCTGAAAAAGGGCTCTTCAGCTCAGTCAGATAATCCTGGTCAACAAATGTAAAATAAATAAATATATATATATATATATATATATATATATATATATATATATATATATATATATATTTATAACATCAAAAATAAGATCCAGCACAATATAAAAAGCAGTGTAGCTGAAATAAAGCCAGGAAGACCAGGAAAGTAGTGTACATCAAATTTAATAGCAAGCAAGCCAGGTTTCACCTTAGCGTCATCAGTGCATGTAGAAGAAGGAACCCTCCCCCTTATTTACACATAACCATTTAAAGCAACAGTATACCCCCAACCATTAGTACATCCTACACCAAATTAACTAAATTAACTGATAGACATTTGTTGTATATACAACATCCTAAAGAAATAAACTTTATGTACCTCAATATGGACACTTAGTCTGCTTGTGTCTTTCGGCTTTTCCTGGTTAGGGGTTGCCACAGCGGAACTCCGGTCCACTAATGATTGGCAGTAGATTTTTACGTACTGGCTTGCTGGGCCTAACGCACAACCTTCAGCGAAGGAACGCCCATTCACACATGTCACCACACAGAAGACGCTCTGAGAATCGAACGGGCAACGTCTAACTGTGAGGCGACAACGCTACTGCAGCACCACCACCGCAGTACAATATGGACACTTAGTCTAAATGTACAAAAACCTATATAAAGAACTAGTAAATCATACCAAGGTTACCAATGATCATTCAACCCTGGTTTAAATAGGGCTCCCAAGATGACTATGCATTGTCGTTCTTTTTTCATAAGGATTTTATGTTTATGCATAATCAACAAATTATCACCTACCACCTTGTCAATACCCAGAAAAAACAAAATGTGCCGTTGTGTGTACCAAAATATGCTTAAATAGTGCATTTCTATTCTGTCGACACATACAGCATGCAAAGTCAAAATAACCCTTGGTAGACATAATAGCATAAGAAGCCATTAGACACTTCATTCTGGCACAGTTTTATGTGTAAGTATCACCGAGTGAAATTCTAACAGCTTAAATAAATGTATTACCTTCTTCTGCTGCTACTTTCTACCTGACATTGTCCTTGGTTAATCCCTAGCATAAGACCTGATTTACAGAGCTTGGTTTTCCTGAACAGTACCCACAAGTACTGCTAAGACTGTGTCTCATGCTAGGAGGCACTTAAAAAGTTTATGTTTTGCCCAATTTCTGAGCGTGCTCACAGTGTTCCATGCAGTACATGTATGTTTATCAAGTTACATAATTAGAAAGAAAATAATTTTTCTTAAATCCTACTTTATAAACAGTGATGGAATTACAGGAAGTTTTGAAATATGAGATAGTGGCATGACACATGGGCACTGAGTGGGAAAATTGTACATGTAGAATAGAAAAGGCAAATTACGAAATGTTTTTAATCTGCAACAATGTTACCAACAGGTGCATATTTTGTCCCTAGTAATCCTGTGCTAATTAACTTGAAAACAGATACTACTGAAAATAATCAGTACATCTTAAATCCGTCAACATTTGTTTTTAGAATGTATATGTAGCAGTAGGGCGATACAGTGGTGTAGCAGTTAGCAGTGCCACCTCACAGGAAGACGTCCTCCAGTTCAGTTCTTGGCCAGGTTGCCTTCTGTGTAGAGTCTGCATATCCCCTCTGCATTTGTGTGGGTTTCCTCCTGGTACTCCAGTTTCCTCCCACATTACAAAGACATGCAGTAGTTGGATTGGCCAATCTAAATTGGCCCTAGATGGGAGTGTGTGTGTGGTGCACCCTCCAAGGAGGGTTGGACCTTGGGCTAGCAGCCTGAGTCTCTAAAACTTGTAACTGCTACAGAAACAAAGAGTGCTGAAAGGTGCTAATTAGTTGATGTACCATATGGTGTGTAAAGAGGAAAGAGAGAGATATAGCAGTGTACTTATGCATCTAAAAGGGTAAAATATATTTGTTGTTTTCTTAAATATCTCCACCAGTCTGGTAAAGTTCTTGGTGTAGGCATTTCAGATTCAATAGCATGTCCACACAGCCACTTACTCTGTGTATACACACACACACACACACACACACACACACACACACACACACACACACACACACACACACACACACACACACAGACACACGCACACACATATAATTTCAAGCTACAATAGTCATTTCTTAATTTAATGCTATTGTTAGCACATATGTCACTGCAGATATATACAGACCCCAACATTTAAAGGTTTATAAAAAAAGTTATAATTTGTAGTATATATATATATATATATATATATATATATATATATATATATATATATATATATATATATATAGACACACACACACACACACACACACACATATACATTATATATAAATATTCATTTGATGCTGGTATGCAATATGTAGATGCTAAAAACAGACTGAGAGTTTTAACATTGTCTCAATTCCTGGTGAATACTAAGCAGTTTAACTCATCACATTAATTTGCACTGTCACATTCACTTAACAGATTTTAAGTACATGTGAATATCTTTTAATTGATATTTAGGGATGTAGTTCAATATGGTAATATAGGTACAATTACAGTTTGTGTGTTTTTTTTCACATTTAATTAGTATATTCTATGTTTAGTTTCACTTTCTACAATATATTAACTGAATAACTGAATAAACACAGAAAATGAAAGAAACATTTAACATCTTTCATGTATGACAAAAATACATGCAGTACTTTATTATTACACATATTAATTACACTTTTATAATAATGCAAAATGCATCAGATGAAGTGCTGTAAGTGAATTTGACAATCCTCCAAATGTCTTATAGGATTGAATGCTGGCTCCCTTTTATAATTCAGTGACTCATAACTGAGAGTCTCAAAATTAAGAAAAATCAGTGAAACAATAACAGAACAGCAACTTTTAACAACTGCTGTTCTCCTTTAAAGTTACTTATTGCAGTACGGGCAAGCCTCCTTTCCACCCCCAGCACTCCTGCTACTAATGCCAAGATTGTCATACTTCAAGAAAGGTGCGTGTGTGTGTGTGTGTGTGTGTGTGTGTGTGTGTGTGTGTGTGTGTGTGTGTGTGTGTGGGCTGGGTGGGGGGGTGGGGTACTTCAAGACTCTAAGATGTAGGACTTATGCCGCCCCATTCCCATTGCAATACATCCAATCTCATGTGTATTTTGGGACTGGCACTTGTATGTCTCAGATTTTAAAACTGGTACTGTGAGCATCATATATAAGAAAGTCATGTACACCTTCTGCAATAAGCTGGTGCCCCATGCAGATAAACCTCTTTGTATATTGCATCCTCCTTGTACTGGAATATGTGTCTACTTCCTAAAAACTTGAAGTGGACTAAGAAAGAAAGAACAAAATAATGAGTAATCATTGTTTGATTAAGTGACTAAACAAATACCAGTGCATCAATGATTTGCTGGAATAAAATTGGAAGGAACAACTAAGTTTGAAACATTAGCTCAAACATGCTCATTCATTCTTTAATGTATTTTATCAGAGTGTTACTTTCAGTCAGCCTACAGATCTATTACTTTTGTTTCTTCTTTTGTTTCTGTGGATTTAAAATGTTTTCCACAAGTTGATTAAGAAAGGTATAATATCTGCAGAGTATGTGCCACAACTGTGCTAATGTATATGTATTTTCATAAACAAATAATTTTGTCTGTCTCTATGAAATAAATCAATATACTCATCATCCAGCAAAATAAACCACTGTGGCATATAACAAAAGGGTTTCTCACAGATCATCCAAAATTAAAAACTCTAAGGGAAGACAGCACACCAGCTGGTTACATGGCAAATGATTCAGAGTCATTTGGCATATGGTAGAATTCAACTGATTTCTTTCAAGAAATAGAATGTTTTGTTAAAATGAGTGACTTATCTGCCAAAGATGTATGTGCCACTATGTTCAGTGACCTATGCAGCTGCCATACTGAATGAGAGTTTTGTTTGGCCATCTGCTACTTATCTTATCTTCTGATATTTCAGCAATGTTGAAATGCATCACTAGAAAACAGAGGAGAAAAATATCTTATTGTGAGGGATGGGAAAAAACACCAGATCATTTTATATGAGAAATAAACATGATATAATTTATTAGTATGTTTGTGAACATTTGGGTATTATGCATCAAAGAAGTGGAAAAGGTAAGACAGCTGCAAGAGAAAAAGGTAGGAAGGCTGGCACACATATTTAGATGTTTTAATACAAGCATAACAATGCAATAAAGTATTTCTCATACTCTAGTATGCATGAAAATCTACATATAAAGAAACTACACAGTACTAGTTTTGCATGTACTGTGAAGTAATGTAGTTAGGCAGATGCAGCATTCTTTGAATACAAGCTGCTGACTTGCTGGTGCCTTTTGAAAGCCTAAGGATATTAAATGCAATCCTAAGAAAAGAGAGAATATATCTGACATTCTCAGCGATATGTGTGTGTGTGTGTGTGTGTGTGTGTGTGTGTGTGTGTGTGTGTGTGTGTGTGTGTGTGTGTGTGTGTGTGTGTGTGCGTGTGTGTGTGTATTTCTATGGGTCTACTTCTAAATTCTGAAGTTTACAAACTTTGAATTTGTTATGGCTGACAGCATAAAATTGAAGTTTTGAAACTTCAAACCATTTAAATGAAGATCGCTGTACAGCATGTTATGGTACATTTACCATTTTCCTTGGGGTAGTGTAATCTCGGATTTGGTATATTTAATTCACAGGGGGGTGGGGGGCTTGCCCCCCTGCAAAAATGTAAAACAAAAGATTTTTTTTGTTTTTATTTTTTTTATTTACATTTCGAAATTTCAAAACTTTGATCTTATGGTCTTGACCATAAAAAATACGAAGTTTTGAAACTTTGAAATTTAAAAGTAAACAGATATATAAATATATATATATATATATATATATATATATATATATATATATATATATATATATATATATATATATATAGGTTCATAGGTTCATAGGTAGGTACTAGGCTATCTGCCCGAGGGCATTTATAAGCCTAGCCAGAGTGTGTCAGCTTTCGCCGCCCCATTGATTAATTAACTGATCCTCTGTCAAGCAGAGCCAATGAAGTGATCACAGGGCTGTATTTTCTGTTACCCATCCACTCGTCAAGGTTTCTCTTGAAGAGTGTTAGTGAGGGGCTCTGCCTGATGTAATGTGAAATTTTGTTCCAAAGCATGGGGAGTCTCTGTGACAGGAATCTATCCCTCCAGCATGTTCTATTTATTGTTGTGGTGAGGTTTAGCTCACTAGAGCATGTGGCTCGCAGTGACTTGGATTTCTTTAGGTGGAGCATGTCCATCAATTCCGAGTTGAACATGGCTTTGTAAGTCAGACAGATATCACCTCTGAGTAAGCGATATGCCACTGAGTACAGCCAGAGTTTTTTCAGTCGGGCTGCATAGGACATATGTTTGAGACCAGTAATCCTCTTGGTGAGGTACTTTTGTGGTCTTTCCAGCTGTTGGAAGTGTCTTGTGAGGTACATCCCAAATGGTGCACAAAGAAGTTAGGTGCTGCACCAAAGTCCAGCTTACGATATAAAGCCAAAATGAAACAAAGAACGTCGCTGGACACTGCTGCTCCTTATTAAAACGTTTATTCAGTACAAACAAAGTCAATAAAATGGTAAGCGCTTTCGGGACTACTCCCTTCCTCAGACAAAATTACACATGCAAACAATACTCTATTTAAAAAACAACTCACCCAATAAAATTCAAGTAAAATTCAATAAAAGACCTGCCTATTCTGAAGTGTGGGTCTTATTGGTACTGCTTCATTCAAGCCAGGTGCTCTTGTAGCCATTAATTCAACAATCCACTTTGATTCTGATAATTCAGTTTTATGCTTCAAATCACCCCCCCTATTGGTAAGCCTAATGTTAACAACAGCCCTAAACAAAAAACTATGCGTGGGAAACTCTTCTATATGCCTATAAGTGCATTATGTGGATCTTTGTTCCTAATGCTTGACATATGTTGAAAGATCCTAGTTTTAAACATTTGATTCGTCTTTCCCACATAAAAACAGGGGCAGTGTTCACATTCTGCCAGGTAAAAGAATGTGAACATTGCCCCTGTTTTTATGTGGGAAAGACGAATCAAATGTTTAAAACTAGGATCTTTCAACATATGTCAAGCATTAGGAATAAAGATCCACATAATGCACTTAGTAGGCATATAGAAGAGTTTCCACATAGTTTTTTTAGGGCTGTTAACATTAGGCTTACCAATAGGGGTGTGAAGCATAAAACTGAATTATCAGAATCAAAGTGGATTGTTGAATTAATGGCTACAAGAGCACCTGGCTTGAATGAAGCAGTAAGACCCACACTTCAGAATAGGCAGGTCTTTTATTGAATTTTACTTGAATTTTATTGGGTGAGTTGTTTTTTAAATAGAGTATTGTTTGCATGTGTAATTTTGTCTGAGGAAGGGAGTAGTCCCGAAAGCGCTTACCATTTTTATTGACTTTGTTTGTACTGAATAAACGTTTTAATAAGGAGCAGCAGTGTCCAGCGACGTTCGTTACATCCCAAATGGGGCACTGTATTCTATGATGGGTCTAATGAGTGACGAGTAAAGGGGCACTATAACCTCTTTATTTCTAGATGCGATCCCTTTGGTAATTAGATGGGCCACATAGAAGTATTTCCTAACTACTTTGGCAATATGATTGTCAAAGGAGAGATTACTATCTACCTGGGTCCCCAGATCTCTTATTTCCTCTTCTGTATTAAGGGGGCTGCCACCTATGTGGTAATTTGTGGGTGTTTTGTTTTTCCCAAATGGGATGACTATGCATTTTTTGGCATTTAGCTTGAGGCCATGAATTTGACACCAGGTGTCCGTCTCAGTAAGGCCCTTTTGGAGGATGTCCATGTCAGCCGGAGAGACAATTATGGCTCCCAGTTTGCAGTCATCATGAACTTGGTTAGTCATAGTCCTCCTGTGTTTTCCTGTACTTCTGAGAAGAATATGCCAAACAGTAGGGGTCCCAGGACCAAGCCCTGTGGGACACCACTTGTGACTGGTTAAGAGTCGGACCTGGAGCCCCCTATTCTTACTGTGTGAGTTCTGTCTGTAAGCCAGTTGGCCACCCATCTCGTGACATAGGGGTTTATGTTCAGGCTGGTGAGCTTTTCTGTAATACCCGAGTGGGGAATGGTGTTGAAAGCCTTGGCGAGGTCAAGGTAGGCTGTCTGAACCACCTTTCCCTCATCTATGGCCTTGGTGACTGTTTCAAAGAAGTCAACCAGGTTTAGTAGGCATGATCTGCCCTTAACAAAGCCGAACTGGTCGGGTCAAGTGTTTGGAGGTTCCCAATGTCTTTGTTAATGAGTTCCATGATGATGCGCTCCATAGCCTTGCAGACCAGGCTAGTCAGGCTTATGGTGGCAATAGCTACCAGGGTCAGTTGTGGCCCCTTTTTTTTGGAGAGGAAAAACCATTGCTGTGCACCATACTATGGGCACATAGTCTGTGGAGAGACTGAGGTTGAACAGCGTGTTTAGGAGGGGGGTTAGTTTGTTCTGTAGTTCATGCAAGACGCAGCCTGAGACACCATCTGGTCCCATTGATGCTGTGTTTTTATACAAATACACACCAGCTTTGAAACTGCATTGTTACAATGTTTTCTTCCTTCACTGAGGCATAGTGATCATACAGTCAGTCTCTCTTTCTTTGTGTGTGTGTATGTGTATGTGTGTGAGTGTGTGTGTGTGTGTGTGTGTGTGTGTGTGTGTGTGTGTGTGTGTGTGTGTGTGTGTAAATATATATATATATATATATATATATATATATATATATATATATATATATATATATATGGGTCTACTACTTTACAACGAATTGTCACTTAACCAAAAATGAAAAGTAGAACCACACTTCAGCGAAAGTGCACTTCAATAAAAGTGCACTTTTGCTGAAGTCTAGACAACCGATTGCCTCACAAATAAAAAAAAATAACAAAAACATGCTTTTGCAGGGGGACAGGCCCCCCTGTACCCCCCACAACCCCCTTCTTAAATATACCAACTCTGAGATCACACTACAGCGACAAAAAGGGAATATTCCCATTTTGCACTGTGTTCTGATCTCTGTAGTCAGTTTTCAAAGTTTCAGTACTTCAAACAAGTGGGTTCGTACAAGTTAAGTACGAAGTACTGAAACTCTGACCAAAAACAGTAGACCCATATATGTCATGAGATCAGCTTTGTGGAAAGTCAAACTGCATATGTTGAGACCATATGGTCAACTTTTTAAAAAAGTTGAAAACTAAAAAACAACCATCTGTGTCTTCCCAGGGGCACAAGTCCACCCCTATACCACCACTGTGCCTACAAATTATATATATATATATATATATATATATATATATATATATATATATATTTTCTTTTTTTTTTTTCTTTTCTAAGAAAGTCTCATAATGTGCTTGAGATGAAATCTGCAAATGTATTTTAAATAGTTCACTTAATTTTATTATTTTTAGTAAATTGTGTGCAGCATTTTTCGTGGCATTTCTTCTGGTTCTGAGTTGTGGATTGAAGACACCATTATTGTGTTTCTGCTTCTTAAACAAAGAAGTAAAGTTGTGATATCTATGGTTATGGAAGAAGCACTGCAGGACACTTTACCCAAAGACTTGTTCTCTGTGCTTGGCAGTTCTCAACAGATGGTGCAGGAAAGGACTGTTATATTGTCAAAAGACAAGGATGAAGGAATCAATATTCCTATTTTTCCTTTACACAGAACACCTGATGAACTGAAAGGTTTTTATTATATTTTGCAGACACAGAATGTGGTAGGTACTCTAATTAGCAATGGAATTAGACCCAATGTTACAGAACTAACTATGTGAATGGCATGTTTAGTGTTATAATAGGCATACCACTGATTGAGAAATAGTGCCAGATGAGAATGCAAGTGGGTAATAAAATGAACAGTGAGAATATTAGCAGGATACTACCAGTGGGAGAAACAGTGTCAACCTGCAAAGTCAAATCCTAAACAAACACATGTTCGTCCCTAGCGGGACGACCCCAAAAATACTGGTAAAAAGAGTCATTGGGGGTAACATACCATGTCCTACAGGTAAGCAAAGAAGGATATGTATGTTCGTGGACTGAATGTGTGGGAACCCTGAAGAACCTTGGGGTGAGACAACTTACATGATGGGTCCCAAGAAGTGGAGAGTGGGCAATGTGTAGTAGTGTGGTGAGATTCGGATGGGACTTGTAGGAAGGATGACTGATGTGGAGGAGGGAGATGGTGGAGGGAATGATGGGTAAGACATTACGGGCTGAGGCATGCCGGGGTTGGATGGAACCATTCTAATGGGACTGCCCCATGGATGTAAGCAAGTAAGGAGGGGGGGAACAGGAAGGTAATTGAGACATAACATTTCCCATGGCAAAGCACGTTATGAGTAATATGTATGTTGCACAACCCATGGAATAATATATATATATATATATATATATATATATATATATATATATATATATATATATATATATATATATATTATGTATATGAACTGGAGTACAGCTGCCACAAAAGAACTTGTGTATATATATATATATATATATATATATATATATATATTTATATGACCTAGAGTACTGCAAGAAATGCACATATGAGGTGTCAGTATCTTTATGTATAAAGCATTAGTTAGGTTAAGCTGCAAGAGCAGTAGTAAGCATATGCCAGTACTACTAAGTGAGTTTAAGGCCATACAGCCCATAATGTCGTTAGATATATATACAGCAATATGTATATATATATATATATATATATATATATATATATATATATATATATATATATATATGTGTGTGTGTGTGTTTGGGTTGGTGTGTGTGTGTGTGTGTGTGTGTGTGTGTGTGTGTGTGTGTGTGTGTGTGTGTGTGTGTGTGTGTGTGTGTGTGTGTGCGTAAATATACACAGATATATATCTATGATAGGAAACAGCACCCAAGAATTACATATGTTCACAGGCTATGCCAATGGAGGTGAGGGGCCCAAGCAAGAAAAATGTAAGACATACCATGACCCCCCCCCCCCCGGTGGACAGAGGAAACATACAAACAAACCCACAAACAATGTAAATAGTCCACTGCCAAGTCTAATCTTAAACAAAGACATCAATGTCCCTTGTGGGACTCCCCAAAATTTGATGATGATTGGAGTTAGTCCTTGTAATGATTTATCTAACCAGGCCATGTATGTACACAGACCAGTAAGATGGGCAAGCCTGATGACCCATGGGTCGAGACAAAGTACGACATGTGTCCCGACACGTGGAGAGTGGGCATTGTGTAGTGGTGTGGTTTGACCCCACATGCACCCACAGTAAAGATGAGTGCTGTAGAGGAGGGGCAGGTGGGTAAACTATGGATATGCAATTATGGGCCTAGGCGTGCAGGTGTTGGCTGGCGCAGTTGTATTCGGATCGCCCAAGGGATGTAAGTAATATTGCAAATTGGGCAGAGCTTCCACCCATACCTCTCAACCTCTAAGAGCAAAACCACTGGACAGAACCTAAACTGTTGGGGGGACAAATACGGACAGTAGTTACACATTCCACTTACAACTTTAGAAAGCTGATAGAATAATAGTGTATGCATTAGCATGACTCATCTGAAGGATATGGAGTCTTGAATCTAAATACTTGTCTGTATTTAATGTTGTCAGTTCCCAGGTATTTGCAAGACAGGTGCAGATTGTAAGAGGAACACACCAATATTATGACGCAAGCTCTGGGCAGTCTGCTGATTCTGTACAGTTGACAGGTATGCTTTCACCTAATGGGCAGCCATTCCCAATATGGGTCCCACCACAGCATAGTCCAGTTTACATGGCAAAGTATGGTATAACCATATGTGTTGTTGCATAACTCACTACATAACCCCTACAAACACATGGTCGCAACACTCCACTGTAGGCATGTAAGTCGATCTAAATGGCATCACAAGTTATTATTGTAGTCCTCACCCCCACCCAGGGGTGTGAGTGTCCAACACAAACACGAAATGCAGTGTATATGCACAGCTGTTGTCATAGACAACATGGCCAGCTGTGGACCTTCCCTGCAGCCGTCCTGCACATCCCTGGATAATTCCCCTACTAACACTGCCTTTATGCCCCATGCACACCACGTACCTATCAGCCCCTGTTCCATTTCTATTAATGTCTACAGTTACACATAGGTGACACCCTCTTCCCCCACTATATTGCCAGTATCTGGAACCCTAGCCCACATGTAGTATCACAGCTGTCCCACAGGACACATGTAACTAACACATGAAGGAACACCACAAGCACACCTGGAGAAGCACAGGCTCACCACCTTGCAAATGCCTTCAACTCACACTCTATACCACTACATCAACTAGTGATACCAACACCTCTTGACCTTCCTCGCATACAAATCCCAACATCCGGCAAACCTTCCCTATTGATCCCCATCCAATTATACCTATAGGTTGCTACAGAGTTACAATGTCACCCCCACTACCTACCTACCTATTCCTTAGCTATTCCCCTCAACTGTACCACACAGGTATGGAATAACTACACCTACCCCGAATACCTGCATGTAACCTATCCAGACCTGTGAAATAGGAATCCAACTTCACCTTAACCTGACCTTTGTCAACAGTCATACCTGACATGTTAACCTGACCTAAGCATGGATAATACCGACATTTTAATGTAAACTAAGCATGATGAATGGGGGACGTAGCTATGTTATGTCTATTACCCTCTATGAATGTGAACACTCCATTATTAATTGGAATAAGTAGCTGGGGTCAATGTGGAGCTCTACACCCCGGACCACTGCTGACAATGGACAGGCATACAGTCCTATTGTCCCGGTTGACAAATGTGAACAAAATGCATGACATTGTGCGTGTGTATGCAGGAGCAAGTGGGTGTAAGCCTGTTTGGCCACCGGTATGCAAGTACCACACTGGTGAAGCAATGTAGAGGCTAACTCAGTGCAAGACGCCACAACCAGAGGTCAGTAATGCTGTGTTTCGCGCAAAACAGTGAATACCCTCCTACAAATGTTCTATAGTGCCTTAGTCACTCTGTAGCCAACAGCTGTTGTTGTGGCCATTAACAAAATAATCTGCATTGCCAGGATGCAAACCCCCAACCTTGCACACTATAGTCAACGTGAGTTCCACTAAGCCATGGCGGATACACATTCAGCTTCTGTGATCACAAACACATCATCCAGCACAGTCATCCAACAGTATAGGAAATGTATATAAGTGTGTAGATTAATACCAGCACATGTGTCCATTGCTCATCCACAGTATTATGAGCAGTCTATGTGCAGCACATAACAGTGCCTGTCCGATCATACTGTGAGAACAGTAGTCCTGCATACTACCGAAGGGAATAATGATATACAGTGCACACCGTGGAGGCGTGTGATCATGCTTCATGCACAGTATGTCACACCTGGGGCTTTGGTTCCATGGAACTGTGAGATCAGGCTGGCCAGGTGTGTCAGCAAACCGCTGCTACACAATACCCTGGCAGGTTTCTACCAGTGGGAGAAATACTGTGGACCAGCTAGGTCTACTCTTGACACAACAACAGGGCCATCCCTGATGGGATGTACCAAGAGTTGTGGGTCACATTGATGTCACCACCAGTATTGAAGGAGGATCAAGGGAAGTTTGGTATGTACGTGGACTAAATGGATGAAGAACCTGCAGATGCTTGAATGGGGACAGTATACTGGAGGTGTACTGAGACATGCAGAGAGGGAAATGTGTGGAGGTGTGGTATGGCAGAGCTAGCAACTGGGGAATGGATGGATGCTGTGTACATGGAGCATGGGGACTGGGGGGAGGGAATGTGGGTATGTCATTATGGTAGACATATGCAAAAAAGCAGAACAGCAATAGTGTAGTGGCCAGAGCA
>NC_056733.1:1952561931-1952606931 GCF_019279795.1 Protopterus annectens
TGCTAGTATGCAACACACACACTGCCAGTGTAATATCTGACACAGGACCTGTGTGGTGGACAGACAACACCTGATAGGCACATCTCTGTCCAGCTAGAGGATAGGCCCACAGTAGTGAGCTATGCAGACAGACTGCAGTCCATGGTAAACTAGTATTTACACACACACACACACACACACACACACACACACACACACACACACACACACACACACACACACACACACACACACACACACCCTGTAACATCAGTACTGTGCAAAGCATTACACCACTCTACTCACAGTCTGTCTGTATGTCCTGATCCTCCTACATATATGTGGCTGTCATGAGTGTGCAGGTTCTCCTGTAAGAGTTATTTCTACCTGCTGTCTGTAACATTGATGCCCAAACACAGGAAGGATATCCATCACACAGGGAATGTACAGGGAATACACCCACATGATGTAGGGATTCATAGTGGGTGGATGCTATGACAGTGGTAACTGGAAGTACTACACATGTGTACTCAGATATATATATATATATATATATATATATATATATATATATATATATATATATATATATATATATATATAAATGGCTATCTGGATAAGTACATGTCCATATAGTCCTACCATATGTACTGGACATGGAGTGTAGCCCTACTCCAGCCCCTATAGTCGCAATGTCATAGTACAAGTGGATGTCTGGTATGTATAGCTGGTATATTAATAAACATTTGCTACTGTCATTGGTATTGTTGTCACAGACATGGTGTGTGTGAAAGGTGACATCTGCTCATAACATGTGTGCCATTGGCTACTGACAGACAACCTAAGGTTATCATGGTACAGTACCTGCATATATAGCAGGCTCAACAGCCATGTCACAGCACAGGGCAGGATACACCAGTGTGACAGTGCATAACCACAACCAATGTAAACACAGCCACAGCCACATATGGTATGCTAGCATAATAGTACAGTATATGGACTATCTGTCCTACACCATCCTCATATCTGCCACTCACAGAATGACCCTACATATACTGGGCTGCTACACAGTCTGGTCTGATGGCTGTCTGTGGTATGGGACATGTGTGTGCATGGCTCTACAAACATGTAAGGTAAAAAGGTACCATACAGTGGGGCAGCATGTAACATCAGATAGAAGGGGAGCTAGAACAATGACATTTACCACAGACTGTACACAGGCCATAGTACATTTTAACAATACACACACTGCTGACATTCACCATCACTACAAAGACCTCAGTACTGTACAAAGATCCACAGAATGTCCAGGTTATGACATTAAGTGTAACCCCTACTGTACATGACATGTGTAGCACACTGATATATCACTGGCTTGTTATCAGATATGATGACACTACTTGTGGTATACAGCACATATGCACCACTTCATGCACGACATATGTACAAAGGTTGACAGAGGTGTGGCTGACAGCACATATGCAGGGTCAGTATAGACATGTTGCTGTGATACCCTTTTTAATCTACCATTGTAACTGGATTTGTTTCAGCATATGTCCAATGAGGGATATATAGTCAGCAACTGTCATGGCCTTCAACATCAACAGACTGCAATCCTCACACTACCTCCTGCATTCCACAGATAGATGCATCATGGCTAACACATGAAACCAAAGGCACAATACTGCCCAGCCTACAGATGACCCTGCAGATGGGGATTTCTGATATACATGGGACTGACATGGCAGGTATTGTGACATGTGCGGCAGGCATATCCAGGCAAACACTGTTAATCCAACATTACTCCATATGCAGTATGGCAGCACTTACAGTCTGTAGTCAGGTCAGGCACATCCCCCTCCTGTTTGTTGTCCTCTTTCCACAGTGAATGTTGTTAGAGGTAAATCCCCAACCCATCTGAAATGCTGTTTGCCAAACAACAGTTCTAGCTCCTGCTCACAGTGATAGACAAGGGCCAGCACCACCAGGATGTTCCCAGGTATTGGAATGCATGTCCATGCAATTGGTTATGGGAATGTTGCCACACCTGTTCCACATGCAATCGGCTAGGGAAGGGCTGCAATTCATGCAGAGGCCATCAGCTGATTATGAGCATCACTTAAATACACATGCTGCTGCCTAAGAAATGCAGGTGTGGACCTCCACATCCACCAAAGAGGGAGTGGGGGAGGCAGACAGAGGTGAATTCATGTCAGGGAGGGGTAGGAGTGTAAAACTGAGCATGTTTCTCTCACAGACATACCAGCACAGGGTATCAAACACCAGACAGCTATGTAGTGCTATCATAGTTTGATGCTGTTATTGGATGCACCACATGGGTTTTCTGGTGGGGAGCACTCAGCACATATATGTGATGGTGAGTGACATCTGCAACAGGGATAAGGTAGATATACAGTAGTTGACGTACACGTGCCTGTCTGCATGAACAGGTGCCAGCATCAGCACAGGCACATTCACACAGAAACAAACATTAACTCACTTGGCAGGGCCAGGAGTGCAACTCGTCACTAGTGGGATTGACACAACACATCAATGTGCAGGTAACGCATGCACTACACAGGTCATATGGAGGTCGTATGAGCAGTGAGTATGAGGGGGTGTCAGACATCAGGCAGCATGCTTCACTGTGCCCTGGTGGAGTAATGTTTGTGGATATGGACATATGCACCATACAACACACACACTAACACACAGGGTGCCAGTTCGGACATGCATGGGTGCATGTCTGCACAGATGTGTAGTGGCCAAAAGTGCTAGCAGGCTATACAAGGGTAGGCGATGGGTATACCTTGGAATCAGGCCACATGACAATGGTCTGCATGTTGGCACAGGCCTGTAGCTTCTGTGTTTGCCCACACAGGTGGGTATTGCATCCATCATCTTGTCACCTGGATGACTATTGTGTGTGGCCAATTCTGTGCATCACTTGCCATGTATGTGTTCCTTAGTCGATGACTTGGATGGTAGCTAGGGTGTGCACACCTCCCACATGCATGCACAGTGACTTGTGGAACTGTACCTGGGGTGTCTGGCCCATGCTATGAACACAGCTTATCATCAGATGTGCCAGTCTTACACACCTGTGGCAGGGACTGGTACTGGTCAGCAGATTTACCCTACACCTACTTTGATAGCATGCTAACAGCATTTCCTGATGTCAGTGTCATCCGTCCATACAGGGCATGTTGTCAGCATGCATGGTATGTCTATTGTAAGTCACATGTGAAAGCACAGTGGGGTTGCTAACTGTGATTGGCTGGCCTTGATGTCACATGTATGGGTACGGCTTTGCACCCCAGCCTCTCAGCTATTTACAACTGTTATACCTATATGGTTGACATTGTGATTTATAGTAGGGCCACCATAAATGAAATTAGCAAAACTCCTCCACATTGTCCACACACTCACAACCACCTCTACACACACACACACACACACACACACACACACACACACACACACACACACACACACACACACACACACACACAGACTTACGCCTGTCATGTCTGGGAGTAGAACCCCTAAATAACTTGTGTACTACACTACAGCACTACGCAGTTATAGCACAAGCCATGGATATTACTGAAGTACATCTTCCCCAAAGGTATATTTCACAATTAATGACATCAGCAGGACTACCAAAGTAGGGCATTTGTAATGTACTGTGAGTGAGTAGCCTATAATGCATTGTTCCATACACAGACACTGAAAGACACACAAAAGATCCGAAACTGGCATGGATAGAGATGAAATACTACCACCGTTTTAAATCACACATAGAGCAGTATGCAGTTACAGAATGCTCTACGGCGATTACTGGGCTATCACTTTCCCAGAGATGTACTTCTAGCTGAGTGACATCAGCAGCCATGCCACAGTACAGTATTTGTATTGTATGGAGTGTGAGTAGCCTAAGAAGGCATTGCTCTCTACTCAGTCAGACACAAACACACACACACACACACACATACACACACACACACACACACACACACACACACACACACACACACACACACACACACACACACACACACACACACACACACACACACACACACACACACAGTTGCCAGGTCTGGGGTTCGAACACCTACCTAACTAGTATATCACACTACAGCAGTACGCAGTTACAGAATGCACTACGGCAATTACTGAGCTATCACTTTCCCAGAGGTGTACTTCTAGGTGAGTGACATCAGCAGCCTTGCCAAAGTAGAGTATTTGTATTGTACAGAGTGTGAGTAGCCTAAAAAGCATTGCTCTCTACTCAGTCACACACACACACACACACACACACACACACACACACACACACACACACACACACACACACACACACACACACACAGATTCACACACAAGCACACACAGTTGTCAGGTCTGGGGTTCAAACACCTACCTAACTAGTTTATCATACTACAGCAGTAAGCAGTTACAAAATGTGCTACAGTGATTACTGGGCTATCACTTTCCCAGAGGTGTACTTCTAGGTGAGTGACATCAGCGGCCTTGCCAAAGTTGAATATATGTATTGTACAGAGTGTGAGTAGCCTAACAAGCATTTCCCTCTATACATTCAGAGACAGACAGGCATGCACACAAGCACACACTCACACAATTGGCAGGTCTGGGGTTAGTACTACTACCTAACTTCTCTGTCACTACAGCAGTACACAGTTATGGGGCACGCCATGCATATTACTGAGCTATAGCTCTCCCGAAGGTGTAATTCACATTGGATTACCTGAGCAGGCTTGCCATACTACTGCTAAGGGGAGGGCAGTATGTGCATGGGCCATACCCCATTCATGTAGGGGTTGACATTTCACATGTGGGCACACATGGGGTCATATGTCACAGGTGTGTGTATACAGCTACTAGATGGCTACTTCCTTGTACAGTCTTGTTGCACTGCTGGCATGTACACCACATATTCTGTCATGCTGACAGGTACTGGTGGCTAGTATCCACAGTGGGTTACATCTGCATCTCATGTGTTGGGGCCCTTTGGCTGTGTGCCAGTTGGGACAGGCCTGTATGGCTCCTTGTCATGGTCACCCTCTTCCACACATCTATGCCCATGTACCTGTGGCTTATTATAGTGTGTTGTCCTTACATATTTGTCTGTGTTCCTATCCACTGTGTGTGCAAGGCGGGAGTGGTGCATACTGACATGTGTCCGCACTGAGAACTGCAACTTCCATATATATCTGGTCCACTGGTGTTTGCAGACATGGCCTTCATGTGTGTAAGTGTGTGAGCATGCCCAGTATGACCTCTCAGTATGTTGTTGACTGACATTGCCTTCATTTCTCTAAGTGTGTAAGCATGCCCAGTATGGCCATCTGTGTTGCATGTGTGGATCATGTCCAGGTAGTTTGTACTTCGGGGGGGACACCTGACTATTTCTACTGTTCTACACAGGAGTGATGGGGTGCACCTGACTGTTACTCTAAGTGCACGTTGGATGGGGGGGGGCACACCTGACACTTGTGCACATTTCCTAGGACTGTACTGGTATGTCAGGTACTCCATTTCAGTATGTAGTCTTATCTATCCTGCTGGCTAGAGACTTACCAGTGTAGTACAGATCCTAGCTTTGTTTACCTACATATTACTTTCTGACTTCCTAGCATTCACAACTTACATCTGACTGCCTGGCCTGCTGTGGTCTGTCTGTGTAGGCCTGGGGGAGGGGTTACCCATAGGGCACATTCAGAGGTCATAGTACAGCATTATTTTGTGTTAGTCTTCACCTGTCCTGCTGGCTCAGACTGTTGTTTGGTATGTAATCCTTCCTGACTGGCATGTGTGGCTCTTATGGACACCCATGTCACTCAGACCATTTCCTGCAGTAGGTTTTGTCATCCTGTGTAGTACTGTCTGCTATGGTGACTCCAGTATGTGTTACAGATCTCATGATGCCACTATGGGCATCTACTCTCTGCTGCCTTGACATCCGTCCACCCATTTCCATTGCATGTTCACATCCGTACCATAGGTACAGGTAAAAACACATTCTACTCCATCTGGCAATTGGTAGGTTGATTGACTTACCTTGAGGGTGTGCCGGACTTGAGGATGGTGCTGGAGGGCTGCTATGTTGGATGCACATAGTACACTCCCTATACATGGTTGGCTACATGTAGTGTCATGTTTGGCATCCCTTTTACTGTCTGTGCGAGATAGAGAGAGGTGTCATTCCCTGGGTCCCTACTGTGTCAGTGCATATGCTGTGCATTGCCTCTTTGCCAAGGCCAGGGCATACTGTGCACACCCCCTTCTTCCTACTGGGGCAGGCTCAAGTTGTTCCTCCTCCGAGTCACTCTGTGCCTGTACAGGCCTTGGCATTGGTTGGGGGCTGTGTGGCCCTGCTCCATGCTGTTCCAACTGCAGCTGTTTCCGCAGGATCATATTGTGTAGCATAGCACATACCATTACAATTTGGGTACATGTAGCTGGAGAATCCTGCAGGGCTCCACCAGATATGTCCAGACACCGGAACCTTAACCTGAGAATCCCAAACGCATGCTCTATTATATGCCTGGCCTGTGCATGTGCCTCATTATCGTGTTGTTGTTCAGGTGTGTGTGCATTTTTGATGGGTGTCACCAGCCACAGCTCCATTGGGTACCCAGCATCGCCCACTAGGTGACCTTAGGGGATGTTCACATCAGCAAATCTGTGGCACAGCTGCGTCAGTTGCCATATGTGTGAATTGTCATAGCTTCCAGGGCAGCCAGAACACACATTCAGTATAATGCCCTGTGCATCACATATGACCTGGCAGTTGATGGAGGGGATGCCCCTGCGGTTGATGTAGGCCCTACCTGCTCACTGGGTGGTGCTTTGATGCATAAGTCCATGCAGTCTATAGCACCCACTACCCCAGGGTAGTAAGCTATTTGGTGGAAGAGATGCATATTGCGGGTCAACACCTAACGTGTGTTGAGGAAATATACATGCTCACTGGCATGTGCTGACAAGGCATCCAGGAACTGATTGCTGATGCCTATGAGATGCCCATGGTATCCCCAGTTGTGGTTTGGGTGGTACCTGTGGCTAGTATACCTAGGCCTACACATACCTTGGTATCCACTGGGATGGGTTCCCCTCGGCCAGTGTGGTGTGTCAGGTGTGGCCTGCACAGCTCAACGATTTGATGTAGGAGGTCTCTGTCCAGCCTATAATGCTCCATTATCACCAGCTCATGTAGGCCCTGGTAGGTTACCCTGGGTTTGTACACTCTTCTCTGTCTCCTCACTGTGGGTTGTTCAGCAGCATTGAAATCCTCACCCACCCTCAGCCTTTTGTACATGTTGTTCTATGTTGCCTGCTGCAGCCCTTCTCATTTTGTTGGTTTGTTTTTAAAATTTCCCCGCTTGTATACACTGGTAGTGTAGAGTGTGGAAAAACCAGGGGGGTAGGTGTTTGCTTAGTTTATAGTGGTGTTGTGGGCTGGGCTGGTCTGCTGCCTGTATAATTAGCTGATTCTGATGCATTTCACCTGGCAGCTCAGCTAGTTCTCCTTGATTACCTTCCTACTGCTGTTTTCCCTTCCCATTGCCTCCCTGTTTAAGCCTGTGTGTGTGCTGCGCAGAGTGCTCATATGTGCACAGCTCATCTATTTCCTGGTTTAAATTCCTATTTCTTCCTGTGAAACTTGGTGCGCTGTGCACACACCCACTTACACTTTGTAAGGAGTGCTAGGCAGTTTGAGCACACCTCTAGCTTAGCTGTGCTAAGCTAGGATCAGTCCCAAGCCACAGTGCTCCAATCCACTTACAGTATGTCTGACACACCCACACATGATGTCACCTATCTTCTAGTCTTACACCCAGCTATTTCTACTTTTACACTCTTGGGACCTGCCTCACACCCTGGGGAAATCTGGGATTCACTATCCTTCCCCTCATTTGCATAGGATTGCCTGCTAATGCATAGTTACATGTACCACACTGGGCCTCCCCCCTCAGCAACCATTACTCACTGGCCAGGTTGTCTTATGCCTGCCATTGACTTGCATGGCTGAATACTGCTTTTAGTTAGAATGCTTATTTTAAGTTTATTTTATTATTTTCCCCCCGATCCCATTTGCACGTCGCTGCCCTATATTTAAACAGGCGAGATCGGCGAAATTTTTTTTTTTAAAGTTATTTTTTTTTAAAATAGTTTGCAATGCCAATGGCCTTCTACTTGGACATTGGCATGCTTCCTCAATGATATACAGCCTTTATGTGAAGCTGTCATAGCTCCATTTTCTAGAATGCAGAAATGTACTCGGTTACTAACCGAGCACATTTCTGCACACTGCACTCGTCCTGCACGGACAACTGCCAGCTTTCTGGATCACATGATACTATGCAAATGAGGGTAATTTGCATACAGGAGCTCAGTCCATGTAGGATTAAGAGCTCACGTGCACATCCCGGCAGCTCATTCCCGGATCACATATCGGCCATATTGCCAAAAATAGCTCTTAGACTAATCCTGCACGTTCTACAGGGCTTTGTAAATCCGGGGGTATGCTAGTATAAATAAATTTGATATATATGTATATGTTGTATGATTCTACAGTGTTTTCTAAATAGGGTTGGCAGAAAGACTTCCATTACAGTATCTGAAGAGATGAGTGATTAGGTAGGATCCTGACAGGGGCAGATCCAATTTTTCTGAAAGATGCATTTTAATTCTTTTTTTAAACTGTTGGTTTGTGTGATGTTTTGCAAGTTAGAAGGGACGTTGTTACAGATTTTTGTTTTGGGAGTACAAGTTTGAAGAAGAAAATTTTCAGCACTGCGTAGAGGATGGGGAGGAGAATAGTAGGTGACTAGATCAATGAGAGAGGGACATGCAGTGGGTTTATTTAGAAGGGGTGAGTTATATGAAGATAGGAAAGTTTTAGATGATGAGAAAATTCAAAAACTGCAGCTTACTGAGAGCTAGGCAATAGCAGTAGGATTAGATAAGTTGGCTGCAAGTTTGACAATTTTATTGTAAGTTTGTTCTATCTTGGAGAGTAGGCAGGACTGAAGGTTAGTAAGGACTGGTGCTCCATAGAAGAGACTAGGAAGGAGATATGCTTATGCTAGGCTGAGTCTGGAATCGGTGGATAGGAATTTTTTATTGCGATATAGTAGGCCAAGTTTTTGTTTAGTTTTCTTAATTGATTGCTGGATGTGTGAAATCAAATTTTAGCTGGCTGTCAATTGTCATTCCTAGTAGTTTTGTGTCAGTGTCTACATAAATTATGGTACTATTTAGGGAAGAGATGGAGAAGATAATCTTAAAGTGGTCACTGACTTTGGGGAGAAAGAGATGGAACTTTGTTTTTTTAGTGTTCAAAATAAGCTGATTACCATTTAGCCAGTTTTCAACTAAAAGGAAAGATGGTTGTGTATGCATCTGTAATTGTGAGATTGAGTTAGATGATGTAATCAGAGTAGAGTCATCAGCATATTGTATGAGGTGAGAGAGGGCAGTGGAGGAGTGGAGGGCTTTGGTAAAAATGTTAGAAAGAAGAGGTCTGAGGATAGAACCCTGCAGTATGCCAGTGTGTATAGGTAAGAAATTAGAGCAAGAGGACTGCAACTTGACGGACTGTAGCATGTCTGTGACATAGCTAGAGAACCAAGAGAGAGATAAGTCTAAGAACGGACATGATGCTAGTTTGTTAGTATTCCTCGCTTCAGCAGTAATGTTAGTAAAGGATAGTAGGGCTGTACAGGTACTGTGGTGTGGTCAAAATCCATGTTGGGTAGGAGTAAGGGGGATGTTTTGGAGGAGGTAGTTCAGTATCTGGTTATGTATGCAGTTTTCAAGAATTTTGAATAGTGGGGAAACTATAGCAATGGCTCCATAATTTGAGGGATCATTTCAGTTGCCACCTTTGTGAAGGGGGATAATGTAGAAGGACTTCCAGATTTTGGTTGCAGTAGCTTCCTTAATAGATTGCTTAATAAGAATCAAGACAGGATAGGCAATTGAGTTAGCTGCTAGTTTGAGGAAGTGAGGTGGGAGCTGGTCTGCAGGGTTTAAGTTTAAAAAGCAGAGACTTTATATATGAAATAGAAATAGGGTTGAGAGAGAACATTGCATCATTGTTTATGATTTGAGGTGGTATTATGGGGGGATTGGGTGTTCACATTAGTCAATTTACTGATGGAGTCTATGAAAAACTGATTAAGGAGAGAGACGGTGTCTTGGTCAGTAAGGTTAGGGTAAGGGTTGAGAGTTTCATGTTTATCAGGGTGGAGGATAGAGTTAATACTTCTCCAGAATTTTTGTGGGTGGATTGATGAGTGGTTTGTGTCTTGGTGTTGAAAGTCTTTCTTATGGTTAAATATTTGTTTTTTGGTGTGGTTCCTTAGTTCTTTAAATACTTGGATGTGGGTGGGAGATTTGTTTTTTTGCCCAGTTTTCCAGGTGGAGTCTCTTTTGTGCATTAGTTTATGAGTGTCTTTACTGAGCCAGGGAGCATTATTTGATTTTATTTTCAGTTTTCGAGGGGGGATGCAGAGTCGAAGATGTTGAGGAAGATGCAATTGAATTTGAGTACTGTGCGATTATATTCGAGTATTAGGGCGTGAATTTTGTTTAATTGTACCACTGATGAAGAGTCCTGAGTGGCTTAAAATGTTGTTGTTTTCTAATAAATGTATTTTAATGGTTGGACTAGTGGTTTATTACTTTTGATATTGCTTTTTTTGCCACTTTGGTGCATTTGGCCACCTTTCTGCTTTTTATTTTCTTCAAGAGATTTTTTTTGCTTTATTTGGTGGCATGTTTGGATATATTTATATATTCCAGCCTTTTATTGGAATGCAGCCTAAGAACTCCTCATGCAAACTGCAACAACTCCTCTCAGTTGGTGAGAATTTATTTATTTCATTATTCAACTTGAGGAATGATGAATTAGTCTCAGATCTTGCACCGAATGGTGAGAAACAAGTACTTTTAAAGAAACTTTCTGAATCAGAAGTATGCGTTCAGTATTATAAGAAAATGCTATGGCAAAGACTTAGTTTTCTTGCATATATATATAGAAATAAATGTTGTTCTAGGGGCATAAGAGCAGCTAAGATGCCTAGTTATAAGAACAAATATCCTGCATTGCTAAAAAGTTGGCAAGCAATGAATTTACAGCTCTCCATCAACTGCATGATGGTAATGAATTAATTCTTTGCCCCTATGGAAACTGAGCTTGATAATAATATTGGACAGCTTGAGGCACATATTACAAACTCTCTTATCTTTAACTCCATTTCTCAAGAGTTTCAACATATGCTTGAAAAATTGCAACTCTTTGTAGTAAAGAAAAAAAGTCCTGAAAGATTTCCAGAACTATAAAATGTCAATGTGTTTCAATGGCCTAAGAGGGAAGAACATAATCTCTCTAATAAAATAATGAAATAGTAAGCCTGTTAATGGTCCCACTTCTACATGTAATATGGTAGTGAATAGGGAACGAACTACCCAATCAACGTGAGTGGGAAACACTGTGTCAAAACTAGATGATTTTCCTTCTGTTACCGCTAATACAGTAACCATAACATCCTCTGTTATTCAAACTGCTTTGAATAATGCTGCAATATTGGAAACAGTGAAATCTCAATCAACAAATGTTACTGAAGGTCATGGAGTTGCTTCTTTTTTAGAAATGGCCAATTTTCAGCTCAAATTGCCCATAGAAGTATTGGCACCTAGGAGGAAACAAAGCAAAACAAGAGGAAGAAGCAGAGGACGACATCACAGTTTAGGGAGAACTGTACAAACACAGATGCAAACAACCCACCAAGTTTATACGCAGGTGAAGCTCATAACATTGGAGTCAAACAAAGAACTGAATATTTTAAATAATACTGTCTTAAACTTGTCTAAAAGTGTCAGTGATATTGAATTGGCTATTTTAGATAAAGGCCTGTCTTTTGCACCTTCGGTTGATGGAGATTTAAATGATATGTTGTCAGAGTTGAGATTATTTGTTAGGAATGTTGATCTGAAACTTATGTATAAAACAACTCTAGCTGCTTTGAAAATCAGATTAAATGGGCCAGTACTTTTATTCCTAACAGTATTGTTACTATGAAGGTATTTTATAGCATGTGTGAAAATGAAATATATAAAATGTTTTTTGAAACTAAGGGTACTAAATTTTATAATCATTTATTTATTTATGCGCTACAAAGGATGTTATTATTAAGCCAGTGGACAAAGGAGGAAAAGTAGTTGTTATGAATGTAAATGATTATTCAAGTGGATGTATCAGCTTTTGTTAGATCTTACTACCTTTAAGAAAATTTCTAATGCTGACTTGAATCATATTATTTATAAAGTCCTTTTTGTATGATTTATTAATTCAAAATTCTATTACACCAAACTTGTATACTTTTTCTCTATATGGCTCATCCAGTAACACCTTTTATATACGGTTTACCTAAGATACACAAAAGTTTAGGGAAGCCTCTTATGAGACCTATTGTTTCGGCAGTGAACTTTATAATTGCTTATTTTATAGTGATAGTTATATTAAAGACACTAACCATTTTTTAACTTCTCTGAACCAATGGCTGTTAAAAAAATAAGAATATTATAAATATGGAAAATATAATTTTAGTTACTATGGACATTAAGTCCCTATTTATGGTTATCCCTAATGATTTAGGTGTGCAATATGTAAGGGAATTTTTATCCCATTATGGCAGGCTTTCTACTAATAAGATTTCAACCCTTTGCATAATGCTGGATGTTGTGCTTAATAGTAAAGTGTTTATGTCCATTGATCAATATTTCCATCAAATATCAGGCGTAGCAGTAGGCACACCTGTTGCCAACAGCTATGGCAATCTTGTGATGTCTAGATGGGAAGAACTCTCTATATATAATTATTCTGGTGATGAAATTAGATATGTAAATGAAAGCCTTACATTTTATAAACATTTTGTTGACGGCACATTTTTAATATGGCTGGGGAATACTGCATATTTAGAAATGTTTTTGGACCATTTACGAAAATCTACTAAATTTCTTCAGTTTGATTTAAAATACTCTAATAGCTGTATTAATCTTTTGGATATTAATGTAGCTATTATAGATGGTGAGTTTCTGACCTCTATTTATAGGAAGAATGTTCAGGTCACATGATATGTACACAATACTAGTATCCACCCAAGGCATGTTTATAATTATGTTAAAAGCCAGTTTTTGAGTGCAAATAGGCTGAATACCACCAAAAGTGGCTTTGTTACTGAACCTAACACTATGACTAATGATTTTATTATCAGAGGCAATAAAAAAGCCATGAATAGTACTAACAGTGTTAGTAACCTCATAAAGAGATGGTTTAGGGAAGACCTATATGTTAGGCAATAATTTGAATATGCACCAGAATAATATCAGATACAACTAGGAAATTGTGTTATGTTACTAAATTTAATAGACGCGCACCACAAATAAAATCTATTATAAGACCAAATTGAAGTATTTTGGAATGTAACCCTGAAGTAAAGAAAATTGTAGATGACTGTCCATGTTTTATTTTTAAGAAAGAAAAAAATGGAAGCAACTTTTATGTTATAAAGATATTTACTAAGAAAGACATTTTACATCAAGTAAAAAGTGACTTTTCCATGTCATAATTGCTCCTTTTTTAATTATATTAATTTGGAAACTGAAATTATGCATCCTGTTTCAAACACAATTTTTTTGTTTTAGGACTTTTGCAACTTGTTCAAGTGAGAATATTATATACCTTTTTAATTGTGAGAAGTGCAGTTGTTTCTGTGTTGGGAAGATTAATCAGAAATTGAAAGAGCATATATCTTCCCATCTATCAAAAATCAGAAAAAAAGTAGAAACCAGTGCATTATATAAACATATGACAATTTTTGGCAATGATCACATTTTTAAGTTTAGAGTTTTACAAACAGTTCCCTGGATTCACTAATCTGCCATGCAGGACTAAACTAGTCCTGCACGTAAGTGGCAATTTAAGATGAGGATGGCAGCACACCATGCATAATAATGAAGGCGTACCGCCGGAGCTCCAAATCCTAAACTGAGTGTGGACGAGTGCAGGGGGCATGTCTGAGAGCAGCACTCTCAGAATAAACACACCCCTGCAAAGGAGAGCAGATGAAAGTGTAAATAAATGAGCGAAACCGCTCATAGGTGTCCGCATATCTCCACCACCAGTCCCCATGTGTTCAAAAACAACAGTACATTCAAATATGAAGAAACCCTTGTATTTATTTTTTTTAAACCCTGAGTACAGCTAACCGTAGGTGCATGGATTTACCCATCGTTTAGCTACGGTTAAAGTAGCTAAAGAGGATAACAAGGAATATATATGCAAATTAATCAGCACAGCAATAGTGTAGTGGTTAGAGCATCCGCCTAATGAACAGGCATTCCTGGTTCGAGTCCCACTGCAGCACTTATCATTTTTCATGTGAAAACTGAATATGAACATATATTTCCATCTTTATGCCGTATAACCTACACAATAACATTTAAATGTGGACTGGAGTATTGCATGAAATGCACATGTGAAGTGTCAGTGTCATAATGAATAAGGCACTAGTAAGCAAGGTTTAAGCACAAATAAGCAGTAGTAAGTGTGTCTAAGGGTGCTTGCGTGGGGGGTGAGCATTGCCTACACAGATTAAGCAAAGTAAAGCTGAGTGTAAAAAAACTGTATCCCATGGTTAGCAGTGCTTACCATCGCGCAAACCCACGCATACCCGCTTACAACTGCTTTAAAGTGCCTTAATCACTCTAGATCCAACGGGCCATGTTCTGCCCAGCAACAAAATAAACTGCTTCTGCAAATCTCAAACTCAGGACCCTGTACACTATAGTCATAATAGTTAACCACCAAGCCATCATAGCAATAGATATGTATGAAGCATCAGCAAACTAGGTCTCACCACAGGAAAATCAAACCAAACATGTGAACTGCATCTATGCACAGTGTGATGTTGGATAACCTGCCACAGAACATAAATATGTGAACTGGAGTACTGCAGTAAGCATAGATTGGATATATGTATATAGTGTATGTACACATGAATCACGGATACCAGACACATATATAACCTGTAATAAAGAATAAATCATTGCAAATGGCAAACATAGTGCTAATTAACCATTAAGCAATGCTAACCACAGCACACCTCAAGTTAGTAAGTGTAAGCAATGTGTAGGTGAGCCAATTCAATCTGCCTAGTGGCATACCGCTTTAAGCAGTGCCAACCTCATGTAAGCAGGTCTGCCCATAGCTTAGCCTTTTCAAAGCTGGCCAATCATGAGGAAGTGTGGGAAAATGTCTGTATTTAAACCCACAGCCGGAAATACTACCCATGACTGGTTGCAGGTCCTTACTGCAGGCAGAATGGCTGGTGTGGGTGAAGGCACTCGATTTAGAAAGTAGCGCTGGGGCATCCATTAGTCAAAAATCATGGTATGGCTCATGGTAAAACACCATGATCAGAGACTACTGCAGGGCCAGTACCAGGGCTCACAGTATAAAATTGAGGCCTAGGACAGTCTCGCCCATGACCTCACCAGTGCCACAGGTATCCCCTGTAAGTCAGGCACCATCATGCTGACCCGAAGCGGTGGAGGGGGTATGTACTGGAACAGTGGATCCAGGAGTCTCAGCAGATGCCCAATGCCCAAGAACTAAGTACTCATTCTACTAAGTAGTAAATAATTGCCTAGCTTGTGTATACTATGGATACGTATTGCTAAATATGACTGCATTCCTCTGCAGATGAGCGGGCTGTGAACCAGCAAGCCCATGATGCTAGGCTGCAAAGGCTGTGTCGAGAGGCAGGTTAGTAATCAGTCTGCATGTACTGTCATAACAAATAAATATAGAAAGTGTTGTACCAGTAGAAATAAATGTGCAATAATTTGTGAATAAAGGTATAACCCCTGGAGTGTTTCTGTTTACTCCTCTCTCATATGTTGGTGATCTGTTCCATACTATAAATAGTAATGTTGTATCTTAAGCAGTGCCACCCACACCATTTTATGCAGATAAAATGGGCATGAAGTCCTGCATAACAATGTTGGAAGTGCCAAGAGGTCAGTTATATTGTACAAGTTAGGGAGACTTAGATAGATAACACTTGAAAAAATTACATCAATACCCTTATAGCACAGTGTAATGTGATGTTAGCTATAATAGTTTGTCACACAACAGCAGGGGTCTGAATCCTGGGAGTGCTACTAAGTTGCATGCATAATCATACCCCACAACTGTACAGATTATGATACAATGTTCAGATAGAAAGCTGTATGCATACTTACACCCAACAACAGTACAGAATTTGCTAGAATGTTCAAAATGTAAGTTGTATGCATATTCATACCCCACAACTGTTCTAATCTGTCCAGCATGCCTAGATACATGGCCCATATCACCAGCTTGGTACTCTGTTCCTTTGAAAATCCAGTGTGATGTTCCAAGACATCTAGGCAGCTGTCAATGACATATAACTGATATTCAAATGTGTATATAGTCAGAGAATGTATATGGAAACAAACCTATCATTCTATCACCTCACCTAAAGTGTATGTCAGCAATACCCAACATATGTTGCATTAACACCTGCAGCCTGTCACGCCTGTATATAAGTTGCAGGTCATGTATATAATAACTTATAAACATACCAGTGTATAATATAAGGCCATTGTGTAGTGTAATAATACATGTAAGGGAAAAACCACTGCAGTGACTAAGAATGTTGTGTAAACTACAAGGATATATTAGTTGTTAACTGAAGTCTCTCTCTCACCCCTACCATACGTGCATAATAACCCAATGACACTCCTCAACTAGTATGTGTACACTCCACACTTTTGTTGGGGCATATGTCCTAATGGTGCATACATATTCACATTTGTTTCTATGCATGTACCATGTAAAAATACACCCATATTGGTGGCCTGTTGCCATCAATGAAACCTGCATGCACCTGTACTTGCCACTGTTGTTCCATATATGAATGTGTTCTGCTTGCTCTGCAACTGTGTTAAATCTGGTGTGTTGGGTTAATGGGAATACCTATGCATGCTGTTAAAGCTAATTCTGAATGCTGTTGACTGTTACTAACCCATATCTGTCATAAAGCTGCGACAACACAGCTCGTATGGGAAGGCCGGTCCCAACGAACCCACCAGTCCCACCTCAGCTGGCCATGGCACCGGGCACCAGAACATCTGAGGCCCAGGCTGGGACCTCCTCCTCCATGGACCCTGTGCAACCTTCAGGTCGAACCACTGCAGGGGCACGCACAGAGGGGAACCTGTCACCCATCAACAGGTCCGGGCCATGGTGCATAAGGAGCTTGATCTGAAGTATCGAGAGCAGCTACTCCAGCTTGAGAGCTGAGTGGCGCTATTAGGTGGTGAGCCTGCCCCTCCTACACAGCCCCCAGCACAGCCATCTTTGGGGCCATGAAGGTGCAGTGGTGACTTCCCATGGGTGGGGACCTCAGTCCCACTGTTTCCAGTTGGGGGCTCATGGGCTTGCGACTTCCAAACACCCTTCCCTGTCCAAGGTGTTTACCCCCCACATGTGTCATATACCGCCCTGTATGTGTCTTGTGTGTCTTGTCTGTTAACCTACCCAACCTACCTCCCCAAATATACCAACTACCCCTCCACAAATTCCCACTCTCACCTAACAAAAAGAAAAAGGGCAATCTGGTTCCACAATAAAATCATGCCCCACACATAGCTGTCCATTTGCACACATGTCCACTGGACACATGTAATCTGGTCTAATTGGCATCACAATGAACAGATGTCATCTTAACCCCTCTCCCAGGGTTTGGGGGGACCAAATCTACCTGCAAATATAGTGTATATGCACAGCTGTTGCTGTAGAAAAATGGGCAGCTATGGACCTTTTCTAAACCCTTTCTGCACATGCCTAGCTATTTTCCCTACTGTCTTTCCCTCTATGTGCCCCATTTTTCACCACTGTCCTATCCACCCCTTTTTCTTTTCTTTTAAAGAAATTAGCATGGGGGTAAGTGGCAGTAGGCACCATTAAGCAGTGGTACGCGGGTTTGCGCGGGGGTAAGCTATGCCTACACAGGTTGAGAAATTTGAAGCTAAACATAAGCGGCAGTTGGCAGTGCTTACCATTGCACAAACTCACCCAAACCAGCTTACAACTACAAACCATCTTACAACCCCTTAACGTGCCTTATTCACTCTGTAGCCAACGTCCTTTGCTCTGCCCAGCAACAAAATAAACTGCTTCTTCAAGGCTCGAACCCAGGACCCTGCACTCCATAGACAAAGTGATTTGCCACTAAACCATAGCAGATATACATAACCTAATGTTTTCACAAACATATCATGCAGCACTATCAGTCAACAGTACAGGAAATGTACTATTATCACATGACATAACCTGTTAATGCAAGAAGTCTGGACAAAGTATGCCACACTGTGGGTACAAATAGGGATATATGTCAACTAATGCTCTGATACACTTAAAATATTGCTAGTTACACAGTTATATGTATTAGTACACATATGTAGAAGGAGATGAAGTCTGAAACACAAAAGTGTTGCCACTAGTTACTGACTTCAATGCTGCAATCATCCATGACAATTGCCAAGTGAATGAGGAACAGGCCAAAATATGAGCCGAACATGCATGGACATATGGACAGATATATATCTTTAAATGTAGACAGACAGCTATATGTAGATATATATTAATGTATGACTCACAAATAATCATATAACATCAACTGTATATAGGTACAATACATATGTTAATATGTATATATATATATATATATATATATATATATATATATATATATATATATATATATATATATATATATATATATATATATATATATATATATATATATATATATATATATATATATATATATATATATATATATATACATACATATACAGATGTATATATCTATAGATACATATATATATATATATATATATGTATATATATATATATATATATATATATAGATAGATAGATATAGCCATATGAGATATATAGAGGTACATACACATATAAACACACAAAAGGTATCAGTAGCCATACATATGTAGAAGTAGTGTGGAAGTACTAGGTGCAAAGTATATCCCTCAGCCACAAGCCCTTCAACTGGCACCTGTGAAATGTGTAATGTGGCAACCATTCCCACCAAATGAGACTACTGACATTAAACATATACCACCCACAATTCAATGGACATGACACAACACACAGGTATGCATACACAGATAGCCTTTATTCCTGTACTATACAATAATGTATGCCAGTACTGATGCCACATAAGGTTTGAAATATGTAATCAGTCATGAATGCAAGGCCCACACAAAGCAGTAGATGCAAGCAATGTGTGTGTGTATATATATATATATATATATATATATATATATATATATATATATATATATCATAATATGCTGTCCAGGCCAAAGCCTTCAAATAGTACAACAGTAGAAACAGATTTTGCCTTCAAGATGCGTAACAATCAACAATTACAGATGTAGTTCAGCAGCCTCCAATTACACCCTGTAGTCAAGCTCCCTGGGGGAAAAGTAGCACTTGTGTTAATGTCACAGTATCTTGTACATAACATTGCTTAACCTAACATCTCACTATCGCACTGAATGACCCTCATCTTAACACTTATATCCTAGGTTCCTCTCATAGAACCCCCCCCCCCCCATAAAAGGCTGTATAAGGGCAAGGAACACTGTGTACCACACACTTATCTCTGGAATGTACAAGGGCACATATGTGTTCTCCAGCTGTTGCCCTCATATATATGGACCTGGCCCAACAGTTGGTGTGGGAGTCCATGACATGACTGGGGTGCTAGCAGTAAATAATGATAGGCCATTACCTAACAACCCTTTCTGTATCACAGCAGGACAAAGACTGGCATATATGCGGAGGACTGAGGCAGGAACATAGGGCCATATTTGCATTATTGCTGTTACACACCCTGGAAATTACTTATGTTACAGGATTTGTTGCAGCATACCCTTATGCAGTGATACAACATTGAAATACAAATGGATGTAGCCATGTATTGATAGCACTCAACAGATGGACTGCCACAGATATATCTGAGACAATTTCTGTGTGGTGCACAGACAAAACCTAACAGACAATCCCCCTGACATCATACGGATAGGCATACAGTTGAGAGCTATGCAGACAGATAACATTCCATGAAAATGTGAGTCCGATCCTGGTTAGTTAATTGTTGAACATAAAGTTGAAAATGAATTGGATTTTATATTGCTTTATATTATTATTATTTTTTCTATCTTATTTGTTTGTAGAATTAAATTAATTAATTGATTGGTTAATTGATTGTAGTTGATTTTAGCACAAGGTTACTATATAAGTACCTTGTATAATCCAACACCTGTTTTGTCTTCTGAAGAAGTTAGCGTTATATACTGCAACGAAAAGTGTATGTGGATTTATCGCACTTAAAGAAAGTAATATATTAAAGTGTTCGTGGTTTTGAGACTGTTGGCTACTGGTTCATCTTTTCTGAAGTTTATTCCATGAAAAAGTACCATGTACACAAAAACCCTATAAGAACAGCAAGACACATTGCACACAACAGCACTACTCACACAGTCTGTAGGTCTGGAACCTTACCCAAATATGGATGTGCCCTATGTCTGCTGGTTCTGCTGTAAGAGGAATTGCTACCTGCTGTCTGTAACACTGATGTCCACACACAGGAAGGATGTCATCCATAATGTAAAGGTGAAGGGACAACGCCCACAGAAGGCAGCACTTTATAGCACAGGATTGCCATGACAGTAGTTATCTGAAGTACTACACAGCAGGCTGCATGCAATTAACAACTGGTGGACAGTGACTGGTGCAGAGGCCACTACCTGATCATGTGCAATACCAACAAAAGCATGCTTCAATCTATTCATACCAGCTCATTCACTCTACTGTAGATACTGAGAGAGACAGAGAGAGAGAGAGAGAGAGAGAGAGAGAGGAAAAATAAAAAAATAAAACCTTCAAGAAAGTTCACAAAGCTTGGAGTTGTGTTACAATGGAAACAACCTAACAGGTATGTGAAAGAGATATGCATTTACTGGCATGTAGTATATGAAATAGAATAATAGGATGTATACTGTGAAAGTATGTATATGTGCCATCAGTACTTGTTCCTGTAATGATGTTGTGCTCAACAACAGCACTGGAATGTAGTGTCAGTCCCTGTGGGCAGTGGGACATACCTGGCAAATGTGCAGACCAGCAGTGAATGGCAAAGATGTGACCCATGATATCTGTGTTCTGTAAATTACTGTGGCCAACCGCTGGTGGGGGCATTAATACTGCCATGATAGACACATGGGTGAGAGACCACACCACCTGCAGGACAGTCATGTTAAAGTGTAGCATAGCATGCCCAACTGCCATAGCACTATAATATGCTTATCTAATGTTTGTCACCATATATACTCCCTAATATTAGTCTGTGTTCACATATAACACTTGTCTTTGTTGCAGCAAGGCCGAACAGTTCAGCTATGAAGTAAAGAGGGTACATGAGTGTGGTCCAGATGGTCGTATGCATACCACATACAGATACATATATGTGTGATACATATTCACAGCTGTGTATGTGTACAGAATCTCAGACAGTTATACATTCATATAGGTATATAAACATATATGCACATATGTATATATATATATATATATATATATATATATATATATATATATATATATGTATACAGACAGATATTTATATGTGTGTGTGTGTGTGTATGTCTACATATATCCATGCACTAGAAGAATCTTAATTATATAAATTCAGACTGCTTTTAGGCGTAGTAATTAATACTGAGCTAGTAGAAAGGAAATAAAAACTCAGACACTGAATGGATGATTAAGCTTTCACTCTTATTCAGGTGGAAGAGCTTCATCAGAATAACCTATAGTCAACAATACCTACATTATATGTAACTAGAGTCGCATGTAAACAAAAAAACAATGAACTACTTATAACTTATCAGTACAGTAATCAATAGTACAACCAGACAATATTTAAACTGTGCCAATCATTTTAACACAATAACCATGAACATACATATGAATGACAGGGGCATGAATATTAAATAAACACTCCCTTGTGTTAGCTTATCATTGAACAAATATACACTGTGCGCACTAAATATGCATGTAGGAGACATGAATATTCATATAACTGTACAAATGGTGACTTACAAATGTATCAAAGGTCAAGGATGGATGCAAACACATTTTGTAGAAAGAGAACAACTGTCAAAATAGAACAACTGTCAAAATATAATTAAATCTTCCATTTTAAAGCGCATTTAATATTAACACTTTCATTCAGACCAGGGTATGTTTCTGAATTAAGCAGTAATTGCCATTTAAGTTCTCTTAGTTCTAAATATAATTCCCAATCTCCAAAAAACAGTTAACTTGTTCTAATACTATGAAGTAAAATTTACTAAAAGAAGTACAAAATGCTATGTTTAGCAAGGGCATTAAGTTCTTTGCCCTGATGGCTCCTAAATGCTCCTTAATTCTACCTGAAAGTTTTCTTGTAGTTTTATCTACATAAAATGCTTTACAAGATGCACAAATGCCTGCATACACTACTGCTGTAGAATGGCAGAAGAAATATTTTGAAAACTTAATAGTATAATTACAATGTGTGAATGTATATTGAGATCCTATGAAAATGTTAAGGCATACCACACATTTATTACATGAATGCATCCCATTTTGAGAGTTAGAAGTAGAAGTAGAATTAATAAGAAAAGGTAAATCTCTGTTTTCTAAACTCATTCTTATGGTTTTGGTTCTTTTAAATGAAAAAGTAGGTGCAGTGCCAATAGCAGCTGACATAAATTGTGATTCAGTTAATAAATCCCAGTTATTCGAGATGACATTTCTAATTTGTGACATGTCCCTAGAGATAGGTAATGGGAAACTAAGGGTTCTGTTAATGTTACTTGGTTTTGAAGTATTAGGTGTAAAACCATGTAGTAGTAAAATTGGTAAATATTTAGTGTGTCTGTCATTAGAGATCTCGTTACATATATTGTTAATAAGAGATGGAGGGTAATTCCTTCGAAGAAACGTGTTTTAACAAAACAGCATTCTTTTGAAAGTCATAATCTTGACTGATAATTCTAGATATGTAAATAAATTGACTTCTGACAAGGGTCCTTTTCATAAAAAATGGATGGGAGCTAGTAAAATCAAGCAGATTATTTTTATAGGTCTCTTTTCTATATATAGTGGAACATACTGTATTAGGAGGTAATAAGTATATCTGTGTATCTAAAAAGAAAATGGAAGACCCTATTCTAGACAAAATCAAGTTAAAAAAAAACCTAAACAGTCTCTCAAATCAGAAATAAAAAGGTCTAAATAAGATGGGTCACCCTTCCACGCAAAAAAAAAAAAACATCATCAATAAATCTTTTATAAATGTGTACTAGATTAAAGTTCTTCAAGGTATTTAATTTTTCTATTTCCCATGTGCTCATGACAATATTAGCAAAAGCAGGTGCACAGTTTAAATATTGTCTGGTTGTACTATTGGTTACTGTACTAATAAGTTATAAGTAGTTCATTGTTTTTTTGTTTACATGCAACTCTAGTTACATATAATGTAAGTATTGTTGACTATAGGTTATTCTGATGAAGCTCTTCCACCTGAATAAGAGCAAAAGCTTAATCATCTATTCAGTGTCTGAGTTTTTATTTCCTTTCTACTAGCTCAGTATTAATTACTACGCCTAAAAGAAGTCTGAATTTATATATAAATATATATATATCTATATATCTATATATATATATATATATATATATATATATATATATATAGATATGTATATATATATACATATATATATATATATATATATATATATATATATATATATACATACATGTCGATATACATCAATACACAACATACCTATACACCAATACATGGCTGCAAGATGGAGTGTGGAGTGAGGTGTGTAATCCATGTTGGGAACACATTGCAATTGTATGAGATGGTGGGATATATATGTTGTTGAAGGGTGTTAGGCACATATTTGTATGTAGGTCTGGTTGGGTGACAAACAAGACAGCATACAGGGCTGGTATATGACACATGTGGTGGTTAAACACTGTGAACGGGTAGTTACATTTGGAATGTGGAGGCCATTAAACCCCCAATTGGAAACAAAGGGAACATGGTGCCTACACATGGACAGTCAGGATAGCATCTACATGAACCTAAAGGTGCCTGGGCTGTGCGCTGGGCAGGAGGGACATGCATGTCACACCTTGTGTATGTGTACTGCATGCCTCTAGGTGATTTAGCACATACCCCATGTCTCTGTGGAGCTCCCTGTGCACAATACCCGTGACCTAACTGGGTGACAGACACATGTCTGTGTGTGCTCCATGGGGGGGGGGCACCATCCCGTGAGGTGGTTCCACATAAAGGTAGTGATGGATCAGTAGATAATGAGGTTCCATGGTGGGCCATGGATGTGATGTGGACTGGTAACCTGTGCACATTAGGTTGGAGTGGTGTTCCTGCTGGCAAATAATCCCTACACATATCGGTGTGTAACAGTCATTGAACATATGTGGCCTGTAATAGTCCACACAATCCCAGAACATGTCCAACAGCATGCATAGATATCACCAATACCACAGAATGGCAGATGTGTAGCAATCACATAGCAGGCCTACCACATGCATATGTGGAAACATAGTGGCAGTGACAATGGCATGCAGTTGAAATACCCTGTAACAGCCCTGCAACTTTGGTATCCCCACAGGGAGCATGTCTACAACCACATAGCAGAAAGTGTTGTACAATACAATATATGGTCCAATGGTACACATACTGGACACATACCACTAGCATCGTGTGAACATTATGTTGGAGCTGATATGGTGGCAGGAGACTGATATGTGTATTGTATTATGGTAAACGTGACATATGAGTTGCTCCGACATATTTCCATCATTATGTCTTTCAGTGAGTATGGCACACCCAAGGAACCCCACCTAGAGTGCCGCTGAGGAGGAGATTATCATCACCAGCATCATCCACAACTATCAGCTGTTGTTTTCATGGACAAGCCAGGACCAGCAGGAGAGAACAGCCATGTGGACTGATGTGGTCCGCAGGGTGAATGAGGTGGGGATGCACAGCCATACATATGAGCAGGTCCGGCACCATTGTAGTGACCTGCTCCGGCAAGTATGTCATCATGCCGATGCTATGTGGGGTGACCACTTTGCAACAGGGGGTGCCATAACATCCATTCCCCCTTCACCAGAGTGGAGGAGCTGCTCATCTGCCTTGTAGCACCTGCCCGCCCACAAGAGCTCCAGACTTATACAGTCATGGATGTGGGTGCTACTGACACACCACAAATTGAGCATGCAGGTAAGGTTCCAGGGCATATCAGTAGACTACTATAGTGTATGCATCTGTACAGGTAAACCATGCATATGTGAGATGTGGGGTATGTTGCTGTGTAGTACCGATAAGCAGTAATGCATAAACTGTAGTACTGTGGACGTCAGCTGTTGTTGTACTGTAATATTGCAGCCACCCTGTAGCAATGCTACAGCTGTGGCCACTAACATCAACTCTATCCCATGTCAATGTAGGTACCTCTGGGATACCAGCAAGGCAGAGGCCGGATGCCGGTGAGTATGGTTTAAGGTTATGTTTGGCAATTTACAGTGCATGTCATAGCTAAGGTGTAGGCCATGTACACATCTAACATGCCTACCCATAATGCATGCTGTACATGTGCAATGACACAGCACACACCTCACTAATGGGATTACCAGCCTCAAACACATGCAATACACAGTCCATCTCAGACAACTGTGGCTACACTCCAGTGCACATTGCCCAGGCACAGCTGACATCTGCCCAACATGCACAGCTATGTCATACACAGAGCAGTTGAACATGCTACATATAATGACATCCCACTTCCTCTGCTAACACATGCTCCAGGGTCCTAAACCTAATCAACACATTAAACAGAACATGCTGGAGAGATAGGGCCCTGTTCTGGGGAATCCCCACACTCAGGAATGGACTACCCATACATGTCAAGCAATGCTACTCACTGGCCCTCTTTACAGAAAAACTTGGCAATTGGATGGGGAATGTGGAATGCACCCTGGGTAGTATGTCTGTGCCACTTCCTGTCAGGGGCACAGGGGAATAACATTAGTGGGTGGTGCAAGGCTGGGAACCCCTGTGGCTAGGCTTATGTAGGCCCCAAGACTAATAGACCAGTATTCACCTATGAACCTATGTGTACCACAGGCAACATCAGCCAAGGCCCAATCATGGTCAATAATGGTCTCTACACTCACCATAGGTACAGTACATTGTGTATGTGGTCGGTCTAATGGTAGTCTGCCACTCATACATGCACCACTGATGATGACATATGTGAATACACATCACACATTCACTATGACGTGTCCACGTGTGATCCAGGAACACACAGAGGCTGTGAGTAGCAGCAGAAACACAACTGACACACAGAGACACATCCTGCAATGGTGTGTACACCTGTGAGGTATGGTGCACAGTACATGCCAGGGTGCTGAACAGATGCACAGCAATGCTGTGGACATGGATGCAGTGAGGTCCAGGGGGAGGGCCATCACCTACCAACAGAAGTCATGCATCACAGCCATGTATAATGCTGGTAATGGGGATTAGCTACAGTTGCACTGCATGCTGTTGAGCCCCACAAGTCCTGCATGTTGACATGTGTGTAATTACAGGTATGTGTGTGATACTGTACTGTACCTTCACCTGCTATTGTGTGTGTTATCAGGTTGTGGGAGCTGTCTGTAGGTGCTGTCTGGTGGAGTGTATGGGTTGCCATGTATGTCGATTGCATGTGTGTATGTCTGTGTGTGTGGCCACGTCTGGACATTGTGTGTGCGTGTGTGTGTGTGTGTGTGTGTGTGTGTGTGTGTGTGTGTGTGTGTGTGTGTGTGTGTGTGTGTGTGTGTGTGTGTGTGTATACTGTTTAGAGGTGTTATACAGGTATTACAGTCTGTTCCCTGTTTTCCCCTCACAGCTGGCGAGGTGGGGCTGGGTCCCCCCCACAGGGAATCTGATGTCACTGATACAGAGAGTGACCATGAAGATAGGTGTGTTGAGGCACAGGAAGGGTCATCAGGGGCTGCCACTGGGCCACCAATTGACAACCCACATGTACCCCGACCATCCACGCACACAGTCACACTGCCTGTACCCACATCATCACTGTTGGCCCTAGCTGAGGGACAGCCTACGGTTGGCACTGGCCAGGACAGTGTGGGATCTATGGCACATGTGTCAGGACACAGCAACCATAGCCAGATGTCTGGCGGGGTATCACATAGGCAGATTTGTAGGAGTACTCGTAGAAGCACTGCTGGTCATCATGCCTCTGGCAGATGTGCCGCATCTATTTCAACCACACGCATGTTCCAGACTGTCATGGAAGCACAGCCACAAAGGTAACGGTATACCAGGCAAAGTCTAAGGGTGCAGAGGGCTCATCACACCTCTGTAACTGACAGCATCTATGACCTAGCAGGTGCCATCCATAATTACAACAAGGTCATGGATAGACGGTGGGGTGAGACATTGGAACTCATCCACAATGTCATGTCCATGCATCAGGACAGGCAGGACAGTTGTGACGGCCACATGGATGTCTGTCAGCAACACCAGCAGCTGGAGGTCTCTGTGGATGTCCAACCAGTCACAGCCACTCCAGTAGTGGCAGTACCAGTCTCAGCCCTAGGCCGTCATAGCAGACCACATGCACGTGGCCCTGGCAAGTCCCAGGAGGGACCTGGATCACGTGGACATCTGTCAAACTCAGGGGACAGTACTCAGTCTGGCTCTGTACCTGATACTGCCTGTAGCACCCCTGCCAGGCACAGGTCCCGTGTCCGTGGCCAGAGATGGTGAACTGCAAACCATGCCAGGTACAGTCTGCAGCTGTCCCACAATTCCCTGTATAGGGCAGCCACATGGAGGAACTGTGTGCATGCAGACACACACACATAAACAATGAACCTAGGGCAACCACATACCTGCACACACGACATCACCAGTGGCCCATAACAATATTCAGCCCCCTCACACACACACACACACACACACACACACACACACACACACACACACACACACACACACACACACATGTTGTCAATTGTATGGCTCAGCCTAGGCCTCTGGCAAAGCAACAACACACCCTGTGGATATGATGATACCTGTGCCACTCCCTGACATCCATAACATTTATGCAGGGACAGGCTAACATGGTTCTGATGCACAGGGTGAGGTGACTATATAACAGAACAGTGTATCAATGGAATGATGTTTAGCATGTTGTTAGCAGTAAAGTGAAATGCTAATATCTTGGAAGGTGTAACTGTGCAGCCATGATGCATCATAGCTGTAATTAACAATGTTGTATTGTTGTCACCAGTATCTGTTCTGATTGTGTTGTGTTTGTCCATGTGCCATATGGGTGATGGGTGTAGTGGTGTCAGCAGGCCTTCTAAAGTGGACACCAGTAAGTGTAGTGGGTGGTACACATGCCATGGATGGGTACAACACACAGTGCCTTTGGTTTGGATGCAGTACATGTACAGGGCTGTACACATGAAGGTATGTCTCCGTGCAGGTAACACATCTGTTGCACATGTAATCCCACCAAGACAGGATAGGCACAAACACACAGTGCTATATATGCAGTCTGCAATGTGGATAACATTGGACATGCTAACAGTAGGGTGTATGTCCCTCTCCCCACTCTACTGCAATCCTCACCTAAGTAACATGTGTGTGCCAATGCCATTGACATAGCTCTACCCTTAGGAGGGTGTGAGGTGCTCAGCTACTGTGAATGGTGTAATCAACAACTAACAACCTGATTACATACACTATACAGTATTACAGACAGCTATGTGGGGGGAAGAGATGCAACAGTAACTGCAATAATGGCAGTCGTGTCCACAACAGCCACACCCAGTGAGTTATAGCAACCCCAGTAGTACTGCACACCTCAACAGTGTGGAGGAGGGCATTGACACATCTATGATTTGTGAATGACTGTATGTCCATGGGATGGCTCCTGTGGTATGTTGGCATATGCCAAGCAGTCCTGGTGGTAACATATTCTGTGAATGAAGGTAGATCCCATAACAACTACACAGATTCCTACAATGATCTACATAGGCATTGTGCACCTCCTAACCCTCCTCTATACCTGTTGTTATTGGGTTAAGGAGGTATACCAGGTTCACATTGTATTCTCTGCCTTTGACAAGTCCAACATTGGTGGAGTCCCATGTGTTGAGATAACCAGTGACATTGGCCATGGGTTCAATGTTGATATGTTCCATATCCCTGCAGACCAAGGTCATCAGGCTACTGAGTGGTAGTACCCAGCTGACATGGTGGGTTTGTGGATATCCCTTCCAACATTGGTGAATCCATTGTCAGGTGTAGGGCAATCGGATTGTATGAGGGAACCCAGCTACTTACTGCATCTGCCCAGGGGGTTCCTTCAAGCATGATACGTCACTTGACTGTACTGCATGATATGTTAGTAATGCCAGCCTTATATCCTACAGGTGGGATGGAGTACTGTTAACATGTACTGCCCTTGTCGTGTAGGGTCCTGCTTATGGAATCTGCTAAGGTTGGTATTGTATTGCAGGCCAGACGTATTTGGCTGGGAGGGGGTAATAACTATCCATGACAGATGTTTGTTGCTTGGGGGTCCCTCAAACCCATCAATGGTGATTGTGGACATATGTTGTGGTTACGTTCCCAGTTTCATCTACAGATGTATGTCCATATATACCTATATTGATATATATATATATATATATATATATATATATATATATATATATATATATATATATATATATATATATATATATATATATATATATATATATATATATACATATATATATATATGTGTGTGTTCACCTTTGACAGGGGGAATGTCATTCCTTCAAATGGCCTTTTCTGCAAACCAAAAGGACTAACCCGTCATTTCTTACTGCAGTTCTAAAGGCACCTTCGCTGACTCTCGAACTGCAAGTTGGAATACATATCATAATGGCAGGGGCATGAGTCCCTGCACACCGCCTCTGGGGGCTGGGCACCCTATAACACCCCTACTGTGATATATGAACTCCTGGTGTGCACTACAGTGGGGATAGGCAATTATTCCCCATCCCCAGTATAGTGGCATCCGCAACCAAATTGCTTAATCTGCAATGAGCAAATGCATAGTGACATTCGCTCATTGCACATTCGATGCATGTATTGCAAGATTTTGCAATGTTGAGAACATACTTTTGGCCTTCCAGCTTCCGGACACATGGATTACTCCCTTTGAAAGGTGATCCATATATACGCTGACATATATGCATTCCTATATCTGTATATATGTGGACATGTGGATATATACATGTATATCTATTGCTGTATGTGTATCTATGTATATATGTATTTATTGGCATATATATATATATATATATATATATATATATATATATATATATATATATATATATATATCTATACGTATGTCTATGCCTATATTTACATGTATAGATATGTTATATCCATTTAAAGATGAATATATATACACACACAAATACATCTACATGGAGGAATACATTCCCTGTAGTGTTGTATACTTGGGCTTGATGATATTTATGTGAAAACATCATGATTATGCATATCTGCCATGGTTTAGTGGTAAATCACTTTGTGTATGCTGTGCAGGGTCCTGGTTACGAGCCTTGCAGGAGCTGTTTATTTTGTTGCTGGGCAGAACACACAGACCTGCTTACAACTTTTTAATGGTGCCATAATCACTCTCTATCCAATGGGCCGTGTTCTGGCCAGCAACAAATTAAACAGCTCATGCAAGGCTCAAACCAAAGACCCTCTATACCCTAGACAAACTGATGTACCACTAAGCCATGACAGGTACACAGATATTCGATGTTTCAGAAACACATCAGCCAGTCCTGTCATGCAACAGTACAGAATATGTATACCAACATCTAGATATCTGCATGTATAACTATAGTGCAACCTTAACAGATACAACATACCCATATATGTATAGATACACATATTTTCAAATACATATGTTGTTTTGCTAATTCTGTATACATATATATATATATATATATATATATATATATATATATATATATATATATATATATATATATATATATCACTATCTATGCACATATACCTATATATCTGTTAGCAGATAAATATATATATATATATATATATATATATATATATATATATATATATATATAGGTATATATGGCCATACGTCTGTATATAGCACTTGCAGATTAACAAATACACATATGTCCCCATGCACCGTTAATGGGGTTGAGAGGCCCCACACACTATGCGTCTTGCATGAATAGGCATCCCCCCACAGCCAAACACATGCACCCTGCAATACACTACGAAGTACAGTCTGCCTCCCACAGGATGTGTAATATGTGGAAGCCATCAACGTCCCCAGGATACAGATACACAGACACATATATGTAGATACACACACACACACACACACACATATATATATATATATATATATATATATATGTGACTACACATACACACGCAGATATATGTACAGACAGATACATATGTAGGAGGTGCACACAATATAGAACAGCCACTTTGCCTACAGTTAACACCTGAATAACTGGACACTGTATGGGTAAACATACTAATGGCAATCACTGCCTGCAACATATACCCATAGAAAGGTCATAGGAGAGACACCACACACAGGTTTGCAGAAATGGGACTCCTTTAAGTGTGTACCATAACAGTCCTATATGCCATATCATATAGCTTTTCAAATACTGACAGCCATATAAACGGAGTACTGCAACTGTGAAACAGTTACACTTATACAGTAGTTTGGAAAGGTTCACAACTATTACAATTCAAGCCAAGCCCTTCAGAATGTACAATAGTGCTGACAGGCTGGGCCACAGGGTGTCACACAATCAACAGTATGTACTGCAGGTGTGTAGTTCAGCAACCTCTATTTACACTCTGTACAAACTCAGTAGGAGGTAATAACATTTTGTGATCAAATGGGTTGTCCTCAGAACATAACAAGGCATAATGCACAGAACAGTCTGTATGGCAGGACACAGTAGGCTTGCAGTACCCCAAGTCATGTAAGTAATGTCTATATAGGCGGAGTATACGGTACTGTACATCCACATACCTTGTGGCAGCTCACCCTGATACACCCACATTTGTAACAGCCTAGGTCATTTATGGTGCTCCCCACCTGGACTCAATAATACAAGACCATATACCACTGTTACATACACTGGCCCTCTGCAGTGCATAAGGACGCACATGTGTTTTGTAGGTGAAGTCCACACATATATGGCCCCAGCCCTACTGTATGTGTGGGGGATACAACAGCAGTGGACTAATGGCAGCAATGGCAGTGTGATATACTCACAGCCCACTACAGAGCAACCCCCAACAGCATGACATACGTACACAGCTTGGTATGTAGAAGGGGACAGAGGCTGAAACACAGACATGTATGTGGAACACTGTTGCCATACACTAAGCAAGGTGCTGGTGTTACAGGATAGTCTGCAACATACCCTTAGTAAGGGAATTGAGGTTAGATAGAGACATGGATGTAGCCATGTACTGATAGCACGCAACACACACGCTGCCAGTGTCATATCTGACACACGATCTGTGTGGTGGACAGACAACACATGATAGGCATACCTCTGCCCAGCAAGAGGTTAGGCCCACACTAGTGAGCTATGCAGACAGACTGCATTCCAAGGTACACTTGTATGCACCCACACACACCCTGTAATACCAGTACTATGCAAAGCATTACACAACTCTACCCACAGTCTGTCTGTACTTCCTGAACCTCCTACAAATATGTGTCCGCTCTGAGTGTGCAGGTTCTCCTGTAAGAGGTATTGCTACCTGCTGCCTGTATCACTGATGCCCACACACAGGACAGATGTCCATCACACTGGAAATGTAAAGGGACCACGGCCACATGCTGTAGGGAGTTATAGTGGGTGGTTGCCATGACAGTGGTAATTCAATGTAGTACACATGTGTAATTATATATATGTATGGCTATCTGGATAAGTATATGTACATATATTTCCACCATATGTCCTGGACAAGGAGTGTAGCTGTATGCCAGCCCCTACAGTCCCACAGTAGTAGTGTAAGGGGTTGACAGCTATGTATAGCATGTATATTACTAGACTGTTGTTACTGTCATTGGGAGTGTCTTCACAGACAAAGTGTGTGTGGATGCTGACATCTGCTTATAACATGTGTGCCATTGGCTACTGACAGACATCCTAAGGAAATTATTGTAAGGTACCACTGCTAGCATGTATTGCCCCTGTGGAGTGCAGCAGAGATATTGACCACTATATGTGGAACTTCGGACACACCCTATACAGAGGTTTATACATGATCCATTAGTGCACCACATGTGTACCAGGCCTGACAATATGGATGTAGACAGCCATTGTAGATGGGTATAACACATAACAACTGGTATACATTTGGCACCATAGGTGTTGGATTCACATACTCCTGTCAGGCCTGACACATAATGACTGCTGGTACAGGGGTGCCATGGACACATAACACCCACTAGATATTGGCATACATCTGTACAGCATCCCACTGCTCTGTCTGACATACATAACATTTAAGGGAGGCCCAGCAGCAGTACATATGGTGAGTATCTGCACATAACATCCTAATGGTTAAGTACACTAAGCTGCTAGGCATATAACAATGCACTGTGCAGGCTACAGGCAGACTAGCTCAACACTGGCCTACATCTCGTATGGGGTAATGCGCATGTACCTGCATATATAGCAGGGTCGACAGCCATGTCACAGCACAGGGTAAGATACACCTGTGTGACAGTACATAACCACAACCAATGTGAAAACAGCCACATATCGTAAGTTAGAATAATATTACAGTATATGGACTATCTGTTCTACACCATCCTCATATGAGCCACTCACAGAATGACCTTACATATACTAGGCTGCTACAAAGTTTGTCATGATGGCTGTCTGTGGTATGGGACATGAGTGTGTATGACCCTACAAACATGTACGGCAAAACGGTACCATACAGTGGGGCAGCATGGAATATCAAAGAGAAGGGGGGCTAGAACAATGACATCTACCACAGTCTGTACACAGGCTGAGGTACATATTAACAATACACACACTGCCAACATTCACCATCATTACACAAACCTCAGTACTGTAGAATCATCCACAGAATGTCCGGGTTATGTCATGAAATATAACCACTACTATACATGACCTGTGTAGCAATCTGATATATCACTGGCTTGTTTTCAGATATGACGACAGTATTTATGGTGTACATGACATATGCACCATTTCATGCATGCCATATGTACAAAGGTTGACAGAGGTGTGGCTGACAGCACATACACAGGGCCAGTATAGACATGTCACTGTGATAACCCCATATAAATTACATTGTAACAGGGTTTGTTGCAACATATGTCCTTTGAGGGATATGAAGTCAGTAACTGTCATGGCCTTCACCATCTACAGACTGCAATCCTCACACTACCTTCTGCATTCCACGGATTGATGCACTGTGGCTAACACATGAAACCATAGGCACAACACTGCCCAGTCTGCAGATGACCCTGCAGATGTAGATTGCTCATATACATGGAACTGACATGGGAGGTATTGTGACATGTATGACAGGTATATCCAGACAAACACTGTTAAACCAACATTACTCCAAATGCAGTATAGCAGCACTTGCAATCTGTAGTCAGAGCAGGCAAATCCTCCTCCTGTTGGTTGCCCTGTTTCCTCAGTGTATGTTGTTAGAGGTAAATCCCCAATCCATCTGGGATGCTGTTTGCCAAACATCAAATCTAGTTCCTGCTCACAGTGACTGCAAAGGGCCAACACCATGATAATGTTCCTAGGTATTGGAGTGTGGTTCCATGTAATTGGCTATGGGATTGTTACCACAGCTGTTCCACATGCAATCAGCTAGGGGAGGGTTGCAATTCATGCAGAGGCCATCAGCTGATCATGAGCATCACGTTACATACACATGCTGCTGCCTAAGCAAGGCAGGTGTGGGTCTCCACATCCACCAGAGAAAGTGTGGTGGAGGCAGACAGATGCAGATACATGTCAGGGAGGAATGGGAGGGTAAAACTGAAGCATGTTTGTGTAACACACCTACCAGCACAGGGTATTAAACCTCCAACAACTATGTAGTGCTATCACAGTTTGATGCGGTTACTGGATGCACCACATGGGTTACCTGATGTGGAGTACTCAGAACATATATGTCAGGGTGAATAACATCTGCAACAGGGATATGGTAGATATACGGTAGGTGTCATACACGTGCCTGTCTGCATGAACATGTGCCAGCGTCAACACAGGCACACTCACACAGGGATGCACACACATTGACACATTTGGCAGGGGCAGGTGTACAACTCATCAGTAGTGGGATTGCCACAACACATCAATGTGCAGGTATCCCATACACCACATGGGTCATACAGAGGCCATATGGGCAAAGAGTATGAGGAGATGTCAGACATCAGACAGCATGCTTCAGTAAGCCCTGAATGGTTGTAGTGAGTGTGGATGTGGACATATGCACCATACAAAACACACACACACACACACACACACACACACACACACACACACACACACACACACACACGTACACACAGGGTGCTAGTTCTGACATGCATGGGTGCATGTCTACATGAGTGTGTGGTGGTCAACTGTGCCAGCAGGCTGTACAAGGGTAGGCAATGGGTATACCTTGTCATCAGGCTCCATGACAATGGTCTGCATTGTGGCTCAGGGCTATAGTTACTGCTTTTGCCCAAACAGGTGGTTAGTGCATCCCCCATCCAGTCAGCTGGTTGACTATTGTGTGTGGCCAATGCTGTGCACCACATGCCATGTATGTGTTCCTTAGTCCATGACATGGATGGTGTCTGGGATTTTCAAACCTCCCACATGCATGTACAGTGACATGTGGAACTGTACCTGGGGTGTCTGGCCCATGTTGTGAACACAGCTTATCATCAGTTTTGCCAGTCTTGCCCACCTGTGGCAGGAACTGGTAATGGGCAGCAGGTTTACCCTTCACCTACATTGATAGCATGCCAACAGCATTCACTGATGTCAGTGTCATCTGTCCATACAGTGCATGTTGTCAGGCATGGTATGTCTGTTGTGAGTCACATGTGGAGGCAACACAGGTGGTGCAGGTGTCCATTTGGAACATGGTGGATGTGCAATGTCTACATGTATGTGCATATTGGACAGATGGCCAAGGTCACATGCCCTCTGTAGCCCACTGCTATCACTGCATAGTTACTATCAGTGGCCAATATGCAGTGTACTGACCACATATTGGCTGTTGCCTAGGCATGTGTGTGCATATGACACATGGGTTGAGTGTGTGCTCTGGGTAATAGTGGGGTTGCTAATTTGGATTGACTGACCTTGATGTCACATGTATGGGTATGGCTTTGCACCCCAGCCTCCCAGCTAATTTACATCTGTTATCCCTGTATGGTTGACATTGTGATATATAGTAGGGCCACCAAAAAAGTAATGAGTAAAACCCCTTCACATTGGCCACACATGCACACACACACACACACACACACACACACACACACACACACACACACGCACACCTGTCATGTCTGGAAGTTGAACCCCTACCTAACTAGTTTATTACACTACAGCACTTATAGTATGTGCCACAGACATTACTGGAATTCTTTTTCCCCAAAGGTGTATATCACAGTGACTGACATCAGCAGGATTACCAAAGTAGGGCATTTCACCTGTACCGTGAGTGACTAGCCTAAAATGCATTGCTCCCTACACAAACAATGAGACACACACAAAACATCCACAACTGTCATGTGTAGGTATAGAACCCCTGCCAAGCCCTATATTAGGCTACATCATGGAGCAGTTATAGGTTGCACCACAGGGAACTTTCTCCCCATAGTAGTATTTCACAATGAATGACATCATCAGGCTTGGCAACATAGGGTATTTGAAATATACTGCAAGTGCGTAGCCTATGATGCATTGCTCCATACACAGATAATGAAACACAAGCAAAACATCCAGAACTGCCTTGGGTGGTGATGGAACCCCACCACAGTTCTAAATGACAGTGCAGCAGTACACAGTTACAGGAAGTGCTACAGACATTACTGGGCTGTGACTCTACCAGAGGTGTATGTCTTTGTGAATGACATCAGCAGCTTTGCCAACGTTGGGTATATGAGTTTTAAAGAGTGTGTGTGACCTAAAAAGCATTGTCCATCACTCAGTTATGAACAGACAGAGACACACAGATTCACGTATGGATGGATGTATATACAATTTCCAAGACTGGGGTTTGAACACCTATCTAACTACTTTATCACACTACAGCAGTGTGCAGTTACATAACATGCTACAGAGATTACTGGGCTGTGCTTTCCCCAGAGGTATATTTCTAGGTGAGTGTCATCAGCAGCCTTGCCAAAGTCGAGTATATGTATTGTATGGGGTGTGAGTGGCCTAAAAATTATTGCACTTAACGCAGTCAGACACACACACATTCACACAGTTGCCCGATTTGTGGTTAAAACACCTACCTAACTACTTTATCACACTACAGCAGTGCACAGTTACAGGATGCACTACGAAGATTACTGGGCTATGATTTCCCCAGAGGTGCATTTCTAGGTGAGTGACTTCAGCAGCCATGCCAAAGTCGAGTATATGTATTGTACGGGATGTGAGTGGCCTAAAAAGCATTGCTCTCAACACAGTCAGATACACACACACAAATACAGTTGCCAGGTCTGGGGTTTGAACACCTACCTAACTACTTTATCACACTACAGCAGTGCTCAGTTACAGGACATGCTAGGGAGATTACTGGGCTAAGATTTCCCCAGAGGTGTATTTCTAGGTGAGTGACATCAGCAGCCTTGCTAAATTTGAGTATATGTATTGTATGGGGTATGAGTGGCTTAAAAGGCATTGCTCTCTGTGCAGTCAGACACACACACACATTCACACAGTTGCCAGGTCTGGGGTTAGAACAGCTACCTAACTACTTTATCACACTACAGCAGTACACAGTTACAAGACACGCTATGGAGATTATTGGGCTATGATTTCCCCAGAGGTGTATTTCTAGGTGCGTGACATCAGCAGCCTTGCCAAAGTTGTGCATATGAACTGTACTGTGTGTGAGTAGCTTAGAAAGCATTTCTCTCTACACAGGCAGAGACCAAGACACGCACACATACACACACTCACACAGTTGCCAAGTCTGGGGTTTGGACTTTTACCTAACTAGTTTATCAGTACAGCAGTACACAATTATGGGATGCACCATGGGGATTACTGAGCTACAGCTCCCTGAAAGGTGCATTTCACATTGTATGACCTCAGCAGGCTTGTCAAGATACTGCTATGGGGAGAGTGGTGTCTACATGGGCTGTAACCCATTCATGTAGGTGTTGACATGCCACATGCGGGCACACACAGGGTCATATGCCACAGGTACATGCATACAGCTACTAGGTGACAACTTCCTTGTACAGTCATGTTGCACAGCTGGCACATGCAACACACCATCATGCTGTCAGATACTGGTGGCTAGTATCTGCAGTGAGTGACACCTGCACCTCATGTGTTTGGGGCCCTTTGGCTGTGTGGTGGGAGGGACAAGCCTGGATGGCTCCTTGTCACGGTCACCCTCTTCAACATATCTATGTCCGTCTACCTTTGGCTTATTATAGTGTGTTGTCCTTACATATATGTCTGTATTCCTTTCCACTGTGTGTGCAAGGCAGGAGTGGTGCATACTGACATGTGACTGCACTAAGAACTGCAACTGCCAGATATGCCTAGTACACTGTTGTTTGCTGGCATGGCCTTCATGTGTTTAAGTGTGTGAGCATGCGCAGTATGGCCTTTCAGTATGTTGTTGACTGACATTGTCTTCATTCCTCTAAGTGTGTGAGCATGCCCAGTATGGCCATCTATATTGCATGTGTGGATCAAGTCCAGGTGGTTTGGACTGCAGTGCTGGCCTTTGTGTTGTACACCGACAGGTAGCATGCTGTGTCTGCAGGGTATACATCGGTCATTTGGCATTGAATGTTGCTACATTTCTGCATAGCGGGGGAGACACCTGACTGTTTCTACATTTCTCCACAGGGGTGGGGAGGCACACCTGACTGTTACTATAAGTGTACATAGGATGGTGGGGCACACTTTACACTTTTACACAGTTGCTAGGACTGTACTGGTATGTCAGGTACACAATTTCAGTCTGTAGTCTTACTTATCGTGCTGGCTAGAGGCATATCAGTGTACTACAGATTGTAGGCTTTCATAACCTACAGATTAGTTTCTGACTTCTTAGCCTTCACAACTTACATCCAACTGGCTGGCCTGCTGTAGTCTGTCTGTGTAGGGCTGGGGTAGGGGTTATCCATGGGGCTCATTCAGAGACCATAGTACAGCATTTGTTTGTGTTTGTCTACACCTATCCTGCTGGCTCTGACTGTTATTGAGTATGTGCCCCCCCACTGACATGTGTGAGTCACTTACCTTGTGGGTGTCCCAGTATTGAGGGTGGTGCTGCAAGGCTGCCTATGTTGGATGAACATAGTACACTCCCTATACATGGTTGAGCATAGGTAGTGTCATTTTTGGCATCCCTTTTACTGTATGTGCGAGTTGGAAAGAGGTGTCATTCACTGGGTCCCTACTGTGTCAGCGCATGTGCTATGAGTTGCCTCTGTGCCAAGGCCAGAGCATACTGGGCACACCTCCTTCTGCCTACTGGGGAAGGTTCAGGCCGTTCCTCCTCTGAGTCACTCTGCACCTGTGCAGGCCTTGGCACTAGTGGGGGGTTGTGTGGCCCTGCCCCATGCTGTTCCTGCTGCAGCTGTTTCTGCAAGATCTTATTGTGTAGCATGGCACATACAAGGACAATTTGGGTACATGTAGTTGGTGAGTACTGCAAGGCTCCACCGGATGTGTCCAGGTGCCGGAACCGTGACTTGAGTATCCCAAACACATGCTCTATTATGATTTGTGTTTGTGTGTGCGCCTCATTATGGAGTTCTTGTTCGGGTGTGTGTGCATTTCTGATGGATGACATCAGCCGTGGCTCCAGTGCGTATCCAGAATCCCCCACTAGGTGACCATATGGGATGTCCCCATTGGTAAATGTCTGGTATAGCTGCGTCAGATACCAGTTGTGGGAATCGTGGTAGCTTCCAGGGCAGCCAACACACATATTCATTATTATGCCCTGGGCATTGCACATGACCTGGCAGTTGATGGAGGGGAAGCCCTTGCAGTTGATGTAGACCCTACCCCGCTCACCTGGTGGTGCTTTAATGCATATTTGCCTGCAGTCTACTGCACCCACAACCTCAGGGTATTCTGCTATTTGGTGGGAGAGATGCATATTGCTGGCCAAGGCCTCACGGGTGATGGAGAAATATACATGCTCACTGATGTGCTGACATATCATCCAGGAACTAGTGGAGTACCCTGGATGCTGATGCCTGTGAAATCCCCATCATATCCCCAGTTGGCCTCTGAAAGGTACCTGTAGCTAGTATTCTTAGGCCTACACATACCTTGGTATTCACTGGGATGGGGCTCCCCTCTGTTGGTTCTGTGTGTCAGGTGTGGCCGGCACAGCTCAACAATATGCTGTAGGAGGTCCCTGTCCATCCTATAGTGCTCCACTATCTCCAGCTCATGTAGCCCTTGGTAGCTTACCCTGCATCTGTACACTCTTCTCCGTCTCCTAACTGTGGGTTGCTCAGCAGTATTCACATCCTCACCAACCTCAGCCTCTTGCACATGCTGGTTTATGATAGCAAAAGCAGCCCCTAACATTTTTTCTCTTGCTTTTGTTTTGTAAAATTTCCCCGTCTATATACACTGGTGGTGCAGATTTTCCTGGGAAAAACAAGGGGGAAAGGTGTTTGCATAGTTTATAGTGATGTGCTGGGCTGCGCTGGTCTGCTGCCTGTGTAATTGGCTGATTCTGATACATTTCACCTATCAGCTAAGCTAGTTCTCCTTGATTACCTTCCTACTGCTGTTTTCCCTTCCCATTGCCTCACTGTTTAAGCCTGAGGGCGCGCCATGCAAACGATGTGTTCAAATTTGCACAGAGCTGCTTTTTCATGGTTTAACTTCCTTTTTCTTCCTGTACAACCCAGTGCATGGCACGTGCACTCGCTTACACTTTGTAGAGAGTGCTAGTCAGGTTTAGACAAACCTCTAGCTTAGCTGTGCTAACCTAGGAGCAATCCTGAGCCACAGGTCTCCAATCCACTTACAGTATGCCTGACACCCCCCATGATGTCACCTATATCCTAGTCTTGCACCCAGCTATTTATACTCTTACACTCTTGAGACCTGCCTCACACTCTGAGAAAATCTGGGATTCACTAACCCTTCCCTCATTTGCATAGGATTGCCTGCTAATGCATAGTTACATGTCCCATACTGAGCCTCCCCCCTTAGCAACCATTACTCACTGGACAAGTTGTCTTCTGCCTGCCATTGACTTGCATGGCAGAATATTGATTTTAGTTAGCATGCTTATTTTAGGTTTATTTTATTATTTTCCCCCCGATCCTGTTTGCGCGTCGTTGCCCTATGCTTAACCAGGCGAGCTCGGTGAAAAGAAAATAAAAAGTTTTTTTTTTTTTACAGTTTGCAGTACCAATAGCCTTCTACTTGGACACTGGCATGCTTCCTCAATGATATGCAGCCTTTATGTGGAGCTGTCATAGCTCCGTTTTGTAGAATGCAGAACTGTACTCGGTTACTAACCGAGTACATTTCTGCACACTGCACTCGTCCTGCACGGACAGCTGCCAGATTACTAAATCGCATATTACCCTCATTTGCATGGTTTTCACCTGCAAATGATGGTAATTTGCATACAGGAGCTCGGTCCATGTAGGATTAGCCTAAGAGCTCACCTGGGAGCTCGTTCCTGGATCGCACATTGGCCATATTGCTGAAAATAGCTCTTAAACTAATCCTGCACGTTATAAAGGGCTTCGTAAATCCGGTTGAGTATATTTAAGATGTTGTGCCATTCGATTCTCAGCTAAAGTGTATTCTGTGTGGAGAAATGCGTGAATGGGCTACATTCGTTGAAGGTTGTGCGTCAGAGCTGGCAACTCGGTACGTAAAAATCTACTGCCAATCATTAGCAGACCGGAGTTCCGCCGTGGCGACCTCTAACCGGAAAAAGCCGAAAGACACAACAACAACAATGTAGTAGTGACTTAGTTACAAAGACAGAATTGATTGAATATAGATGGATTAATTTCTTCAGGGCAGACAAACTACCTGGACTTAATGTAAAAAATAGTGTTACACCACTTTTGAAAGAAAAACAGACCCTGGTATTCATGAAGCTCGGCGAAAGGATGGCGGGCGTTAGCCTTGCACTGACCATGCAGCATAGAGATGGAGCAGCAGCACCACATGCATATTAATGAAGGCACGCTGCTGCAATGTCCACGTGCATAGGAAACATGCGCGAGTGCAGGGAGCATGTCTAAGCACTGCACGGAGGAGTGAACATGTCGGCTGCAAATGCGCAACCTAAAATGCTGACTAGTACAGCCTGCCTCAAATAGTAATCACTCCTGTCAGTGTCCATGGATACTGAAATGTATGCAAAGCATACAAAACAGTTTTGCGAACACCAAAAAAAAAAGTAAACACAAAGGTATGTAGCTGAATAGTGAGCCCCCGTCCCTTGAACAAATGACATTTAAAACCCCGTGCCTGTATTCCATTGTATTGTTGATTGTTATACCAAGTGGAAGTGAAACGCAGAGTATTTGCATGCCACTGCCCTTTGCTAAGCCTAGCCCAATGGTTAGGGTTACCACCTGTCCCACATTGTGAGGGACAGTCCCTCTCTGGGCAGTCATGTCCTTACCACAAATATTAAAAATGGTAAATGTCCTGCGATTGTAGGACATAATTATGTCCCATATTTTATGTAATAGTTCCATAAAATATTTATTTCTGTATCTAAAATACCTAAATGTTACAAGAAACAGAATAAGCAACTAAACTGCTACAAGAACAAGCTTTGTACTGACCATGAGTATGTGTCGGCATGTAGAATCTGATGTGTGTCCAGAAAATGTCCCATTTTGACCAATTGAAAAGGTGGCAACCTACCAATGGTCAGAGCATTCGCTCAATAACTGCCTATTCGCGTTCCAAGTCATCCTTGTCTGGATGGCCCAAAGATGAATGGGTATTACCCAGGTCTACCTACCATGTCATGAAAGCTAAGTATTTGCGAGTACCTATGTGCGTGAAGTACAGCATGTGGAAGATCAAATATGCTAGGGTTGCCCTCACAACCATATTGGTACCTGAGATATGTAGAATATGCAATGTGTTCTGTTGTCTGTGCCATGGGCCATCAACCAGAGAAGGGATGGATGGTGTGTGTGAAATATGGGGGAGGGGGGGGTTGATGGGTAATGTAATAATTCACGAAGGGGAGACTGGGTCGGATGTACAATAGGTGAACTGGAGATGTACGAGGGAGCAGTTGGTGAATCAGAAAGGAAGCCAAAAATCATACATTCACATCTGCAATACACCCTGACAGGACATACTGCACAACACAATCCCACAAACATATGAACATTAAAATATGCAATACACATGTACAGAAACGTTATCGGCTCACACCCACATAATGGTCTGGCCTGAACTGAGCCATCCAACCCCAACACACCTGGATACATAATTGAATACCCATCATCTCCTCCACAGCACACACCCCCCTTGCTGAACATCCACCAAAACCACCCATACTCTGGCTCCTAGCTTGGCACAGCCATATCTGCACTTAGTGCCCCCTACCCATATCTAGTAGGCAGTCTCACCCTAGGCAGTCTCAGGCTAGCAAACTAGGTATCCCTTGCATGTATAACCCTCCCGCATTTTTGTAAATGCAAAAGAATGGGAGTTATTGGTGTCCAAAATTTTTGGCTATCCCTCATGGGATAAGTGTCTGTTCTAAAGATTAGACTTGGTGGCACAACATGATGTCTAGCCCCATAGACAACCGGATACAAGTCGCATTAGCAGTAGTTGTGCACAACCCTGCTCAGCCTCCAGCCAATCCTGCAGAACCTACGACCCGGGATTAAACACCTGACCATGATGCACGTCTCCCCACGTGCATTATCAGGAATGTATACCTTTCACATGTTCCGATGAAGCTTCCCCATAGCCATCTTCCAAATAGTACATGTCCACAAATTGTATGCCCCGTCCAGGTTCCACGTCGTAATGATGCACCCAACCCCTGTATACACATGGTACAGGTACCTCCCGTATGTGATTGTTCATATACTTGGCCATGTATAATTCCAGATATGCAGTCATATATCTATAAATGTACATACTTATATTTGCATAGCCACACATCACACATACATGCATATAAGTAGTTGTCAAGTATGTGTCCATTTCATAAATATGTATACTTGCAAATGTATACATACGCCTCTCAGAATCATATGAATAGTAACATGTATTATACATATGTACACCACCTGACTGTCACATTTGTTGCCAGTACTGTGAAATGGCTGTAGTAAAGTCATATATCCTAATTACCATCCATACAGAAA
>NC_056733.1:1952611931-1952710735 GCF_019279795.1 Protopterus annectens
GCACTAGTATTTAGGTGAAGCACATATAAACACCATTACGCATGTGTAAGTGCATATGCATGGAATGTATTGGTTTACAGACACACACACACACACACACACACACACACACACACACACACACACACACACACACACACACATATATATATATATATATATATATATATATATATATATATATATATATATATATAAATATATACATATATATATATATATAAAAATATATATATATATATATATATATATATATATATATATATATATATATATATATATATATATATATATATATATATATATATATATATATATATATATATATATATATATATATATATATATATATATATATATATATATATATATATATATATATATATATATATATATATATATATATATATATATATATATATATATATATATATATATATAGTTGCAGACATACATATATACATATATATATATATATATATATATATATATATATATACATACATGCATATATAAATACATAAATACATATATATATATCTATATACATGTGTATGTGTGCGTAGATATATAGAGATATACAGCTATGATATGAAAAAGCACACAGGAATGACATATGTTCACAGGCTATGGCAATGGAAGTGAGGAGCCCAGAAAAGACACATGACACACGCAGTATGCCCTTCCACCCCCACCCCCCCTACAGCCGGACATGGTAAATATACATGCAATCAATTTAAAGTGTCCACTGCTCCCCAGACCACAGGCAGGATACAACCGGGAGGGGGGGCACAGTGCACCCGTGGATTCTAATCATGGAACACATACTGGAGCGTTCCGTGAGGGACACCCCAAAAATTGACCAAACCATACAAATGTGATAGATCGTCCATCTTGGCTGCGGTGTATACAGACTCGGAATACAAGGGTGGGTAACCCTGATGACCCATGGGCCGAGACTATTTTACTTAATGGGTCCCGTGAAGTAGAGAGTGGGCAGCGTGTAGTGGTGTGTCCAGAACCAACCGGGTCCCAGAGTAAGGATGGGTGCTGTTGAGGAGGCGAGGGTGGGGGAACTACGGGAAGCTACTTATGGGTCTAGGTGTGCAGGTGTTGGCTGATGTTGGCCAATATGGACAGCCCTAGGGATGCAAGCGAATGTGTTCATCGGGCAGAGGCATCGCCCAACAAGCAGCCACACCCACTGTGAGACCCACTAAAGGAAAGTGTAATCTATATGACAAGGAACGGAATAACCAAATGTAGATGTATATATGTAGAGCTACCTGTGTGTATATCTACCCATAGCAAGATAGAGATATGCTTCTCCCTCACCGTAGTACGAATGTATATATACAGAGAAAGAATACAGATACATACCCACATATGAATATGTACATATGTAGACAACCATAGACCCATATGTTATTAGATTTTATATATATATATATATATATATATATATATATATATATATATATATATATATATATATACAGCAAGATATGAATATACATGTATGCGTACATATGCAGATAAATCTGTATATATTAATGTAAATATACATATAAATATACACATGTATATAGCTAGGATATGATACAGCAGTTACGGGTAACATATGTTCACAGGCCGGGCATATGTTGGTGGGAGGTCCAATAAACAAACGTGTAACATGTAGCATCACCCCCCACCCCCAGCTATGCTGGTGAGACATACAGACACACAATAAAGGTAAATACACCACTGCTTCTCAGACCACCAGCGGGAAACTACTAGTGGGAGAAATCTGCAAGGTCTACACTTGAAACGTAGACATCAATGTCCCTTGTGGGACACCAAAAATTAATGATTGGAGCCAGGCCCTGTAATGATCTCTCTGATCAGGCTGTAGATGTACATGGACCAGTAGGTTGTGCAAGCCTGATAACACATGGGTTGACACAAAGTACGACATGTGTCCTGACACGGGGACAGTGGGCAGTGTGTAGTGGTATGTTTATACCCCACCAGTGCCCACAGTAAGGATGAGTGCTGTAGAGGAGTGGCAGGTAGGGGAACTATGGGTATGTGATTATGGGCCTAGGCGTGCAGATGTTGGCTGGCAGAGCCATATTAGGACCGCCCCGTGGATGTAAGTAATATCCCGATGTGGGCATAGCAGACACCCATACCTGCCAAACCCTAAGAGCACATCCACTGGATAGTCCATAAACCATTGGGGGAACACATAGGGACCATACCATTGAACTGTCCTCGATTACCAGGGATGTCCGTGATTACAACTCAGAATCTAACTATGTCCCACCTAAACCCTCCTAGAACTAGTGATATTAGGAGGAAAGGTGGTGGAATACACGTAATGAATAACAACAACATGTAATAGTCATAAACAGCTTGTACCTCAGACAATGTGTATGAATACATATGTTCTGGGTCTGTCAATGTGTCAGGTTAATAGCACCAAACTTCTAAATGTGTCCCTGATGTTGTTATGCAGTGTCACTGATTCAGTGTTCAGTCTTTCCCATTCGTATGAGACGTCTGATAGTTACAGAAAGTGCATATTCCACTGACTACCTTAAAAAGGTGATAGAATAATAGGTTAGGGTTACCACCTGTCCACCTTTGTGAGGGACAGTCCCCATTGGGCAGTTGTGTCCTGCAAAATATTTGAAAATATGGCAAATGTCCTCAGATTTTAGGACAAAGATTTCCTATACTGTCTGTAGTAGTTGCATAAAAAAATCCTTTTGTATCTGAAACACCTAAATGTTATAAGAAACAGAATAAGCAACTATAATGTTACAAGAATAAGCTTTTATTTAGGCAAAACAGTGAAGTTCTTTCCTTTGTGCTGGCTGCGGGTATGTTTTGCCCTGCAAAATCTGACGTTTCTACATAAAAGTCCCACCTTGGGTAATTGAAAAGGTGGCAACCCTATAATAGGCATGCGGTAGCATGACTCGGCCAACGGATGTGTGTCCCAAAACTCAATTACATGTCTGTATTGAAGAGTCTCGATTCCCATGTATCAGCCAGATGGAAGCAGATTGTAAGAGGAACACACAAATAATATGAATAAATCACTGGACAGGCCGCCGATTCCGTACAGTCGAATGGCATGTCGTCACCTAATGGGCAGCCATTCCCGATATTCTCATACTAAGTAAGCACTACATCCACCTACCACCCCTGTGAATATCCACTTCCCTTAAAGGCACAGCACTCCTTTATACTGTTCTAGCATGTCGAGTGGTAGAGTACTGGTGTCCTCTCCAGTTCAGCTGGTTAATCTGGGTATCTTGAGACAATGCTACGATTGTCTCATGTACACAGACAACCCTCTCCTCCTCCCAACAAACACAAATACATGCGAGAGATGCAATTATATAGCCAAACTGGAGGCTGAACTCCCTCAACTCAGGGCTGGCATGACCAGACAGAAGGAGATGGTAACCACACACACAGCAAACGCAGTCCCACATAGACCTACCACAACTGCAAACCAAACACATAAAAACACAAAGACATACTTGGAGGCTCTAATAAAAAACTTACCAAAACAACAGAGGCTCCCAAAGCAGACATCCAAAAATCCACCATCTCAAAACAAAACACATGCAACACATACTTCAATAAATCAGTGTGTCAATCAATCACAGCCCTTAAGGCCAAACACCATGCCTGATACACTAGTAATAGGTGACTCTATAGTCAGACACACTGATGTCCTGCTTACCAGGCTGAACAAGGAGAGGGTGACTGTGAGCTGCCTATCGGGAGCTAGGATCCACCACATAACACACGCACTCAGGTCACTCCAAACCAAGTACAAATATGACTCCGTCATTGTCCATACTGGCATGAATGACCTGAGACGTACCTCCCTGGACTACATGAAAAGAGACATAGAGGAGCTCTCTGATTATGTAGCCCAGGCTGGTATGACCCTGACCCAGAGCAGCATCTTGCCCTCACCAAGAATGATGCCACAATACAAAGACAAGATGATCAGCTTTAATAATTGGCTCAAGTACTGGTGTCATTCTAAGGGGATCCAATGTCTGTCTGCCCTGGATGACATGTTGGACAAGCCATGCTGCTTCGCAAGGGACGGCTTGCACCTGTCACCACTGGGCTTCCGGATATTGGCTAAGGCACTTGCCACCCCCATAGTGCCATTTTTATGCAAGGCTCAAAAGACAAACCCTCCTCCTTAGATAACAAAAATGGAAAAAAACTAAGGGTAATGCTGCTCAACGCCAGAAGCCTAAATCTCAAGATGCAGGCACTTGATGCACTCCTCAGTATGGAGAACATCGACGTCTGTGCAGTAACTGAAACCTGGTTCAAGGCTCCTGAGAGCACCCCAGCGCTACCAGGCTATACCTCGTATCATGCTTTCCGGCCCCAAAACCCAGGCCGAACCACAAAGGGAGGGGGAGTGTCCATATTCATCAAGGACACCCACACCTCCAGGTTAGTAGCAATACATGAAGCATCGGAGACCATACAGGTGCAACTAACCATAGGCAAAACTGCTATACAACTGGTAGCATGTTACAGACCACCCTCCCAATCTCAGGATACCCACTCAGCCTTCCTGAAGACATTGGAGGATATGAATGTATCACAAAATACCATCATACTGGGAGACTTCAACTACCCTAACATAGATTGGGTACATTATTCTAGCCCTAACACCCTAGCCCAAAGGTTCCTAGAATTCATAAATTCAAATGCACTGGAACAACTAGTCACCTCTTCCACTAGGGGAGATAATATACTAGACCTGATCATCACAAACATGGGGAGAAAATGCTCCACACCAGAGATATACCCCTCACTAGTGAGATCTGACCACAAACTAATCACCCTGGATATACATATCCCACCTCCACCCCCAGCACAAAAGACCACAGTGAAAAACTTCTCAAAAGCAGACTTCACTCTTCTTAAGACTGAGATGGTATCCTTTAAGCCCACTGGGCCAGTGGATACCACATCCCACAATGCTGAATCCTTCACAAATGCTTTCTATGGACATCTCCAAGAATGCATGGGTCATGCAATCCCAAATAAATCCAAGTCCCTCTCCACCAAAGGCAAGCGTCCTGTCTGGTGGACCTCAGCCATAAACAAATTGTATAACAAAAGAAGGAAGCTACTGCATGACAGAGCAAAATCCCATAAAGGGAAGACATCTCTGATCAACACTAGCAGAAAACTACATTCTCTCATAAAACATCCAAGGCCAACTTTGAGAGAAAAATCACTAAGGACACTAAAGATAACCACAAAGCCTTCTTCAGCTATGTTAGAAACCTGGGCGGAAACCCTCAGATATGCTCAGAGTTAGTTCACAACAACAAAAAATACACTGAACCCACAGATATTGCCAACATTCTGGCTGACAGGTTCAGTGCAAATTTCTCCCCTCCCTCACCCCCAAAAGAAGAAATACTTATCCCAGCTGAATGTAATCTCCCTGTCATCTCAGATGTCCAGGTGAGAGCAGCCCTCAGCAAAGCTAAAAACACAGCATCAATGGGATCTGACGATATCCAGGGTTGCATGCTATGTGAACTCCAAGAAGAGCTAAACCCGCACATAAAAATGCTATTTAACCTTAGCCTTACTACAGGATATGTACCTGAACACTGGCGTACAGCAACAGTGGTCCCACTCCACAAAGGGGGTACCTCTACAGACCCTGGGAACTACCGCTCCATAAGCTTAACCAGCCTGGTCTGCAAAGCTATGGAAAGAATCATTATGGAACTCATAAACAGAGACATTGGGGACCTACAGACACTTGACCCCACCCAGTTTGGCTTTGTAAAGGGCAGATCCTGCCTTTTGAACCTGGTTGACTTTTTCAAAACAGTCACTAGAGCCATTGATGAGGGCAAAGCAGCCCATACAGCCTACCTGGACTTGGCTAAGGCCTTCGACACAATACCCCACTCAGGCATCATAGATAAGCTCAACAGCTTAAATGTAAACCCTTATGTCACTAGATTGGTTGCAAACTGGCTAAAGGACAGAATCTATAAAGTTAAAATCGCTGGAGCAATGTCAGACTCACAGTCAGTCACAAGTGGTATCCCACAGGGATCTGTCCTGGGACCCCTCTTGTTCTGCATTTATTTCGCAGATGTTAAAGCAAACATGGGAGGGTTGTGGCTGACAAAGTTTGCAGATGACTGCAAACTAGGTGCCATAGTCGATACACCAGCGGGCACATATATCCTACAAAAAGGCCTCACAGAAACGGACAACTGGTGCCGGAGTCATGGCCTTAAACTAAATGCCAAAAAATGTATAGTCATCCCCTTTGGGAAAAACAAAGTACCCACAAATTATCACATAGACAGCAACCCACTGAGTATGGAAAAAGTAATCAGAGACCTAGGGACCCAAGTCGACAGCAACCTCTCATTTGACACCCACGTTTCCAAAGTGGTTAGAAAAACATTCTACCATGCACACCTTATCATGAAGGGATTCACATCCAGATCCAAGGATGTCATTGTACCCCTATACTCCTCCCTCATCAGACCCATGATTGAGTACAATGCCCCATTTGATATGTACCTCACCCAGCATTTGCAACAGCTGGAGAGACCACAAAAGTACCTCACCAAGAAGGTCAAGGGTCTCCAACATATGTCTTATTCTGCCAGACTAAAGAAACTCCAGCTCTATTCAGTAGCATGCCGCCTGCTCAGAGGTGATCTCTGCCTGATGTACAAGGCCATGTCCAATCAGGAACTGATGGACATGCTCCACCTCAAAAAATCCAAATCCATCAGAAACACGAGAGCTAAAGACTTAAACCTCGGCACAAGTATGAATAGGACATGCTGGGGGGATCGATTCATAACCCAGAGGCTTCCCATGCTCTGGAACAAGATCCCAGTTCATGTTAGGCAGAGCCCCTCACTGACTCTCTTCAAGAGAAATCTTGATGAGTGGATGGGAGATCGTAAGTTTACCCCAGGGCTCACATCTGTGTCACTACTAGACAGGGGCACAGTAAACTAATTCTACTATATAAGGGGACCTTCACTGTGTCACTACTAGACAGAGGCACAGTATTCTAAATCTATTCTGTGCATTGTGTACCATTTTATGGGGTGGCAAAAGCCACATCACTATGGCTAGGCTTACAAATGCCCCAGGGCAGATAGCCTAGTACTAAACTATGAAACTATGAAACTATGTAATCCGATGTAATAGGCATCACAAGGTAATACTGTGGTCCTCGCTCCCACCCAGGGGTGTGAGTGTCAGATGCAAGCACCAATGTCAGTGCATTTGCAAGTGCAGGAGTGAGTGGGTATAAGCCTGTTTGGCTACCAGTATGCGAGTATTGCACTGGTAAAGCAATGTAGAGGCTAACTGAGTGTAAAAAGCTGTAACCAGAGGTTAGCATTGCTTAACACCGCGCAAACCCACGCACACCTGCTCACAACTGCTTTAATGTGCCTTACTCCCTCCGTATCCAATGGCCTTGTTCTTCCCTGCAACCAAATAAACGTCCTCTGCAAGGCTCAGAACCAGGACCCTGCACACACAGCTAATGTGATTTACCAATACGCCATGGCAGATATACAGACAACGGACAGTACCACAAACATATCATACAGCACAGTTATTCAACAGTATAAGAATGTATCCCTTCATGTAGATGTATATGTGAGTGTTTATGTCCAGCATATAGGTACATACATATATAGAGATATATCAGGAACATACCATGTGGCAACAAAGCATTACAAATGAATGAAATGGGAAACAACAGTGATGCCTGTATTACGTAGTGGTGTTGTTCTATGTAATCTCAAGACTCCCTCAGACAGACATGTGTCATTCATACATGCAAGCAGTTGTACATTGGCCTTATACATCATTCTGTGCATGTAATGTACATTAACACAACAGTACCTGTCCAATCATTATGTGTTAACAGTACTCTTGCAAGGTGCTGTGTGCAACGTCATCATCATGATAAAGGTAAATGGTGTAACCATAGAGGGACCAGTAGTGTTGTGTGTACAATGGGGTCATCCTCATCACGTGTACCTGGACCATTTAGGAGTGAGTACATACCAGGATCGTGCGCCTGAGGGACAGGGGTGAGGATAACAGGAGCTTGTTGTGATGCATATTACAAGGGTTACATGTGTCCAGTGGGCACATGTGTGAAATGGACAGCTATGTATAGGGCAGATGTTGTCCTAGGAGCTGATTGGCCTTATGTGAGGATGAGGGTCGGATGTGGTGGAAGGAGAGTAGGTATGGCTGTGGAGGATAGGTAGGATAGGATCACAGACAAGACAGCATACAGGGTTGGTATTTGACACATGTGGAGGGATACACCTCGGGCGGGGATGGGTGTTCGGCATTCACAAGTTCATGGGAACAGTGGGACAGAGGTCCCCAGCCATGGGCAGCCGCCACTGCACCTAAACAGCTTCAAAGGAGGCAGTGCTGGAGACTGTCAAGGAGGGGCAGCATCACCCTGTAAATGTGACACTCTACCCTTGAGCTTGCATATCTGGCTTTGGAACCCCTTAGTGAGCCCCCAAAACAACATGTCCAGGACCGCACAACAGCAGACATGTACCTATCTGGTCCTGCTCCCAGGGGGGATGCCCCATCCTCATTGGTGGTATCACAAGAAGGTGGTGCAGAGCCAACAGAGGTTGATGTCCAAGGCTGGGCCCCAGATGTGCTGGTGCCCGGTGCCATGGTCAGCTGAAGTGAGACAGGGGTCTCTGCCAGGACCTCTCAACCCATTCAACCTATGGTGTGGCAGTTTAAACCCACATATGGCTTAGTGATAGAAGCAGCATACAGGATTACCTACAAAAGTATGCATAGATATCACTATCAAACCAGCACAACAGATGGTACACATTTGCAGAAAGAGCACAACACATGCATATATACTGCATGCTATCTGTACAATGTGTAGTAGATGTGTGACCGCAGCTATGAATAGTTGTCCATTATTGGCTTGTCACTGGGAACCACAGACAGTGATTGTCATACCGCTGTTTCATGTGACATATGTCCAGTCAGGTATGCGATGGCAGTAACACACCCCTATCGTCATGTACTGTCTGCAATCCTTACACTATGCTCCTGCTGTGCACAGATGTGTGTCCAGTGTGTAACACAGGAAACAAATGGTTCCACACACTGACCAGTTCACAGATGGCCCTACAGATGGGGTTTCCTCATGAACAGAGTACTGTCATGTCTTTATTAAAACATGCAGAATAGCCATTACCACACACAACATGTTAAACAGGCAGTAGTCTCAATGCAGCATAGCTACACTTACATGCTGTAGTCATGTGTGGCACATCACCCTCCTGTCTTTAGGCTATTTCCCACTCTGTATGATGTTTGAGATACATCCAGATATCATTTGTGATTCAAGGCTGGGTGAGGGGTAATCCTTGGCTTTGCATCACCCAACAATGGTGTGCAGTGCGGTGCAGGGGTGTAGTGTCTGCAATGTCCCACACAGATGGGTACTGCATGATCTGCCCTGACATCCTGGTTACCAATGTGTATGGCCATAGGTTTGCAATGCATGCCATGTCTGTATTTGATAGTCCTTCACATGGACATTGCCTAGGATATGCATGTCCCACAATACTGTACAGTGACATGTACAGGTGTACCTGGTTTGGCAGGCACATGTTGTTTACACAGACTGTTATCCCCCAATATGCCAATACTGGCCTGGTGTGGCAAAACCTGCTTATAGTGAGCAGGTCGACCCTGCACCTGCATTGATAGTATGATACAAGTATTCCTTGGTGACAGTGGCATTGGTCCATACAGGGCACATATTTGCGGCATTGTATGGCTTCTGTGGATCACATTTGATGGCACCACATAAGTTGAAGGCATCCAGTGGGCAACATAGTGAAGGCACAATGTCCACAAATATGTGCCTATTGTACCACTGTACAGGGTGCCATGTCCTCTGCAGCCTACTGCATTCACACCGTGCCTACTATCTGTCATCAATGTGCATGGTACTAGCAACATAGCGGGATATCCTAGGCAAGTGTGTTTGTGTATGGCACATGGGTGCAGGACATATACCGGGTACTAGTAGGGTTGCATACTTTGTTCGCCAGGCCTTTTACCAGATGTAGGGGTATGGCTTGCCAACACAGTCCCATGGCTGACTGACAGATGTACTCCTCGTGAGGTGGCCAGTGTGTCATAAGATGGACACCATATAGGAAAACTACAAAATCTGCTCCCCAGCATATCCAGTGATTAGACACTCACAGCCAGCTCTATACAGGCTCTGACAGCCAAACACACACACTTGCCATGTCCTGTATACTATTCGAACCCCTACCTACTGTATCACACTGCAGTAATACGCTTTTAGGGCATGCTCTACAGTGAATACTGGGTTACAGCACACCTACAGGTGTATATCTAGGTGGGTGACAACAGCAGGATTGACAAAGGTGATCATGTGATTTGTACAGAGAGTGCATATTCTACAAATCACTGTACTTGTCTCATGCAGGCAGACACACACACACACACACACGCACACACACACACACTTATCAAATCTGGGATTAGAACATCAACCTAACTACTTTATCACACTACAGCATTACACAGTTACAGAATGCACTACAGAGATTACTGGGTCACGGCACTCCCAGAGGTGTATTTCTAGGTGGGTGACATCATCAGCCTTGCCAAAGGTGGGTATAGGAATTGTATGGAGTATGAGCAGTCTAAAAGCATTATTTGGTCATCAGGCAAAGGGAGACAAGCACACTCAAACACTTGGCAAGTCTGGGATTAAAACACCTACCTAACTACTTTATCACACTACAGCATTACGCAGTTACAGAATGCGCTACTGAAATTACTGGGTCACAGCACTCCCAGAAGTGTATTTCTAGGTGGGTGACATCATCAGCCTTGCCAATAGTGGGTATAGGAATTGTATGGAGTGTGAACAGTCTAAAAGCATTATTCAGTCCTCAGGCTGACGGAGACAAACACACACACACACACACACACACACACACACACACACACACACACACACACACACACACACACACACACACACTTGCCATGTCTGGGAGTAGAACACCAACCTAACTACTTTATCACACTACAGCATTATGCAGTTACAAAATGCACAGCCGAGATTACTGGGTCACAGCACTCCCTGAGCTGTATTTCTAGGTGGGTGACATCATCAGCCTTGCCAAAGGTGGGTATAGGAATTGTATGGATTGTGAGCAGTCTAAAAGCATTATTTGGTCCTCAGGCAGATGGAGACAAACACACACTTGGCAAGTCTGGGATTAGAACAATGACCTTACTACTTTATTACATTACAGTATTATGCTGTTACAGAACGTGCTACCAAGATTACTGGATCGCAGCACTCCCGGAGGTGTATTTCTAAGTGGAATACATCATCAGCTTTGCCAAAGGAGGTTATAGGAATTGTATGGAGTGTGAGCAGTCTAAAAACATTATTCAGCCCTCAGACAAACGGGAACAAACACACACACACACTTGGTAAGTCTGGGATTAGAACACTGACCTAATTAGTTCATCACATTACAGCATTATGCAGTTACAGAACACGCTATTGAGATTACTGGGTCACAGCACTCCCAGAGGTGTATTTCTAGGTGGGTGACATCATCAGCCTTGCCAAAGGTAGGTATAGGAATTGTATGGAGTGTGAGCAGTCTAAAAGCATTATTCTGTCCTCAGGCAGACGGAGACAAACACACCTGCCAGTGGTGGGAACAGAACACCTGTCTATCTACAGATCACTATTACAATACTACATAATTACAAGTTGCGCATCAGGCCAGTCTGTAGAGGGTACTAACCAGCAAGATCATCAGGATTTTCACCCTGTCAACAATGCACAGAGATACAACCCTCCCCAGGCCCAGATGCAGAACAACACCAGGAACAAGAGGAAGGGATGGAGGAGATAAATGATTCTTTGGACTTTGGTGTACAACCTAAATTACTTACAAGTACTAATTGTAACTTTACTGTTTACAACTATACTCTTTTAAATATACAACAAGACATGGTGGATTTTATGGCCAAAGACCTTTCTTTTGTCCCAAGTCAACATATGGACATTGGTAAAACTATCATAGACCTTAAGGTATTTGTAAGAAAGCTTAACTTAAATTTATTAATGGGTAACACCACTGATATTGTCAATACTTTAAGAGTTTCCAGTTCATACAATCCACCACTCCATCCTTTGTTAAATACATTTGAAAAAATCTGTGAGATGGATCTTTGGGCTATTAAGAATCGAGTAATGTATAGCAACCACAAACACCTTGCTAACATTTCCCCTTTAGAATGGGACTTCCTTAGTCTTTTGAAGGATTGCAACATACGAGTTATGAAACCAGATAAAGGGGGTGGGGTGGTTTTTATGGACCACTGTAAGTATACCGAATATATGTCTGAGCATTTGGACACACCAGCCTATAGCAAGGTTTCTTTGAACGAAATACATGTTGCATACCACAAAATCAACAACATTTTGTATGATTTATTAATGGATGGGTTCATTGATGGGGATGCCTATAGATATCTTAATATAGCAGCTCCAAGGATCCCCGTTTTCTTTGGGACCCCCAAACTTCATAAACGTTTGAATGCACCCCCTTTCCGCCCCATAGTTGATGGGAGGGGGTCTATCACCTACCCATGTGCTAAATTTATTGACAACATTATCAAACCCCTTATTGACAAGGAGGTGCATATATGTAAAGACTCCTGGTCCTTTTTGGAAAATATTAACAAACTAACGTATAACCCCCAGGCAGTGTTCTTGACTATTGATGTCAAGGACCTTTATACTGTCATTCCCCAAACTACTGGTTTAGCTTGGGTTAGAGAGTATTTATCAGCAAAAAAAGTTAAAGATGACATTATTTATGTCACTTTAACCCTCCTTGAGACAGTTTTAACGAATAACTACTTTACTTTTGAGAACAACTTTTATTTGCAAACCTCAGGGGTGGCCATGGGTTCGCCTTGCGGCGGTACATTTGCTAATGCTGTAATGGCGAATTGGGAGTCCACACTTCTATTTAAAGATGACTTATTCCAACAATATGTCACCTGGTACACTAGGTACCAGGATGACATATTTTGCATTTGGGAAGGAAACAAAGATCTCATACCTTCCTTTCTGGAAAGGATTACTAGTATGACTGATTTTTTAGAATTCACTTACACAGTGGATGACACTGAGATTAACTATTTGGACATTCTCCTTATCAAGGACACAATCAATCATAGGTTTAAAAGTGTCATCTACAGAAAACCCACATATTCTAACTCTTTGTTGCACTTTTCTAGTAATCACCCATACCACCAAAAAAGATCTGTGGTAAAAGGTCAGATTGTCAGGGCAGCACGCATGGTAACAGATGATACGGATTTTAACAGTGAATGTAACAAGTTAATGAGTATGTTTGAATCTAGGGGGTACCCAATCAACTTGTTAACTAGTATTATTTCGGAGGTATCACACAAACGTGAGGAAGGACATTTTTTTCCCCTTCTAACAGGCCATCATAATACTAATAACCCTAATAATCACGAAGAAGTCATTTCTACTATTAGTCCAAATTTTAGGACAAATAAGCAGAGTGGCAACACGTACTGTACTAGTTTTTTGTATACCTTCTCCTTGGATTATCAATTAATCAAGGGGATTATTAATAAAAACTGGGACATAATAAAAAGTGAAGGAATTCTTCTTAATGTATTGGGTGATAGGCCCAAAATCACTTATAGGAGAGGCTATAATTTAAAAGCAATTTTGGAGAAGAACAAGCCAAAAAGGGCATCAAATCGATTATCAGGGATGTTTAAATGTGGCTTTTGTGCCCAATGTAGAAACATTAAGGTGGCAACACATTTTTCTATTAATGGTAAGGAATATAAAGTTAAGGACCACTATAATTGTGAAACTAAATCGGTCATTTATGCAGCATTGTGTAATTTTTGTAATGCGTTCTATATTGGGAAAACAGAACACAAGTTTAAAACTAGAATATACGAACATATTTACGCCATTGCTAAGCAAGACCATACTAATGCCCTAGCTAGGCATATTATGGAACACAATGACCATCGTTTTAGTTTTATTATTTTACAGCAGATTATCCCAGACATCAGAGGTGGCCCTTGGCAAATTCGTCTCGAAATAGATGAACTACTATGGCAGATTCGTACAAGAGCACACATTACCCCTGGTATTAATGATGCCCTTTCTATTAAGTGTGTTTTGAGATGGCTCTCTTATAATAGGTAACTCCTTTTAACTATTGCTGGTGCTTATGCCTTTATTTACCATTACCTCTGGCTTTGTGACTATTAGAGTCATTTGCATTGTCCCTTAGATTCGGGTTCAGCACATGTGGTGACATCCCAGTTATTCTCTGTCCCTGTGTGCAGTTGAATTATCTACTGGAGTTTTTTATTACCTTAAGCTTCACTGATGTAACTATTTATTTATTTATTTATTTATTAGTATAATAATGGATTGTTCTAATTCTATAGAGAGTAATTTTATTTCTTGATTTCTTTAATTTTGTTCAACGAGACAAATATTCTACTTGTATATACACAAATATATATTTTTTTCTTTTTCTTTTTCCTAGGCTGCTGGTAACACATAGATACTATTTTTTAAGCACAGCATAATATATTTGCACATACTGCTTGAAGGCTATTACATTTAGTGAACTTCATTTGCTGTGTTTTTTTATGTTTTTTATGTTTACTACAAAACAATGACTAGTATTTAATAATGTAAAGTATATTGCTGTTTTAAGGTTTCCATGTTTTTTTCTTAATTGAAAAATGCACTTGCTTTTGATTTGTTAAATTATTTGTAACTTATTTAAAAGAGGTGCCATTTGAATGATTTATGTTTGTCTGATGAAGGCAGAACACTGTTTCTGCCGAAAGCGCTTACTCTTACTTGGATTTTATTAAATATTTTCAGTTTTTAGCCTGCTCTCATTGTGTTCCAGCTCGCTTTTCTGTTGTTTACTGGGTTTGTGTGTTTTCAAGTCGTGTATAATTACAAGTTGCGCCACATAGACTACACATTTCAAGGCTGTCATTATGACCTTCTAGGAATATGGACATCAACAGGGATGCTGGCAGTTAAGATGTACATACCTGTGAACCTGTGTGTTTAAAGTAGGAATCCATCCTGACCTGGAGTATGCCCATCTGTGGGATGGACGACTACTATCACTATACAGGGTTACAATGGCCATGCCCATACACATAAAGGCACATAACCGACACAAGGTGTCACGGGGCATGCTCACACACTTAGTAGCACAGGGCTGTTCAGAATGCACTATGTGTCCATCTACACAAGGTTTTACTGGGCATGCTCATACACTTAGTAGCACAGGGCTGTCTGGGATGCACTCTGATTCTAAACACGGAAGGCCACAGTGGCCATGCTATTACAGTTACTCGTAAATAACACATTGTAATGGACTCCGGTGTTAGTAGTTGTCTTGTTAGCAGGAATGCTGCTCTACATATATCTGACACTGGTCTTATACACAACGTCTGTTGCTGTCTGTCACCTTAGATGTACCATTCTATACCAAGCACAATACTGCCACTCACAGTGATGTCTTGCTAGGAGTGGCAACTGCTTGACCAACACAATGAGCCAATGTCCTGCTGTAATTATGAGGTTGTCCAGTGTTTGTCATTCTGGGATGACATGACTGAAAATAGACAGGCCTTTGTCACATATCACATGCATCCATGATTCAAGGGAGTGGGGATAATACCTAAGTCACATTCACCCATATAGTGCCATTCCAAGGCAAATGTCCTAAATACAGGATAACACCCTGACACCTAGAGGATAACTGCAATTGTATAGTTATGTTAACCAGTGCTAGATGTGTAGCATCTGTAATCACAGCTGCTCACTGTAGATCCAACAATGGGGAGTACTGACATCTGTGCAGTGAGGAACATCTGGCTGAAGGCTCTGTAGTGCACAATAGCACTACCACCATATACCTCAGAACCAGACATGTGGGCCATAACACAGGTATGGACCGCTCCAGGTGCTGGTGTCCCCACATACATAAAGGCCACTCACATATACTGACCAGTACTCCAACAAAAGGCATCACAGATGAGTCAGATGCAGGACACAGTGTCAAAAGCTGCATTCTAGGATGTAACCCTCAGACACCACCATGCCCTTGGACCACCAACACACATCCATACATGTGGTAGGACATATAATAGTACACCACTATGTGACCCTTGACCAGTGGACTGTACCAAGCTCTACAGCAATTGTGCAGAGTACCCATGTACTGACGCAGTTGCATCATGTGTTATGCAATGCAATTATACCACTGTCTGTAACCAGGTCAGCTGTACACATACCAGGGGCCCTCGGTTCTTTACGGCATTAACAGATGACTGTTGCTGCACACCAGTAAATACTCTCATGCTCATGTTTGGATATGACATACATGTACCTGCCCTGGATATATACATACCACACACATACAACATATATCAAAATAGCATAGCTGTTGTTGTCCTTTGTGCAGACAGGTGGCTACAGCCATTACACACATGCACATGGAATGTAGGTCCATGGCTGTTGAATGCTAACAGTACATAAGGTGTGATATCAGTGTTGACAGAGGTAACATTCCCTCTGTACTGGGCATGCATTACACCTATCATATCATACAACAGTCGATGTGTCATGTATGTCATTACACATGTCCACCAATTGCAACGCCTACAAACATGCCCAAATGAAAGGATTGTAGGACCTACACACATGTACATGTAGTGGTGTGCATTCAGATACCATGCATGTGCAGTTGCTGATGTATGCAGGTGACAAGTGTCTTAGTACATCATGCAGTTGCAATGCAGCCTCAACATTGCCAACTGTATATGGTGATATGCTGAAAGTACGGAAAGATGTACCTCAGATATGGACAGATGTGTGGACATAACTAAGTGGTTGGGCATCTTTGCAGATGGATGTTTGCTGAGGACAGCTCACAGGTGTCTCACAAGTGGTCCTACAATAACTTGTGTTACCGCTAAGCAATGGTTTTGTTAATTGAAGGGCAACACACACAAAATAGACAGTGGTCAGGATGACACCGAAGGTAAATCACTTGACACTTGCAACAGTTAAGACCTCCTGTGTGCATATATCAGCACACTTGCCAAAGGAAGCGTTAGTACACTTTGTAATGCACGCAATACTGTTGTAAGTCTGTCATACATGCCATGAGATAGGCAGGTGTTTGATTCACAGTACTGGCATGTGTGATTGCGTGTGTGTCCATATATGTCACGTATGGTGGGGAATACATCTCAATTGTTACTCACTCTCCTGTACACTGTTGTATACACCTGTACAGACTGCAATGTAGAAAGCAGGATGTAGGCAGAGGTGTGTATCTCACACATGTGAGGTATCTGTATGTGCATGACATAGGTGTATTCAATAGTGAATGCCACAGTTTGTGTGTGTGTGTGTGTGTGTGTGTGTGTGTGTGTGTGTGTGTGTGTGTGTGTGTGTGTGTGTGTGTGTGTGTGTTTGTGTATGGCTGTCTGGTCCCTGGAGTGAGGATGTATGTTACCATAGTGAACTGATAAGACCCCTCACCCCATCCAGGCAATGCAATCCACTATCCGTGTTGATATCCCTAATCTTAGGCCATACTGACTCCTGTACATGTGTATTCTCTGTGGCGCATCATGTAGGTGCACAGTACTTTAATGATGATTTGCACATAGGCAGGGGTCCTCACCTCAACACTAACAACTGTGTGTGTGAGTGTGTGTTACTGTGTCAGTGAATCTGTGAGTGTGTGGATGTGTTACTGTGTCACTGAATACATGTGTATCAATACCTGAGTGTGTGGGTGCAGTTGTGTGTTCACATCCTGTCATGGGAATGTATATTACTGCTTCCCAATGAGGCATCACACTTCCCACTGGCCTCTATTCTTGTCATCAGCTAGATCGCTCTCTTACCTCACCACTCCATGTAACTGTACCTGTGATGTCACCCAGTATGGATGTCACGTCTGTAGCCACAGTAGCTTAATACACAGCTATCATGCTCTTGGATCAGTAGACGTGTTTGGAACATGGGACATTCTAACTGTGATGTGGAAGCTACAAGGTGCATGCTGGTATTTTCATACATGCCTGTGAGTAGTCCACATTTACATATGGGACACTAACTGAAAACACTGACCTCCACCGGCACATGCAATTAGACCTGAAGGAGGAAAGCAGAACATCATGACCAACATGCAGTTACTGTTGTTACACAAGACACATACTGTTAACAGTAAGAAATGCATTGTAAACCTGTACTACATGGTATGTCTTCTGCCTGTCAACAGTACACAACAGTTGTAATCTACACTTATCTTCCTAGTCTGTTCACCCTGTGCATCAGACCATATGAGCATGTCCCTGCACCGATGGTATGGATGACAGGGTTGTGGCACAGGCATCATCATATGCATAGGGTGATAATGTTTGCCAGTGGCCTAGGCTGCACCATTGGATGCCATCATGTGTGTGGGTTAAGGCCTTTGATCTAATTGGACATGTGTGGATGTTATGCATGTGTGTGTTGCAGTGCCCTACATATGTTTCCAGTGTATGCGTGCATGTATGCACACAGTTCTGGCATGTGACTGGCCTACACAGGGGTATTATTGACAGCTGCAGACTGCACAGGCCAGGTATTACAGTTCACGGTGTCCGGCGACGTGACCTGTAACTGCCAGCGGTTGCACGTGCGCTATCTTGCAGAAGTGCAGATTGGGTACTGTCTGATGACACATGTCCACTTGAACAATGTCCCTGTTGGGACCATCCAGGGGCACATGCACATGGCCTGCTGTGTCATGGTGTGGACAGCGCAGCACCAGCTGCACTGCTGCTGCTACCGCCACTATGGGAGTGGGCATGTGAGGTAGCTCGTTCACGTAGACCTGAAACAGGTGATGTAGCAGGCCTATGTCCACATGCCCGACGCCTCACTCCTACCAGATGATCCAACACAGACAGCTCACGCTCGCAGATTGTCGTGCCACTGTCAAGGACTCCAACCATGTCACCCAATCATCTTTCCAAAGCTTCAGCTATCTGCTGTTGAGCATTTACCATTGCCTGGATGTTGTTGTTTAAAGAACGGACAGCAGTCTTCTGATGCCTCTGATCTTCTCTGTTGTGCCATTCAGCACATGCCTGTGCCTCCATTACAGCCTGAAACATGCATCTGGTGACACCAGCTGCTGTGCTCTATCTTGCAGGGACATGTTGGCCAGAGGTCCTCCTACGAGCAGCACTGGCCACGTGCCTGTGTGAGGCATCACTAGTCAGATGGCTGACACAATGGTGTGCAGGCACACCTTCCATAGCCCCCACACTTTCCTGTTCCAAGCTACCACATGACAACTGTCCTTCCTCTATGGCCACTGGTGATGGGGTATGTGTAGGCATGAGAACTGTGTGCAGGGATGAGGGGGATATAGGTGGAATTGCAACAAATGGCACAGATTCAGCCCCTGATAACCCTGCCTGTGCCTCAATCATACGTTCATCATCACTGCTAGAGTCTGTGGGGACACTAACATCAGATGGACCACAGGAGGGGAATGCACCTGCATAACCTGTGAAGGGCAGACATGAACTGTACATTACAATCTATACAATAGACACAGACATACACACACAAACACACACACAGACACACACCATGCCACCCAACATGCATGTGATATGACAGATGGCATGCAACATGCATGTGATACGGCAGATGGCATGAAGTTCAGACAATAATAGTGGTAGTTATCATACATCCCTGGGTTGCACAAAACAACATGCATGTGTCATAGCAGAAGGCATGCAAATTACACAATCATAGTAGTAGTTAGCATACATCCCTGTGTTACACCCTGTAGACCAGCACAGGTTAACAGTACACCTGACTAATGTGTGGCATATGACCTTGACAATCACATGTAGTATGACATGTGATCTGCTGACGTGTGCAATGATATGCATATATGTTTAACACAATGGTGTCCTGTCAAGTATACAGTGGGGTAATGGTGTCACAATGCAATGTTGTCTGTCCGCCCTACAGATATACTGCACATTTAGCTGATGCGCATGGCCATTGCAGGGAATCATGAGGCATCTCTATTGCTATACAGTCTGAGTTACAGACACAGTTCATAGCCATGACTGTGTTCAGTTACAATACATGTATATACTGTGGAATGTGACAGACCTCACTGAGGTGTATACACACTAAACCATAATGTGGAATGTGTGACACAGGTCACTGAAGTGTATACGGATGACACCCTGCGCATCTGCAACCATATTGCTGCTTCCTGGCAACAATGGCCAAACATGGCAAACTCGTCTGTACACCATGTCCCACATGACATCTGTGTACCACACACACACACACACACACACACACACACGAGGAGCAAGGATGGCATTGATGTCCGACACCAGCAAGGGGAATGTACTGTATCTGTGGGCTGAGGTGGTTGTCTGTGTATGTATGTGGATACTATACAGGTGACTGCTGTCATGTCGTGACACACTCAAGATGTTCAACACATCTTATGTGGTGGATTGATGTCACACCTACACAAGATGTGCACATGCCTGTAGGATGTCTAGTCTTCCACATCTGCAGTATAACCATTACACAAAAGCCATAGTTGGACCATGTGGGGCCAATGTACGACAGGGTGTACACACAAGCACATCACGTCTACTGTGTGTGTTGCTTCATGTCTCTGGCCATCCTCCATGGCCATATGTGTACATATGTTGGCCAAATTATTGTGAATTGTGACAGGCATCTATTTCACATGTCTGTGTTGTCCCATATGACAAACACCCATAGATGTCATATGCTCCACTGATGACAGGGTTATGCAGACAATAGGTGGTATGTTTGGTATGTGAGATATGTTTTTCAGGATAGTTAGGCAGTGTTTCAGCCAGCCCACTAGATGTCATGGACATGTCAGATAGCACATCACATTGTGTGACATTCATAGCAGGGGTATGATCCACACCGGTGAATCCTGTGGGCTGGCCATACTCCAACTCACTGTGTAGTACTGTTTGTATTCCCCACATGTGTAGTTCTGATCTGTAGTACATGTCCCTACAGTGAACAGCACCTCCACCATTGTATGCACAGCTGTCCACACATCTGGCAATAACAGTTTGTGATGTTTCATGTCGGTGTTTTACATAGTTTGCAAGTATTTCACATGGGTAGCCATTGTGATGCATTGCAGGTATGACCTGTATATTGTGACAGGACCATACATTATGTGTACATGTGGTAAATGGCCACATGGCAGATAGATCTGTGCATTAACATGCCTGATAAATAATAACAGTCTCACCTGCAATAGGCTGCTGTCACAGTGGAATGCCAGAGGTACCTAAATAGGAGTAACACAGCAGTATGATCATTATCCACATCTGTATGATAGCTGCAGGGTGCAATGTGCATGTTAATGAAAAACAAAAAGACAGCTTGGAAACGCCAAAGTAAATTCTCTCTCAATTTAATTCTCTCTCAGTTTAATGAAGCGCTTTTCGTCTTGCACATATGGCAAGACTTTATCAGAAACTGAACAAACTTCAACACAAGCAATATATACACACCCTTTTTGTCACATGACACTTCTAATTAAAATCTTGTGTCTTAAAGGCACATCCACATTATTACTGCTTAAAACATTTTTTAAAAACAAATATGACTGACAATATTTTAGAACACCTCAACCCTTCCCTTCCTTCAGAATTTTTACCTGTAATGGTGATAGAAATATATATATACAAACATACATATACTAACAATACTATATCTCAAATTATTGTGTTGACTCTCAAAATATGGTATTAGTTAACTAAGAAGTCAAGGGGTACACTTTCGTCCCCACAAGAAAAGCAGACTTAGTTAAAACTTTAATTGATTTAAACTTATTTGTGCGTAAACTCAATTTGTCTGCTTTTTGTTGACAATATTATGGTTCAGTCTAGTGCATTACATCCTTCAAGTACTTTTTGTCCCCCTTTACACCCAACTTTACAATGTTTTGAACTCATTTGTGAGTTGGATTTATATAATGTTTTAGGGTTGGGTAGTAATCATAAGCAGAATAAAAGTAAGAATGTTTCATCTGTAAATGTTACTAGTGAACAACTGTATTTATTACAACTAATTCAAGAAGCCCCAGTCTGTATTATGGCCCCAGATAAGGGAGGGGGGCTTGTTGTTATGAATGTGGAGGACTATGTCAATAAAATGGACCAAATAGTCCGAAGTTCCACATATCAGTTGGTTTCACGTAATGAGTTAAATCAAGCATATAGTAAAATAAAGTCTCATTTATATGAAATGTTGTTAGAAACCAGGATTACTACTGACTTGTTTAGATATTTATCTATGCCTTCCCCAAGGATACCTGTTTTGTTTGGTATCCCTAAGTTACATAAAAATGTGAATAATCCACCTATGCGACCTTTGGTGGATGCTAGGGCAAGTGTAACTTACCCTTGGGCAAAATGGGTAGACCAAAAGTTGAAGAAGTATGTAACTCAAGAGAAATATATATGTAAAGATTCTTGGTCGTTCTTGTCACAAATCAAGAATTTAGAATTCAATGCTGAGTTCAATTTTCTAACAGTGGATGTGGTAGATTTATACTCTTTTATCCCCAATGTGGAAGGCATTGAATGAGTCAGTAGTTACCTGAGAGCTAAAGCAGTAGCCTCTGATGAGGTGGCCTTAATAGAGGAAATGCTTGACATCATCTTGTATAATAATTTCATTTTATGTAATGATAAGCTATATGTTCAAAAGACCGGTGTAGCTATGGGGTCACCCTGTGGGGTAAGTTATGCCAATTTGGTAATGGCCTCATGGGAACAAGAATTTATCTTTGGTAAACAAGAAGTGAAACAGTACATCCAGTTCTACACACGGTTTTTGGACGATATTTTTATCATTTTTGAAGGAAATAAGGAAGCAGCTAGTAAACTAGTAGATTATTTTAACAGCACTATGGATTTCCTTTCCTTTACTTATGCATTTGAAATGACCAGGATTTCATACTTGGATGTGGATCTTAGTAAAGATATGGAAAGGAACGCATATGTAGTGAAAATTTATAGAAAGGCCACATATTCAAACTCTTTATTACATTTTAGCAGTTGCCATCCATGGCACCAAAAGAAATCAGTGGTGAAGGGTCAACTCGCGAGAGCTGCCCGTATGGTCACGTTGGACCAGGATTTCATGGATAAATGTAATAATTTGAGGTCAATGTTTGTTAGGAGAGGTTACCCAGTGGATTTTTTGAGTGTCTACTGGAAGAAGTAAAATATAAGAGAGAACAGGGGTTGTATAAACCCATTTTGTCCATTGGTTTGCAAAGTGTTATAATAAGTGACAGAGAATTACAACAAAAAGAAGTATGGAATTTAAGTTTAATAACACCCTATAGTAGTAATGCAAGGGAAATAATGTCAATTTTGAACAAAAATCGGGAAATAATTAGGAGAGATCCTCACCTTTCTTACAAGGGGAAAAGCAAACCCCGGATTATTTACAAGAGGGGGACTAATTTAAAGGAATTATTACAACATAAAAAAAACACCCCACAGTGGAAGTGTGGCATGTACAAATGCCAAATGTGTAACTACTGTAAATACATGAGTACAGGACAAGACATTGAAGTTAAAAATATTAGTTTTAAAATCAAATTGAAGTACAATTGTCAGTCCAAGTTTGTGGTTTATGTAGCTTAGTGTCAATGCTGTGCAGCATTTTACATAGGTAAAATGGATAGAAGGTTAAAAGAACGAGTATACGAACATCTATATAAAATAAAGACCCTTAACAGAGACAATGCACTGGCTAGACACATTATTTCCTATCCACAACATTCATTTTTGTTCAAAGCAATTGATTCAGTTGTTGATGATAGTCGGGTGGGCCCGCTTACACTTTTACTTGAGCAACTTGAGTTAAGTTGGCAAATACGCACTGGGGCAATGTTTTACCCGGGTTTGAATGAGACAATATCTTTAAACGGTATATTGAAGTTGAAAAATCTTAAACGTTAATGTGTGTATGCATTTTTATAAAATTTGTTCATATTTGTGATATCTGACTTCATTTGACTCAGATATGTAAGTTTCTGACTTCTTAGTTAACTAAATAATGCCATATTTTGAGAGTCAACACAATAATTTGAGATATAGTATTGTTAGTATATGTATGTTTTTATATATATTTCTATCACCATTACAGTTTTATATTCAGGCATGTCCAAGGGTCAGTTCCCAGTGTTCTCTCCTGTCTATCTGATGAATCTGGACATCTTGAGGCAATGTAGAAATTGCCTCATGTACACAGACAACCCTCTCCGCCTACCACCCAACACTACAACCTGTGAGAGATACACTTATCTAGCCAAACTGGAGGTAAAGCTCTCTCCAACCAAGACTGAACTTGACAGTCATGTGGAGAAGGTAAACATTTGCACCACACCACACTCATCACATAGTCTCACTAAATCTACACCACCATAAACCACACATAGTAGCACAAAAACATTCACAGAGGCTCTCAATAATAATCTGACTAGGCAACAGAGACCTCCAAAGTGGAAACTCAAGCAGCCTACACCCCCAACACAACGCCAATGGCACATAGCCAACAGACTCAGTGTGCCACTCAACCACAGACAATAAGGCAAATCAACATACCCAACACACTAGTCATAGGTGACTCTATAGTCAGGCACACTGATGTCCCACTCACCAGGCTAAACAAGGAGAAGGTTACTGTCAGCTGCCTGTCGGGTAACAGGATCCACCATGTAACCCATGCACTCAGGTCACTCCACAACAAGTACAAATATGACTCTGTCATTGTCCATGTTGGTGTGAATGTCCTGAGATGTACCTCCCTGGACTACATGAAAAGAGATATGGAAGAGCTATCCGATCTTGTAGCCCAGACAGGTATGACCCTACCCCTGAGTAGCATTCTGCCATCGCCCAGAATGATACCGCAGTACGAGGACAAAATGATTGACTTCAACAATTGGCTAAGCTTCTGGTGTCATTCTAAGGGGATTCAGTATCTGTCTGTGTGGAATGAAATGGTCAACAGACCACGATGCTTTGCCACAGATGGCCTGCACCTGTCGCCCCTGGGATTCCAGATACTGGCTAAGACTCTTGCTGCCCCTATAGTACCTTCCTTAGGCAAGGTTCAAATAACATATTCACCACCATAACAGGAAAAGGCAAGCACAAACTGAGGCTAATGCTACTCAATGCTGGAAGTCTAAATATCAAAATGCACTCACTCGAGGCACTCCTTGTAATGGAGAACCTCGATATTTTTGCAGTGACTGAGACCTGGTTCAAGGCTCCAGAGAGCACCCCTGCACTACCAGGCTATAACTCATACCACACTTTTCGGCCATGTAACCTGGACTGAAACACCCAAGGCAGAGGTGTGTCCATATTCATTAAGGATTTCCACCCCTCCAGGCTAGTTGCTTAGCACAATGCATCCGAGGTTATCCAAGTGCAACTACCTCTGGGCTAAACTGCAATCCAAATCGTAGCTTGCTACAGATCCCCCACCATGCCCCAAGATTCTCACTCCTCTTTTCTTGATGTACTGGAAATTATTAGGGTTCAACCAAACACCCTACTAATGGGCGACTTCACCTACCCCACCGTTAACTGGAAAAACTACTTGTGTACCAACTCATTAGCTCAACGCTTTCTGGAATTCATAAACTCCAATGCCCTGGATCAACTTATCCACACACCCACCAGGGGCAACAATATCTTAGATCTAGGCATTACCAACATGAGTGACCGGTGTTCCACACCTGAAGTCAACTCCTCGTTGGTCCGATCTGACCATAAGCTAAACACCCTTGATATGCACATCCCGCCCCTACCCCCATTAAGGAAACAACAGTATAATATTTCTACAAAGCCAACTTCATGCTTCTTAAGACAGAAGTGGTGAACTTCATGACACCCATGCAGATGGACAATACAGTTACAACTGCTGAATCCTACACAAATGCACTCTATAAGCACTTACACGAGTGCATGGATCATGCTATCCCAAACAGAACCAAGACACTATCCTCCAAAATAAGGAAGCCAATCTTGTGGTCATTCCCCTGCCATAAACAAACTGTACAACAGAGGGAAGAAACTGTTGCAAAAGAGAGTACAATCCTATGAGTGGAGGAGCAACCTGGTCAGCCTCAGTAAGAAGCTGAGATCCCTTATAAGATCCTCCAAAGCTAGCTATGAAAACAAAACCACCACTAATTCCAAGGACAACCACAATGCATTCTATAGCTATGTCAAATATCTCGATGCCAACACCCAGATCTGCTCTGAGTTACAGCATAAAGGCATGAACATTACAGAACCAATGGATATTGCCTACATCCTGGCAGATAGGGTCAGTGCTACCTTTCTCCCCTCTTACCCCCTAAAGGGCCCATATCTATACAGGAAGAATGCAGAGTCCATGCAATCACAACTAGGCAGGTAAAAGCTGCACTTACTAAAGCCAATATCACAGCATACATGGGACGGGACAACATCCCAGGCTGCATTTTACACGAACTTCAGAACGAACTGGCTCCCCTCTTATGCACCATGTTCAATAATAGCCTCTCATCAGGCTTTGTGCCCCCTGAATGGCACACAGCAACAGTTATCTCACTCCACAAAGGTGGTGCCACAATGGACCATGGGACCTATTGCCCTATAAGCCTGACTAGCCTGGTCTGCAAGGCTATGGAGCACATCAACATGGATCTCAGTCACATAGACATTGGATACCTCCAAACCTTTGACCCCTCCCAGTTTGGCTTTGTTAAGGGCAGACCATGCCTCCTAAACCTGGTGGACTTCTTTGAGACAGTTACCAAGGCATTAGATGAGGGTAAGGAGGTCCACACAGCCTAACTTGATCTCTCAAAGGCTTTCAACATCATTCCCCATTCTGGTATTAACGACATACCCATCCACCTGAACATTAACCCCTATGTCATGAGATGGCTTGCAAAGTGGCTCACAGACAGAACCGACACAGTGAGAGTTGCATACCCTAGGTCTGACTGTAAACCAGTTACAAGTGGCGTCCCCCAGGACTCAGTCCCAGGACCCCTCATGTTTGGTATATACTTCTCTGAGGTACAGGCAAGCACAGGAGGACTTTGGCTGAAAAGGTTTGCAGACAACTGCAAACTAGGGGCCATAATTGTTTCCCCAGCTGATACAGACACCCTCCAGAAGGGTCACACTGAGACGGATACTTGGTGTCAATATCATGGCCTCAAGTTGAATGCCAAAAAGTGCATAATCATCCCCTTTGGATAAACCTAATTACCCGCACACTATCACATAGGTGCTATTCCCCAACATACAGAAAAGGTAATAAGGGATATGGGAACCCAAGTAGATAGCAATCTCTCCTTGGATAACCATAATGCCAAGGTGGTTAGAATATCCTTCTACGTGGCCACCTAATTTCAAATGGGAACAAAGGAGGCCATTGTGCCTCTCTACTCATGACTTATTAGACCCATTAAAGGATACAACACCCCATTTGGGATGTACCTTACAAGACAACTGCAACAGCTTGAAAGACCACAAGAGTACCACACCAAGAGGACTACTGACCTCAAACAGATGACCTACGCTGCCAAACTAAAGAAACTCCAGCTGTACTCGGTTGCATACCGCATACTCACAGGTGATCTCTGCTTGACATACAAGGCATATGTCCAACCCAGTATTGCTGGATATGCTCCACCCAAACAAAAGCCCCTGAGAGCCACATGCTCTAGGGATATACACCTAACCACAACGATAACTAGGACGTGCTGGAGGGATAGATTCCTGACCTGGAGACTCCTCATGCTTTGGAACATGATTCCGATGTACATCAGGCAGGGCCCCTCACTAGCACTCTTCAAGAGAAACCTTGATGGGTGGATGGGAGACAGACATGTACCCTGGGGATCATTGCAGTGGCTCTGCTGGACAGAGGCACAGGGAACTAATGGCTCTGTTGTTCAGAGGCACAGGGAACTAAACTAAGGGGGTGGTGGAAGCCAACACACTCTAGCTAAGCTTATAAATACCCTTGGTCAGACAGCCTAGTACCTATCTTTGAACTTATTACATGTCTTATGTGCATGGATAGTTAACTAGTTCTTCCATTTTACTTTGCTATCATGCTGATAAACTGTCAGGTGACTACAAGTCATATGTATCCTGTTATTGCATATTGTAAATGCCAATAGACATAACTAATGTTTGCCTAACATAACAGAAATGCTATGTAAAATGTAATACATATCTGCCTACAATACTGTACATTACACAGTTATTGGCACAATATCCCACAATGCAAATCATAGTTGCACAGTAGGCCCACCTTCGACATGTTATTCTCAGTAATACACCCATACATATGCCTACTGTTACAATATATCAGCATATACTATCCCGTTATAGCATATACTTGTTTGACCAACCCTGCCACGGACTGCAGCTGGAGAGGAATTGTTGGGTTCAAAGCCCTTATATAGCATCCCTTGTGGTGTATGCGATGTTTGCCTTGTGACCTACAGCAGTACACACATAAATACTATAAGTGTTACTATGCTGAACAATACATCACTACAAGATAACTGTTTCCACTATATGCATTGCATACACTTTAATTATTATAGAACAGGTACTACATACACAGACATACTGAGTGTTCTACATACCTTATTAGTAACCCGAGGTGTCGTTGACTGTTATTTCAATCCTTTTCAGTTTGTGTTTCAATCTTCTTTGTCATGTTCTGCTGGTATATACTGATGGTTTGAATGTGTGACAAGCCATCCTTTTATAGTTAAATATCGGTAACATGTGCTATCCTGACCACCAATTGGTGTTCCAAAGTAGTTAATTAGATGCACATCAGCTGTGCAGCTACTCCATTAGCCAATACCATGGCAACAGTGGTGTATAATTGAGTACTCCACTTGGGCATTGTCCCTTTGCCTTAGTTTCGAGGAAGATGGCCTGGATGTGTTGTTTGTGATGTATTTCAACAGCTATATGGAGACAGACAGAGATATAGTAGCTTCACGACTCCCGTGGATTGTGTGTAATGGCTAGAAGATGTTCTACATGTGAGTACAGCTGTTATATTTCAGAACATTGCTACTTATGCAGGGTTTGTTTGTACCTGTTACTTCTGCAGATGTTTCAGTCTGGCAAGGATGTTTGGGAAGCTCAAGGCTGTATGGCTATGCATGAAATGTTAGGTGGTTTACAGTGTGCTCACCATACATCTTTGGTTTAGTGTACATGTGTATCATACTGTGCTATTAATCAGTAATTGGTAACACTTCCTGGTATACACACAACCCTCTGAAATGGGATTAGTGCAAACAAACCCTGTAACATCAGCAGCTGTTCCATTGTATAACAGCAACTATTTCACATAGGGCCATGTTAGTGTGTCTCTGACAAGGTATGTTAAGGCTTCTGCAGATGTCGTACAGTGAGTGAATGATTTGTGATGTTATTACAGTTTGTATTGTAATTGATTTGGGTGTGGGGGAGATGTTGGTGGGTGTACATAGCAGATGCAGGTGTGTAGGAACTGCTTTTATACATAATCCATATGTGTGTGAGGGTTCCTTCCCTGTTTGAAGACCTATCATTTAGTGGACTAATACTATGGTAATTGCAGGCTGATTCATTAAGACACTGATAATTGGTTCCTGTATAGCATGCAGGTGATCTTAGTCCTTGAATCCTTTTGGCAATACATCAGAATGTAATAAAGTGTTGCTACAAGAAAGCTGTTTGTGTATTTCTGTCATAGGTATTTGCAGTCATTGGAGTAGTGTTGGTAACTGACCCTCTTTGGCTAGGGTTGCCACCTTTTCAAATGGCCATAGTGGGACATTTTTGGGACACACATCAGATTTTACAGGCCAACACAAACCCACGGTCAGTACAAAGGATAGAACTTTCCTTTTTTGCCTAAATATAAGCTTATTCTTGTAGCAGTTTAGTTGCTAATCCTGTTTCTTGTAACATGTAGGTACTTTAGATACAGAAATAACTATTTTATGCAACTATTACATTACATATGGGACATAATTATGTCCTACAATCTCAGGACATTTGCCATTTATAATATTTTTGGTCAGGACACAACCGCCCAAAGAGGGGCTGTCACTTGCAAAGTGGGACAGGTGCTAACCCTCTCTTTGGCTCATGTCCATAGCACATGTTTGTAATAGTGTATAGGCATATACTCTCCATATCCTTTGTTCATAAAATTTGGTCATGGCGGATTGTGTGATTGCTATGGTCCATGTTATACTCCTATATGAACACTTCAACCGCTGTATACAAGATACCTATGGAATCCCGAACGCACAAAATTCCGACGACCACAGTACCGGGCCCAGACTCCCATACCCAACATTACTGACAGCGACAGTCAAACTCATGAAAGTAACACAAACACGGAACACACACATGCACACACAGGCACACTGCTACACACCACATCCAAACAAGCCATCCTACACTACGTATGAGCAGGTGGGTAAGCTCCCCTACACCCCCCATGTGGGTGGCTGTGCCCCCCACACCCCCCTACTTTAAAATTCTACCTCCAACATTGCACAAACAGATGCACAAAGCAAACCCAAACCCACACATTACAGTCCCCCAGGAACACACACCACACTCAGAACACACACTTACACACACTACAGCCCTCAGAAACACACTTACACACAGTAACCTACCTGAACCTCAACACCAGAAGCACTATCTAAATGTCTCTTAACATCGGGATTTTAAACCTTGTGCTTCTGGTGTTTTGGTACTGTGGTCTTTTGGATTTTATGCCTTGTGATTACGTACGTTGGTATGTCAAGCATTCGGTATTTGGTAGGTATCCCATTTATATGTACCTCCATGGTTGTGTAGATGTTGTTAACCTATCTATATATCTACATATATATATATATATATATATATATATATATATATATATATATATATATCCCCATATATCGACATATCTCTCTCTCTCTCTCTCTCTCTCTCTCTCTCTCTCTATATATATATATATATATATATATATATATATATATATATATATCATACACCTTTCATTGGGTACATGGCAGTTTGTCCTATTTCCACACATTCATCCCTTTTGTGTTTTAACCTGTCAGAATACATAACTGCCATTGGTACATCTCAGGTAGCTTAATGGTAGGTTATTGTGAAAATTGAGTACATGGTTGTGTGTTCTCATCCTGGCAGTGGTCATTTTACCTCTAAGAGCAGGCACTAGTAGTGCAAGGGTGATTAATGCACATTTCAGTGGTTGTGTGTTCCAAATGTTTATTATTCTGTGGAATACTACCTATATATGCAAACTGTGGTTAAGGTATACTATGTAACATGTAAATCATCTCTGACTTTATTGGGATTTGAACCACAACTGCACAGATATTATGCAAATGCTGTAGCCATTACACTATTGACATTAACGTTCCTTCTGCCTATTTCCTATGTCCATGAATCCTACGTGTAAGCTTGGCTACACAACAGGTGAAGCCACCCACACCAAGTGAGCTTCTCGAAATACCGACATAACTCATGAATTGAGAGACTATACATTAGCATTCTAACTACATTTGGCATAGCCCCTCAGTGACATACTTCAGGGGAAATCTAGATGCGTGACTGGCCAACAGTATATATACCCCTGGGATCATGTGTTCCAGAAACATATAGCCAGGGTGTGGGGGAGCCACTCCAGTTTTATAGCTGCAAGATCTGTTGGGGAAATTGAATGCTGTTGGGTTGTCAGGTTAACATGCCCTTTTGAGATCACTATGTTCCCCTATCTCCCTACAGCACCCTAGTCTTCAACAGCTTCCAGCAACTCTGCCTGGAATCACTTCATTGACTATGTTTGACAGAGGCTCAGTTACTTCATCAATGGTGCGGGTAAAGCCACCACACTGTAGCTATGCTTCTAAATGCCCTTGGGCAAACAGCTTACTACCTATCTGTGAACCTCTACAGTGCAGGCAATCTCCAACATCATATGTGATTATACAGAGTTTTCTGATCACAATATACAGTGTAAAATCACCATGTAGTCAGACAACAATTAAGTACAGCAATAGCATACAGACTACTGATACATAATCACTCCTAAAGCCTATCTTGGAAGCTAGTGGACATGTATAGGTTTCAGGCTTTGTATTGCTTACCAGTAAGTTACTTACAGGAAAGATGGGGCACAAGCACAGATGGGATACATGCCTGCAACAATGCCATACCAACTTGCATGTGTCAGCCTAAGGCTTTGGAATGCTGGGCAAGGCTGTTGGCACCCCCATGGTGCCATTTGTAGGCAGGCCTCAGAGGTGAATCTCACCTCCATGAACTGCACAATAGCGGAACCAATGAGGGTTAGGCTACTCAACACCAGGGGTAGTACTTACAACATGCAAGCACTCACAGCACCCCTCAGTATGGATATCTGCATCTGTTCTGTGACTGGGACCTGTATAAGGCTCTTGTGAGCACACCAGCACTACCAGCCTACAACCCATAACACACATTTCAGCCACTGAACATGGACTGACACAGACATGGAGGGGGTGTATCCATATTTCTGGGGATACCTACACCTCCAAGTTAGTGGGGCAGCATGATACCTCTGTGATCATCCATGTACTGCTAACATCAGCCATGACTGCAATGCAAACTGTGAGCTGCTACAGATAACCCTCCATGACCCAGGAGCACCACTACAACAACCTGGAGACAGTGGTAAACATGACATTCCTACCAGACACCCTGTTATTGGTCAATGTCAGCTACCCTACACTTAACTGGATAGCCTACACTAGTATTCACTTCCAGGCCCAGCACTTTCTGGGATTTATCACCTCATATGGCCTGTATCAGTTGGTAGATGGACTAATGAGAGGTGAAAACATACTAGAAGTGGTAATCAGTGACATGTGCAACAGGTGCACTACAGCAGAGGTAAACCGGTCACTGTTTAGATTTGACCATGAATTATTCACTGATGATTTCCACTCCCAACCATCAGTTACATTCACAGTACTAATGACAGAGGTGGGAGGGTTCACAGCCCCCACTCTTAGGGATTACACTGCTCAAGATACAGACAGAATTATGAATGCACTCTATAAGCACCTATAAAGATGTATGGGTCGTGCCATCAATGGTAAACTAGGAATCGCTACTCCTAGACAAGGACACCAGTCTGCTGAACCCCTGCATTATATAGGCTATAAACACAGAAGTAGGACAGTAGTCCAGAACAAGAGCAAATTCCAAGACATGCAGACGTCCGTGACCAGTATTAGCAAGATACTTATGTTACTCATGTAATCATCCAAGGCTGACATCCACAGGTAAATAGGCATGGATTCAGAATATGACCACAAAGGCTACTTTGGCTATGTCAAGAATGTAAGCAGTAACACACAGATTTGCACTGTGCTGGTGCAATATTGCACTGAACATACTGACCCTACTGATATCACCGACACACTTGATGATATATTTGGAGCAAGCTTCACCCCCTACTGGGCCCACAACAATACCCAAAATGTACAGTATCCCAGACATCTGAGACATACAGGTTGTAATGGCCCTTTCAAATGGCACGACAGAGTGTCAATAGAGGCAGATGGTGTCCCAGACTGCATCCTGCAGACACTACAAGACAAAGTGACCCTCTGCCTAATATAGCAATTCAACATCAGACTCTACACAGGCTACATGGCCATTCACTCGCACATGGCAACAGCTGTTCCACTCCATCAAGGTGGTGACACAACTGACCATGGGAACTACCATGCCATAAGCCTGAGTAGCCTGATCTGCATGGCTATGGAGTGCATCCCCATGGCACTCATTAACATAGACAATGGTAACCTCCAGACACTTGACCCAACCCAGGTCAGCTTGATTGAGTGCAGATAATGCCTACTGAACCAGTTTGACATCTCACAGTCACCTAGACTTTAGGTGTGGGGTGTGGTAGTTCACACATACTACGTGGACCTCGCCACGGGTTTTGACACCTTTCCCCACTCGAGTATTATTTCTACACTCACTAGCTAGTACATACACCCATACATCACAGGTTGGTTTGCCAACAGGCTTACTTACATGGTAAGCCTAGCAGCCTCCAGGTCCAACTCTTGACCAGTCACAACTGGTGTCCCACAGGACTCAGTCCTGGAACCCCTACTGTTTGCCATATACTTCTCAGAGGTACGGGCTAACACAGGTGGACTACAGTAGGCCATGTTTGGTGATTACTGCAGACTGGGAGCCATAACTGACAGTCCAGCTGTTACAGACATCCTTCAAGGGGCCTCACATAGACCAACACAGGGTATCAGAGTCATGGCCTCCAGCTAATGACCACATACTGCATGGTCATTCCATTTTGGGAAACTACACACACACATATTAACACATGAGTGGCAGACACTATAATTCAGATGACGTAATGGGTATGTGGGGACTACATTACATAGTGATCTCTCCTTTGACAGTCACATCTGCGAAGTAGTTAGGACATCTGTCTATGTAGGCTATCTGATTACTTAAGGGTTCGCATCTAAACAGACTTAGGTTATTGTGCCCCTTTACTCATCAGTCATCAATCCCATCATCGAGTATGATAACCCATTTTGGATGTACATCAGAAGACACATCTGACAGCTGGAAGGGCCATGAACGTACCTCGCAAAGAAGGATAATGCCTTCAGACATGTGTCCTATGCTGCCAGACTGCATAAACTCTTGCATTACTCAGTGGCATCTCGTTTACTCAGAGATGATATTTGCTGACCAACAAAGCCGTGTCCAAGTCAGGCTTAATGGACATGCTCCACCTATGGGAATCCTTGTCACAGTGAGCCACACACTGTAATGAGGTACACCTTGCCACAACCATAACTGGAAGATGCTGAAGTGACAGATTCCTGTCAAGGGTACTCCCCATGATTTGGAACTACATCCCTGATTACATTATACGGAGCCCCTCAATAACACTCCAGGGAATCCTTGCAGAGTGGGTGGGGAACAGTGGATACACCCCAGGAATCCCACAATTGGCTCTGCTCCACAGAGGGCCAGTTAATTAATCAATGGGGTGGCAACAGCAGACACATTTTGGCTATGCTTATGAATTGCCTCGGGCAGTTAGGTATGTACCTACCTATGTACCTATGAACCTATACATACATTATCAACACATGCTGATAGCTTAATTTACTGTTCAGTTATTGACTTACCTTGTGCCAATGGCAGTTGTGTGTACAATAGTTGAGGGCTGCCTATGTAGGATGCACACAGTAGACCACCTATACATGACAATTTACAGGTGGTTGTGTGGGTGTGCCATCCATGTTTGCTGTGTCTGCAGGTGGAGAAGGGTGTCAGTCCATAGGTGCCTACACTGTCAGTGTGTGTGCTATATGTTCCCTCTTTGCCAAGGCATGGGCATACTGGGCATGCCTCCATCTGCCTACTGGGACTGGCACAGGATGTTTGTGGTCTGAGTCCCTCTGTGCCTGTGAGACCCTTGGCAATGGTGGTGGGCTGTGAGGGCCTTCACCATTCTGTCCCTGCTGCAGCTGTTTCCGCAGGATAATATTGTGTAGCATGGCACATACTATGAAGATGTGGGCACACGTGCCTGGAGAGTACTGCAAGGCTCCACCTGATATGTCCAAGCAATGGAACTGTGATTTCAGCATCCCAACACACATGCTCTATGATGATTCTGGTTTCTGCATGTGCCTCATTATGGAGTTCTTGCATGAGTGTGTGTGCATTTCTGATGGGAGTCATCATCCACTTTTCCAGTGCATAGCCAGCATCCCCCACCAGGTGGCCATATGGGATGTCCCCCCAGGCAAATACCTGATACAGCTGTGAGGCATGCCAGATGTGGGAGTCATGATAGCTTCCAGGGCTGCCAGCACACACATCCATGATAATGCCCTGGGCATTGCACAGAACCTGGAAGTTGATGGAGGGGTATCCCTTGTGGTTTATGTAGTAACTACCCTGCTCACCGGGTGGTGTCGTGATGTGTATGTGTATGCAGTCTATTGCACCCAGTACCTCTGGGTAGTTTGTCACACGGTGGAAAAGACGCATATTGCTGGCCAACTCCTCCTGCATTCGGGGGAAGTATATGTGCTCATTGGCATGTGGTATCATGGCATCCAGAAACTGGTGGAGTACCCTGGATGCTGATGCCTGTGAAATCCCCATGATATCCCCAGTTGGCCTTTGAAAGGTACCTGTGGCTAGTATTCTCAAGCTTACACATACCTTCGTGTCCACTGGGATGGGTTCCCCTCTGTTATTTCTGGCTCTGAGGCATGGCCAGCACAGTTCAACAAGTTGCTGTATGGTGTCCCTGTCCACCCTGTAACACTCTACTATCTCCAGATCATGAAGCCCCTGGCAGGTTACCCTGGGTCTGAACACTCTTCTTCTCCTCCGGTGCCTGAGATGGTTGTCAGCATCATCCTCCACACCACCGTCAGTCTCTAACACATGCTGGTGAATCAAAGCTATGGCAGCCCCTAACATGTACATATTAAAAGTTCCATGTCTATATACACCAAGGGTGCAGAGTGTCTGGGAACACACAAGTGTGTGTGAGGTGCTTTCACACTTTATACTATTGTGCAATGGATGCTGCTGGTTTAATTGGCTGTACATGTGCAATTCCTGCTCCAGGGTATCTTAGTTATGGGTTTTACAGCAGGTACTGCTATTGTGGGGCCTTTGGTGTTGACTTGCACTTGGCTGCCATGATTCATCTATTGCCCTTTACTTCACTTTTCAACCCGATTCCCCTCCCATTATCAGGTATGCATCCAGCTGCCTGCTTTCTTGTTTTGTACTTTTCCAACCCAGGATTGTGTAGCGAAATGTGTTATGTAGCTGATCTACTGCAAGTTTGCTTTGTTCACCTGTGACAGTTCTCTTTTCTATGCAGTACAGCACCTCCCCTTTCCTGTTCTGCAGGTAGCTGCTAGCAGCCTTGTTAGCTGTTGTCAATGGCCCACTGTGAGTTCCTAGGTGTTAATTACTCATTTGTACTCCAATTACCATGCTGCAGCATTTCCTTATTGTCTTCCCGTATCCTTCCTGTTTCAGCTGTGGTGCGCACCACGCAGAGCCGTTTACCGGGTTTAGAGCACATTTTCATCCACGTTCACATGAACTTTTGGTTACCTTGTGTGCTCTCAGCTAAGCAAAGCTATGGCTACTTCCACACCCCTATCTTGCGGCTTTGCTTAGCAACAGGCAACCCGGATTAGCAATGCTCCAATGTGCTTACAGCTAAGGTGGCGCACCCCTCTCTTGATGTAATCTTTATCTCCAGGCCACACCTCGGTGTTGTACCGCTATGCTGTGAGGTACATTCTTAGACCGGCAGGGGTTTTGTGAATCAGTATTACTTGTGTCATTTGCATGGCATTGACTACTAATTCCTAGTTACCATGCAGAACACTGTCACAGACCCTTAGCAAACCTTGTGCCATGGTTGTGGTGTAGCATGCATGCCATTGACTATTATGGGGAATTCATGAAATGTGTTACATTGCAGTTTTATTACATATAAATATATTTTCATTGTGATCCTGTTTGCGCACTGATGCACTGTGATTTTACTTTGCGTTAGTGTGGCCATGACATTAAATGTTCTTTTTTATGTGTTATGCATGTTTTTTTTATGCCATTGGCTATATATTTAGCCATTGGCATATATTAACATTATAATATGTGAGTTTGGTCCGCTGTCATGGCTCCGATTTAATATTTGAAAAAATGTAAACCATTTTTTTTGTTTACATTTCTTCATGCTTACGCTACGCTTGCACCCCTTCATGAATCGCTATATACCTTCATTTGCATGCTACACTGCTGCGCATGGGGTAATTAGCATACATGCGCCGGGAGCTGCGCAGCTGTGGTGTACGCTGGTAGTACACGTGGAAACAGCTCGTACCTGAATCACTCTGCAGCCATATTTGGCGTTAGATCACCGACGCTACGCCTGCGCCTGGCGCAAGCTTCATGAATCCCAGGGAAAGTTTTGTTATCTAGATATATGTGTGCATATATATATATATATATATATATATATATATATATATATATATATATATATATATATATATATATATATGTATGTATATGTATAGGTCTTCTTTATATTGTTGAATCTCATTTGACTGAATTTCACCCCCACTACTTCGCTGCAAACTCAAATTACTGAAAACTCATTTCACTGAATCTAATTTGCTGAACTGCAGTTGTATATATGACACTGTGTAGAGTACTGTAAGTGCGATCTTGGAGCTGATATATAATGTTGGGGTGTGTGTGAGGCATAACCCCTCACTTCGTTTGAGTACATATTGTCTTCTGGAGACAGTTTTCATTGGTGCTGCAACTGATGTTTTCTGTTTAAAATGTATTGTTTTAAAGTTTTTGGTAAAATACAATATAAAATAAACAAGGTGGGGGGCTATGGTGGGGGGCTACACACTCCACACCCTAACGATATATACTAACTCCAAGATCACACTACAGTGGTGAAAAGGGCATATACCTTTTACTTGCCTTGCAGTACTCTTCACAGTGCCATCTATATTAAGTTCAGTTTAGTGAAATGAATTCAGTGAAATGAGTTTTCAGTAATTTGTGTTTTCAGCGATGTAGTTGGGGTGAAATGAAATTCAGTGAAATGAGATTCAACAAAACAAAGTAAACCCATATATATATATATATATATATATATATATATATATTAGTAATCTGCTATTATTCATTGTTCATTATTTATTACTGATTTTCTTCATATGTTTTATTCTGTCATGTTATTTTATAAAGCTCTAAATCATGTGTTTGTGACTACTACTTTGATAGGCTGGATTTGGTTTTCAGTAGGAAGTGAATGCTTTTTCATTGTAATACTGACTTAGAGTCCTGAGTGGCTTGAAAGCTTTGTTGTTTTCTAATAAATGTATTCTAATGGCTGGATTTATTACTTTTGATACTGAATAAGAATACTGCATCACTGAGAGGAAGTGAGTGCAGGTTAGACCTCTTAATAGTGGACAGACTATCACTGAGAGTGGAGGGGTTGACGTCTGTAAGTCTATGGCAGAATTTGTAGGAATGTGATTTTTGTTGCTAGGGAGAATGTCTTTGTATTCTGATGGGTAAGTGATCACTTAGGGCATTGGGAAATGTTCTGGGGTTATGATAGAGCTGGGGTTTATTACACAGGATCCAGTCAATTCTTGTGCCCTCAATGGAGTTTTTGGTTAGTCTTGGAGGAGTGGTAAAGAGTTGTGTGAAGCCGAATAGCTTGATGCTTTTGGCAGGGGAGGAGGTCTCGAGGGTGTTCCAGTCAATATTTATATCTCTTAGCAGGATAGTTTCATAGGGGAAATTTTGAGACACCCAGGAAAGTATGTTTTCAAGAAATTGGATGTTTTTACCTGGAGGAATATAAATAGCAGCAATAGTGAGCTTTTTGTAGTCATTAAGGTGGTAATTTAGTATTAGGATTTTGGCTGAGTGAAAAATCAAGTAGATTAATAGGTAGGGGAAAACGTCTGAGGTGGTGAGAGTATAGGACTGCTACACCTCCACCTTTTGTATGGTTCTGTCTAGGAGATAGATGTTGTAGCCAGGGAGTAAGAAATCAGAGTTAGGGATTTGAGGTTTGCACCAGTTTTCTGATAGTACAAGTAGGTGAGGAGTGTATTGCGCGATCCCAGCATGAAGGTCCATGACTTTATTTAAGAGGCTTTGAATGTTGATGGCTACAATGGATAGGTGTTTGGAAGTATGGGAGAGTGATAAAACTAGGAGCTGGAGATTCAATGTGTGAGGTAGTATTAGTTAGTTGGGTTGGGGATAGATTGTTTGGGCTGGGGCAGGGTGTGGTAAGGTTGGCTCTGGGTAAGCGTAGATGTCACCTGTTAGAAGGAGGATTTTAAGTGTGAAATTGGGTTTAGGAGAATAATATTTTTTGTAACATGTAGGCTTAAGTCTATTGCTTAGGGGGGAGGATAGTTGGAGTATTTTATATTGGAAATGGTGATAGAAAGAGGTGTTGTGTAGTGAGGAAGATATGGTAAAAGATGTATTGTTTATCTAGGTGTTATTGATATAGGAGGTGGCAGATGTTGATGTTAGATAATGAATGTTGGTATGATATGATGTAAGGGTGGTGAGTAGAAGTAGGAGTGGTGTTATTATCAAGTTTATGAGCATGGTTAGAGGGGTGGTTAGGGAAGGGATTGAATTGAAGGTGAGAAGACAGGAGAGTACAGAAAGAGTGCAGAGGAAGAGGAGTAATTTTTACAGGAGGAAGAAGGGGAGTGGTTAAAAGGAGAGTGGAGGGAAAAGGAGGAGAGATACGTGTATAGGTGTAGGTTGATTTGATAATTATGGGGAGGAGACAAGATGGCTGGAGAGTAAAAGTAGGGTATGTGGGGGTGTGTGGGAACTGGGTGTTGGTTAGGAGAGCACGAGGATGAACAGAGAAGGAAGAACCTCTAGAGGGACAATGGCAGCAGTAAGTGACAAAAGAAACAATCAGTACAGTTGCCCAGAAGTCAAAAGGTACGTGGCCAGTTTCAATGAAAACGAAATGGCAGAGTATGGGCTTTATTATGCCACAAAAAAAGGTTAGGTTAGACAGGCAGAGTGATAGCTAAATTAATAAATGTTCAGGACTTTATCTGGGTAAATAATAGTGGCAGAATAAGAATGGAGATTGCTGGAGCAAGGGAAATTAATGGAGGAACTCCTGGTAGGGTGCTCACCCAGAGTAGAGTTACAGTTAATAGCAGTAAGCTTAATGTTTTAAAAGCAAACAAACAGTTAACATGGGATGAGAAATAACACATACCTGCACTTTAAAGTGTTTTTGAGTGTCATTTGACAGTTGTGGCTGTTCAGAGCAGGATACTCCTGACTATTAAAGGCTAGCAGTAGCTTAGTAGATAGCTGGGAGTAAGATGAAGCCTTGTCCAATGAACTTTATACTGGAATGCAAAGACAGATGAGTCAGGATAAACAGGGGGAAAGGATTAATCATCAGGTAAGAGACTACTACAAACAGGGAAAGACAACTTAATTAACAGATAAGAGACTATTGATTACACAGGGATGTGTGAGTTAGGGTCTAAAATACGGGGGTCTTTCCTATTAGTACTTCATTGCATATACCAAATAACAACCAAGACTAATGCATTCAAAACAATTACTAATTGAACTTAATTGTGTATACTAACAAACATACATTGATAAATGCATTTACAGCAATTACAGTGTGCTTGGTCATACTTAACAAGCATAGTGGTATTTTTACAGCATTGACAACCTGGCAAGTGATAGGTACACACAAATCACAATATCCATTGGGTGAATATATTACATAATACACCCTGTAGAGCTACTGGGTATACATATTATCAAGCTGCATTATGCCCTAAACCTTATATTACCTTTCACCAAGACCAGACAGAGAGATGTATTCAAACTTAAAACCCATTAATGTGTCATGAGCCCAGCTGTGTTAATATTTAGACAGTGTACTCATACCTCCCAACCATACCGAATTTCTCAGTTTGTACTGGTTTTGAGGTGCAAACAATGGGGTGCGATGATTCCTGAGTGGCACCCCTTCATTTCTGAATTTCTTGGCTCTTTTATTTAATTTTTTTTCACTTTTTTGAGCTGCCATCATCACATGCACACCGACGTCAGATCCGTGAAATGGTCTGCCAGCCTGTTGGAATTGAGCTCATGGGCTCAACAACATAATGTGCTTGTATTTCCAGCTGCTCCAGCCAAGCCGCAAGGCTGTTGAATGTAGCTGCCAGCAGAAATGGAACAATTAGCTGTTAATGGTGGTTTCGGGAATGGAACAAGCCATGAGGCTTTTAGCTGGAATGGATGGAACAAGCTTGGACTGCGGAGGTATTTATTATGCTGCACTGATAGTTATTGTATTAAAGCTGTTCGGTTTTAGTTTATGAGGCTGAGAAGGAGGTGAAGCTGTTTGTTTTTATTTATGCTGCTGAGGGTTTGTGTGTTCGGTTTTAGTTTATGCTGCTGAGGCTGAGGGTGTAAAATGTCCCAGGTGAATATACCTGGTGGCTAGATGTACTCAGGCTCAAACCCTGTACTTTTATGGTGTTCTAGAGGTATTCAGGCTCAAACTCTGTGTGTGTGTGTGTGTGTGTGTGTGTGTGTGTGTGTGTGTGTGTGTGTGTGTGTGTGTGTGTGTGTGTGTGTAATGCTCCAGGTGATTATACCTGGTGGCTGGAGGTTTTCAGGCTCAAACCTTGTACCTTGGGTACAGGTAACAAGATATTAAATTCCCTACCCACCACCACTTGTGAGAACTTCCCAAATTTTTGCCTCATATTTTTGTTGTGTTCCTCATAAAATCTGTGGTTTCCTTGATTTTTGTGGCAAATCAGTGAAGGATTGAATTCACTAAATAATGACAAGATTTGAATTCCAGGCTTCATATTCTTCAGAAAATACATAGTAACACAAAACATTATATTCTAGCAATTTTCCAAGTTTATAAGATCAGTATTTGAAATGTATCGCTATTTTTGAGGCTGCATTCCCTCATTATTGGCTTTGCCCAGGTTTTTTGCACTAAGGGGTTGAGAGCTATAGTGAGAAGTGAGAACTGAATTCACTAAATGATAGCCATTTAAGTTTCAGTCTTCCAATCTTTCAGGAAACTGCTGATTTGGCATAGTGGTATGTTGCTCTGACTGTAGTGCAAATGGTACAGGGTTCAAGTCTTGACAATGAAACATATGGTGGTAACACACCATTTTTTTCTAGAAACTTTCCAAAATTATACAAGCAATGTTTAAAATGTGCCCCAGAATTTTGGTCATTTGCCCCCCCCCAATAAATTTTGGCTTTTTCTGGATTTCTTGTGCTGCAAAGTTGAGAAATACAGTTGAGTGTCGAGTGGATTTTAGAAGGAGCTAACAGCTTCAGGAGAAGAGAAGTTTAGTGTTGCTTATGCTAAGTCTGCTTGCTTTGTTAATAGCATAACAGGTTAAATAATTGTTTTTGATGCAGAAGGCTGTGGCTTTTACTCCCATAGTATGTAGATGCATTGCTGATACAGTAGTTTTAAAGGGGGTGGGTTTAACAAGTTAAGGGTCTAGCTACAGATACAACAAAAGTGAGAAACTGTCAGGCACAAGGGCATTTGTGCATCAGTGGAAAGAGCAAAGAATATCATTAACCCAAATGCAGGAACAAAAAATCATAATTTTTATGTTCTGTGCTGCATTATAAGAAACATATTTTTAAACAAGTACAGTACATTTTACAGCATTCAAGATAAAACACATAATTTTCCAATGCAGATAGTGGAAAAGCAAGAGTGGCCAGTTAACAACACCTGGATTACAATGATAGTTTTGATGCTTCAGGATGAATGTAGGAGAGGGTCTGTCAGTACTTGGACTAAATATTGGAAGTCTTAAAACATGCAGTCCGCCTAGTTTACTTTGTTGTGCATTTACAGCTATTGCGTTGGTCTGATAACACAAATCAGAGTAAGTCAAACAAAAAAATGAAATTTAAATAAGTTTGAGAAGCTGTGCAAGATGCTCATGGCTTACACTACTGCCATTCTATTTACATGAGGTTTTATATGTGTGTGTGTGTGTATATGTGTGTGTGTATGTGTGTGTGTGTGTGTGTGTGTGTGTGTGTGTGTGTGTGTGTGTGTGTGTGTGTGTGTGTGTGTGTGTGTGTATGTGTGTGTGGAAGTAGACTTTTATGATGGAAATGTTCTGAATTGGGCAGTTTTGTCATTATTGGTTCACACATTTTTTTTCATTGCCTATTGGAAAATTTTTCAAACAATAAGTGCTCTAAGTCTAACAAGTGTGCTGTATTATACAAGGAATATAATTTAATAAAGTCAGGAAGGTGTATCAAAGAACATAAGTATGTTTATTGTTTTGTGTGCAAGGGGCCTATGATTTGAAAACAGCCCAAAGGTAATCTTTATCTACCACTGGCCAGATGCAATTTCTTTAAATGTGGTATGGGTTTTAATGCTGTTTCAATGAATGTGTGTTTCAAAAGCAGAGAAATTTTAATGCTAAGTCTATTTTCATTGTGAGACAGTATTGCGTTGTTTAGTATATGTCTATTAGTGTTTGTGCATTGTGCTATAAAATGTAAAATAAACTCCAGATAATCATTGTAGAAGTAAATTAGTATGCACCTTAGTGTTTATGGTAAATAGGGTGAAGTAGCCAGGTAATGGGACATTGGAATGGCTGCAGGGGGACCCTGGGGCAATATTTTGTTTGGCTGTTCTTCAGTTTGCATTTGAAAGATGGTATCCCACAATTCTATTGGAGTGGGTGGGGGGTTACATAATTATATATGCAAATTTTATGCTAATCAGTGTACAGATTTGTACCTATTTTTCATGGGCCTTTGTCCAGATTTTTGATGTTTCCAGGCTGAGAGGTATGAAGTGCACTTACATTTATTTCTACCACTGTAGTTCTCAACACAATACAATTGTAACCCTTTTAGGTGAGCATCCTCTCCCTGGGATGCAGGGTGCATCAAGGATAAAGTTGTGGGAAATTAAAAATGGCATGCTAGGTACTGGTTATATTTAACACTTCACACAGGATATTGACAGTGAGGCAATTCCTGTGCAGGTGAGGGCTTACCCAGTGCTGCCATTTAGGTAATGAACCTCTAAAGGGACAGCCAGCAGCAGTAAGTGAAAAAAGAAAGAATCAGTACAATTGCCCAGAGGTCAACAGGTACATGGACAGTTTCAGTGAAAAAGAAATGGCAAAGTATGGGCTTTATTACGCCATGAAAAAGGTTAGGCTAGACAGGCAGAGAGATAGCTAAAGTACTAAATGTTCAGGGGTTTATCTGGGTAAATAATAGTGGTAGAATAAGAATGGAGATTGCTGGAGCAATGGAAATTAATGGAGGGACTCCCGGTAGTGTGCTCACCCAGAGCAGAGTTACAGTTTGTAGTAGTAAGCTTAATGTTATAAAAACAAACAGTTAAAAGGGGATGAAGAATAACACATACAAGCATTTAACAGTTGCAGTTGCAATGTTTAATGCAGGATGCTTCCAATCATTAAAGGCTAGCCGTAGCTTGGTAGATAGCTGGGAGGAAGGTGAAGGCTTTTCCAGGGAAGGTTACAATGCACTTTAAAGTGTTTCTGAGTGCTGTTTAACAGTTGTGGCTACAATCTCAGCGCAGGACACTCCCGACTTATCTAACCCAACCCCCCCCCCCCCAATGAAGCAGTCCACTCATTCAACTCTGCCTTTCTTAATATTCTCAAAAGCGTAGTACCTCTTCACACAATCTGTATAAAATCAGATATATTTCCCTGACTAACAAATGCTACTCACACCCTAATGAAATCTAGAGACAAGATGTGAAAAACATAGGTGAAAACTAAGCTCCTCACAGATTTACAAAAGTACAAAGAACACAGAAATCTGACAAGAAAACACATTACAAAGGATAAAAAAGAATTCTCCTTAACCCTCCCACAACTCAGAGATCCAATCCCAAAACATTCTGGAACTCTATTAACCAAATATTGCATCCCAGGAACCATTCTTATTCCAATCCCTGCCCCAACAAGACACTTGGCGAAACTGCTGCCATCTTTAATAATCACTTCATAGAATCAATATCTAAAATGTTTCCTTCTGACACCTCTTCCACTAACATCACAAACACTAGAATCAACCTGGCTTTTAACTTCTCTGAACCTTCTCCAACTTCAAACTCTTCTAATACTTTCTCCCTTAGATCTGTTCCTACTAGCTACTTTAAATCTCTACTCTCCAAACTAAAACCATGTTCTACATCTGCTGACAATGCTCATTCCTATTTCCTGCAGGTAGCAGCTGATTCACTTGCTTTCCCTCTGTCTATCTTCATAAATCGCTCTATCGTTGAGTCAAAGGTCCCTTTTATCTGGAAAGAATTTTACACTCTACCTATACATAAAGGAGGTAACTCCACTGAAATCACTAACTTTAGATGCATCACCATTCTATCCCCCCTCTCAAAAGTTTTGGAAAAAATGCATACATAAACAAGTCATGCAATACCTACATCAGGAAAACCTGCTCAGACCCACACAACATGGCTTTCACTCTAAACACAGTACTACTTCGACTGCCCTTATATCCTTTCTCAACACTATTTTTCTCACCAGAGATAACAACAAACTTATCTCTTGTCTTTTCTTAGACCTTTCAAAAGCCTTTGACACTGTGTCTCACTCACTTCTACTGTCTAAACTGTTTAACCTTAACTTCTCTACTTCTGCTGTTGGCTGGTTTTCCAGCTATCTTACTGACCGACTCCTGTCAGTGAAATGGATTTCTGCTCTCTCCCTTTTGCTGTCTGTTAAAATGGATGGCCTACAGGGCTCTATTCTTGGTCCACTACTTTTCAGTATCTTTACCAATCAACTCTTTACTTCCTTCTCCCACCCATCTCTTGTACAATATGCTGATGACTCTGCAGTCATCACCATTGTTGACACCCCCCTCTGAGCCCATCTCTACCATCCAGGCATACTTTAACTCAGTAGAAACCTGGCTCTCAAAAATCTGCTTATTCTGAATTCAAAGAAAGCAAAACTCCTATTTTTCTTACCCAAAAATGTCAACCACCTTAAACATTCCTTCTCTATTCAGTCTCTCAATAACACTCCCATCGAAGTAGAATGAAGCACAAAACTCTTAGGTGTCATCATAGATGATCAACGTAAGTGTGACTTACATGTTAATAACTGTATTCAGAAAACTCACCTAAAACTCAGCCTCCTGTATAGAAATAAAATGTTTCTCACTAAGTAAGCAAAAGTAACCATCTCTCATGCTTGCCTCCTACCCAGTCTATTTCATAGCTCTCAAATCCTGACAAACTTCAACTCCTCTCTCCTTACTAAATTAGAATCAGCATATAACAAAGTAGCTAGATTTGCAGTGCATCAAACTTATAACTCCCATCACTGCCTCACACTAAAATACTTAAACTGGCTGGAATTAATTTAATAGCATATTCCTTGATATACTTAACTCCCTAGTCCCTACAAGGTGTATTAGAATCAAATCTAACTTTGCCCCCTGACTTTCTAAAGAAACTAAATAGCTCATGCATAACCGTGACAATACTTGGAAAGCCTGGACTAAGACTAAACAACCTTCCCTATTTCCCAAGTTCAAAGAACTTTGGAAACTTGTCAAAAGACATATCTGTAAGGACAAAAAATCATATTATAACTCTCTCCAAAATAACTGTAAAACAAATCCACAGAAATTCTGGTCCACCTTAAAGAAAATTCTCAATCCCGGGTCCCCTTCAAATCCCTCCCCTTACCCAAACAATAGCCCTCTAGAAACTGCTATCCTTTTCAATAGACACTTCATTGACACTGTCCAGAAACTTACACCCTCAAACCACAACACAAACACAACCTATATCCCTCCCAATCCACAAAACAGTAATCTTTTCTCCTTCAAACCAGTTCCAACCTCTTATATAAAATCTTTCCTTCTGAAGCTTAAACCTTGCTCTCCCTCCTCTGACAACCTTCCACCCACTTTCCTCAAATTAGCTGCAGAATCCATAGCCTATCCAGTATCTATCTTAATTAATAGATCTATCCAGGAAGCTACAGTACCAAATATTTGGAAATCCTTCTTCACTACCCCCTTGCATAAAGGGGGGAACTCAACAGACCCATCAAACTTTCGTCCAATTGCCATCCTCTCTCCTCTCTCCAAACGTATGGAAAAATGTGTACACTCACAACTCCTAAACTATCTCCCCCAACATAATCTCCTCACACCCTCCCAACATGGCTTCTGCCCTAATCACAGTACCTCTACAGCCCTCCTGTGATTTACTCACACAATAGCCGAAGCCCGAGGCAAAAACCTCCTAGTACCCAACCTCTTCCTCGACCTCTCAAAAACCATCGACATTGTCTCTCACACTCTACTTCTGACTAAACTTTCTAACCTCAGTCTAGCTTCCTCCACCCTAACTTTATTCTCTAGTTATCTGTCTGATAGACAGCAATCTGTTTGTTGGCACTCCTCCTGCTCACCCTACCTCCCAGTAACTACTGGGGTGTCTCAAGGCTCCATCTTGAGACCCTTCCTATTCAGCATCTTTAAAAATGAACTACATACCTCCTGCAAACAATCTGTACTAGCCCGATATGCTGACGATTCAACCCTCATCTGCACTTCCAGCAACATCTCTAACTTTCACACACTCACCCAGGACACCTTTCTTTCTGTGGAAAAATGGCTAGCTGATAATCTACTTATCCTAAACCCCAAGAAAACCAAACTTCTGTTATTCTTCCCCTGGACTCTCTCTCACCTAAAATCTAACTTTCTTATCTCATGCTCCAATAACACCACCATACAACCTGACTCACACACAAAACTTCTAGGAGCCATCATTGATGACAAACTTAAATTTAACCTACACATCCTTCAAAAGTATAAAGAAAATTCACCAAAAGCTGGGTATGTTCTACCAAAACTGAAGATTCCTGACCTACGGTGTCAGACTGTCCCTGGCACAGGCTCTTCTTTTCCCCTCCCTTCTCTATGCCACCCCAATACTAACTAATATTCAAATGACTACCCTGGCCAAACTCCAACAAACTTACTGCAAAATAGCAAGGTTCATCACAGACTCCCCACATAACTCACACCACTACCTCTCACTCAACTCACTACAATGGCTAGAACTCCCACAACAACTTCTTCTATCTCAGTTAGAAATTATTCACTCCATACTTTATAAACCATCATCCTGCCCTGTCCTGTCCTCCTTGGTATCCATCTACACACCATCTCGCACACTTCGTACCTCTAACCAACAACTCCTTGACATCTACCAACCAAAGAAAACTATTGGTAGACTACTTTATAAATCCACCCTATCCCAGGCATGGAATAGCCTCCTATCCTAATTACACTCCATTACACACCCTTCAGAATTTAAGAAAGAACTCAAACTGCACTTTATGAGAACCAAAAATTGTACTTGCCATGACCCTACCTATCTCCAATTCTGCTCTGTAGTACACATTTCATTACAACTTTGCAGCATACTTTTTTGTCACTCCAGTACTATTACTGTTGTACCACAATATCATACAATCCTCTCAGTATATTATCTCCCGCATTTATTTCACTGACATCTCATTACACCTCTTGATATCCCTTCCACCCCTTTCATGAATCCTGTTATACACCTTACCACACCAGTTATACAACAGATACTCACACCACACACAAAAATAAAAAGTTTGTTTTCTTTTGCAATACAGAATTTATGTGTACTTGTAGTGTTTGCCAATTAATGATTGTTTTTAATTGTGCACTAAACTTTTATGTATCTTTTTAATTGTACACTAAACTGTTCTGTATACTTTATCTGTCTGTAATTGGAGCTTTTCTCCTCGTGTCTCCACTGAAAATGGGCTCTTGGCCCAGCTGGACTAACCTGGTTAACAAATGTTAATAAATAAATAAATATATATATAAATAAATAAATAAATAACAATTACCACTCCAGCTTCTCCTCTCTCAACTCCTGATTATTCACTCCATACTATACCAGTCTTTCTACTGTCCCAGCTTATCTCCTCTTATCTCTCATTATTCACCCAGCAGATCTCTACATAGCTCAGACCAAGACCTTCTTCAGATCTATAAACCCAGAACCAAAAAGGGTTTCAACCTCTATATTTATCATCCTACCATTTCTTTGAACAGGCTTCCATTAGAAATTATGTCCCTCAAGCAACCTAAACAATTCAAAGCAGCTACCAAGGAATATTTGAAAAGTCACCGGTCCTGTCTTTGTAGTCACCCCTTCTAACAGTCTCTACTACCCTTAAAATAGTGCTCTATCTGCCTACTATGACACTCTGCTTAACTAACCTCTATGACATTCATACCTCTTATCTATTTCCAAGCCTTCTTTACCTCTCCTATACCTGGTGTTTTTTATTGCCATGAACAGTAACCTCCTAATACTTCTATTAAAAAATTACACATCTCTCATCTCTCTCCTTCATTCATAATATAAAATAACAGAAATTACATGAACATTTCTTTTCTTTTTGCTTCATTTGTCAAAATGGTATTACTTTGTTATACTGCTATATTTGCTGGCATGTGCTGTAAATATTTTTCAATTTCTTTAAATGGTTTAATCTTGTTGTAATGTTTATGGAGCTTTTCTCCCTGCACCTCCACTGAAAAAGGGCTATTCCAGCTCAGTCGGACAATCCCAATCAACAAATGTAAACTAAATAATTAAAATAAATAAAGGCTAGCAGTAGCTAGGTAGAAAGCTAGGAGATGGCAAATGCTTGTCCAGGGAAGTTTACAATGCACTTTAAAGTGTTTTTGAGTGAAATTTAACAGTTGTGGTTTCAATGTTCAGTGCAGGATGCTCCCGACCATTAAAGGCTAGCAGTAGTTTGGTAGATAGCTGGGAGGAATGTGAAGGTTTGTCCAGGGAAGTTTACAATTTATTTCTACTACTGTAGCTCTCAAAACAATACAATTGTAACCCTGTTAGGTGAGCATGCTCTCCTTGGGACGCGGGTCCAGCAAGGATAAAGTTGTTCTGGTAATTTCATTATTTTAATTGAGTACATTTGGTGTTTCTTGAGGCATTTTTTTTTTTTTTTTTTTTTTTTGTGTTTATGACATGTAACCAGAAAATCTGTACTCTGGCATGGAACCATTCCATATGCCTCTGCTTTGATGTGTGACCATCTACAATGGAAACCTTGTGAAGACATGCTCCGGGGCAGTTGTGGATCCAGGGTCACATACGGATTCATGACTACAGTTTGTAGTCAGGGAAACCCATGCATAGCATTAACTGTGACTTATAAGGAAAATGCATGGGGGGAGTGATCTTTGGCCATGTGTAGAGTAGAAAAAGGGAGACTACTGAGGTTGTGCAAAATATTATTGGAGCTCATATACAGTTGAAAAAGGGAAAGAGGTAACCATAACTGCAGCATTCCCACATTGTATCATACATGTTCACTGAATGACTGATATGTTTCCCCTACATATGTACATGTAGCAGCACTGCCAACTGAGGGAGGCAATGGCTGGAAAAGTTCAAAGTGCAGGAGAACAAAGAGCTACTACAGGCTCACCACACACATATGGCATGTACCTCCTTGTAAAAAGTGCTGTAGAAAAGCAGTACTGGGGTGTTGTAATGATATGAATACTATTAGAAGCTGTAACAAGTGCCTTAAACAGATTCAGTAAAGGGTTATCAATATGATATTCAGATAATGAAAAGGCATGGAACATGGCAATAAACAGGTTCACTGCAGATAACCAATCGATGTTAAAGCATCTAACTAAGGCTGATGACAGCTTGGTGCCACTGGCTAGCTAAGGAGGTGTGATTCCTCATACTTGAGGTACCTTGAATGTGGGACATAGGCTGCCACCAATCACCTGTGTGTCACTTGGGGCATGCATCAGTTTAGCATTGACCATTAGAGTACAATATAACACGTTTTGCTGTATTTGAAGGCAAAGAATGATCCAAACCCATCTGACTGTCATTCCAGCCATCTTTCCTCTGCAACAGCATGCACAACATGATATATTAGGCATGCCAGGTGTGGTCAAGTTGCATGTATGGATGAGTAAGTTCCATTGTTGGTGACTGCTGCATGATGGATGACACTGGGTTAATATGCTAGTAATAGAGCTCCTTCTGGCTGCCAGTGATGACAGCAGGCAAGTGGTGCAGGCAAAAGACTGGCTAGCACTGTCCAAAACATTGCAATGGAATGCTTCACCCACACAGATGATAACAGATGCTGCTGTAGAAGCACGTGCTGAGTACACAGCATCATCAAAACATGTCTAAGAGCTTCTATGTAAGAGTCCCTGATGGACTGTACCCATGTCCTCAATTGCACATAACAGACAAAATGAGCATTGCCTCTGTTGAACAGATACCTACTATAAGGGATAGATGTGTGTGTGTGTGTGTGTGTGTGTGTGTGTGTGTGTGTGTGTGTGTGTGTGTGTGTAGGTGTGTGTGTGTGGGGGGGGTTAGGTACTGCTATGACTAAACTCCAAAACCATTACATATATATTGCAGCTACTCTTGAGATGAACCGACTGATTTACAGATCCACAATCCTGTCAAAAATTGTCAGCTACCCACAGAAGTATAGAGATGGTGAGTTTACTTCCTGAATTTTAGTACAAGATGTAGCAGCAACAGAGTGACAAGGAGTATAGGGACAGGCAGCCAACAATGCGTCTGATGAAAAACTCGAAGACCACAGAGACTCTGACAGGTACAACAGCTAGCAAAGGTGAATTAAAATGTAAAATAGGTAAAAAATGGGAGATTAGCACTTTCATTTATTAATATAAGCTTATTAAGGTAAAACCACAGTGCTTGAACTCCATTTAAATAGCAGCAAGTAAAAGGTCACATGGTATAAAAAATCACATGATAAAAAAATTCACATAATAGAAAACACATGATCTCCTGGTTGTCAAGCTCTAGATAAAGAAAACATTTAAAGCAACAAAACACATTTGAAATAACCAAATAAAGCAGATAAAAAAACTTTAAATGCTTCTTAAATGAGAGTTAAATAACATCACCAGAAACATACTGTTGTTAAGGGATAATTTGTTAGAGCATGGTTTCAGACTTTGAATATTTCTTGGATTAATGTGAACACATTAAAAGTATGTTTTTGGCAAGAGAATATCCTGTTCGATTTGTTGATTCACTGATGTATGAGGTGATCAACAAAAGAGAGTGTGGTCATTTTAAAGCCATTTTACAGCATTCCCACCATCAGAAACCTGTCAATAATCCTGATACTACTGTGGAGATGATGGACCAGATCATAATTTTGTATAATAACATTAATTACTGTACTGGCCTTTCCAACAATGCTTGCAGGACTGATGCAGTTTTAGTCAGTTTGTTTATTACCCAGTACAACATAGACAGTAACCTGATTACAGATATTCTTTGTAAAAACTGTGCTATCTTGAAGGATGATAGCCAGATTGCTGTTAAAGTTAGTGAAAAACCTCCAATTACCTTCAGGAAAGGACAGAATTTAAGTACTTGGTTGAGTATTTTGGCACTCATAGCAGGAAAAATGATCTTACAAATTTTAAGATGTCTAAGTGTGGGAGCTGTTCCATGTGCAAATGTATTCTTTGTTGTGAGCAATTTACTATTAATGATTTTAAATTTAAGATGAAAGATGTGTGTAACTGCCTTACCAAGTGTATTTTTTATGCTGCTTTGTGTGACTGTTGTTCAGCCTATTATATGGTTAAAAATGAACGCTGTTTTAAAGATTGTATATGGAAACATAACAATGATATTAAGCACAAAAAGAAAGCAATGCTTTAGCTAGACACACTAGTGCCTTTCCTGGACATATCTTTAAGTTTGTAGGTATAGAGAGGGTGCCAATGGATCTGTGTCATGTCCCCGGCAGCTACTTTTAGAAAAAAGTGAATTGTACTGGAAACTGCAATTAAATGCTGGTAGCTCACCAGGGCTTGATGGTTTTAAATCTATTTACTGTTTATTAAAACTGTAAGCTTTAAAGAGGTACTTTTATTTAAATGTTATTTAAATATCATTTAAGAAGTATTTCATTTTTTTTTATCTGTATTATTTGGTTGTTTTAAATGTGTTTTATTACTTTACATTTTTTGCTTTGCCTAGAGCTTGGCAACCAGGTGATCATGTGATTTCTATTATGTGATTTTTTTTTTTATCATGTGATTTTTTATCATGTAATCTTTTACCTGATTCTATGCAAATCAAGTTCAAACAATTTGGTTTTATCTGAAAAAGTTTGTATTAATAAATAGAAGGGCTAATACACCACTATTGTACTGTTTTGTATTTTACTTCACCTTTACTGGCTGTTGTACTTGTTGGAATCTCTGTGGCCTGCAGATTTCATGTTCTTATTTTTGTTTATTTTTTTTTTTTTTTTGCTTTTTAGTTTCAAATGCTTCACATGAGATCATTGGTTGCAAATGTTACTTTAAGGCTACACATTACAACTGCTGCCTGATCTGCCACCAGAGACTTTCCATTTCCATGGGATGCTGGGAGGTCTGAAAGATTCCAAAGTCAGAATACTGACTCTGTTGTATAGACTGCCTTACTTTTTGCTGTAGTTTGCCAAGTTAGTCTTAGTAGATGCCAAGTTTGTGACCAATGACACTCCACTGACACAACATTAGGCAAGCCTCATCAGACCGCACTCATGGATTCACATAGTTCTACCTCTTTCCAGTCATGTCTGGGCACAAAGGTTACCAGCGCTGCTTGAGGCTGATGGCCATTTCATTGGTATCAGTGCTTATCATGATCACCACACACAGTATGCCCCATCAGAGTAAATGCTCCCTGTCTGCTCATTCCACACCTTCCTTGCAACAAACGGCATAAAACCCAACAGCAGTAGTCAATACAGTGAGCAATACCAGTAGTTATGTCCTGGGAGCTTGACATGCACAGATATATTCTATTTTATCTGTGTCATGGCCCATACTTGACATCACCATTTCACAAGAGCCGGAGTGCATCATGTCTCTCATGTCTTGGTGGTGGTGATACTGTTGCATCTTCCTCATCTGAATTTCCACCCCACCCATCTTCTGGTAGGAAGGTCCAGCAAAGATCTTAACCTGTTGCTCTGAGCAATGCCATAATACAAAGGGCTGCACACACAACAAATATTTTGCTGTTGATTTCAAGAATGTATTGCTATTCCTCTTATGGCATATTTATTTTTATTTATTTATTTTACATTTGTTGACTGGGATAGTCCGACTGGATGCATGTCCATTTTCAGCGGAGGCCCGGGGAGAAAAGCTCCAAGGGTAAGCAGATACAGCATTACATAATACCAGCATTACATATTACAAACAGATTATTTACAGAGATTACATAAGTAAGCAAGTTAAACAAGTTCCACAGGTTAAAGTTAGTCCTGAGCACAAGTCAGGATTAAATTAAATTACACAGTAAACTGGTTAACAGATTTTTACACATTCGAGTTAGCCAGGCTTGATACATTGACATAGCCAGTTAAGTGGCAAATGTTGTTTGAGTCTAGTTTTAAATTGACCTAAGGTGGAAAGTAAGGTAATATCAGCTGAAAGTGAGTTCCAGGATCTACTTACAGAGTTTGCAAAGAGAGAATCACCGGCTGTGTTATTAATTTTGCTAGTCTGAATTAATAGTTTGTTAGAGGATCGAAGCGGTCTAGGATTGTTATAGGGGGTGATAATATTTTTTAGTGCAGGAGTATTGTCTGGATTATAGAGGATTTTATAGGCCATAATCAGTTGGTTATACTGGATTAGGCTAGGTAGTTCAAGCCAACCAAGCTGATTTAGATTGATGCAATGATGTGTCCTAAAAGGCAGCCCAGTGGCAAACCTGGCAATGTAGTTGTAGCAAATTGAGAGTTTGTTAAGGACAGTCTTGTTCATATTCGAGAGTAGAGGGGATGCATACAAAAGGGTTGAAAGAAGGTGAGAGCGAGCTATGGCAATTTTAGCAGGAGGGGTTAGGAAGGCTTTTATTCTGTAAAGTGACCCTAGTTTTTTATTGATGGTTTTGATAGTTTGGTTAACATGTAGGTCAAATTTGAGATTATTGTCTATGATGACATTTAATAGTTTTGTAGATGGGTCAGGGGAGATTATTGTGCCATCAATTGATTTTATGGTAAAGGTGAAAGCGGTAGACCTACATGTTGGTGAAAATAACAGCATTTTAGTTTTTTTTGGGATTTAGGATCAGACGATGTTCAGAAAGCCAGTTTTCTATTGTATTAAAGGTGGTCTGGGTAGCTGACCATAACTCTACTGGAGATGTGGCTGAGCAAATCAGAGTAGAGTCATCAGCATATTGGATACAGCTGACTTTTGGGATGACAGTATAAAGGTCATTAATGAAGATGGAGAACAGCAAGGGCTCTAGTATAGAGCCTTGTGGTACTCCGAGGGTGTTAGGTAGAAGGTTAGAGAGGTTGTTCTGCCAGAGGACAGCCTGCTGTCGACCATTCAGTAGGATTGAAACCACTGGAGGGCTCCAGTATCTAGACAGAATGTTTTCAGGGTGTGGATTAAAAGTTGGTGATCAACCATATCGAATGCCTTGGAAAGATCCAAAAAGTGGGCTGAGGATATATAATTATTTTTGCGATTATGGTTTATGGTGTTAGTAAAGGCTAGGAGGGCTGAAGTAGTGCTGTGATGAGGACGGAAGCCATGCTGAGTGTCTGCCATAAGGCGATTTTGGATTATGTGGTGCATGAATTGTCTATGAATACATTTTTCCATAATCTTTGCAAGTGGAGAGAGTATAGCTATTGGCCTATAATTGGAGAATTCAGTAGAACTGCCTCCTTTGTGAAGTGGGATTACATAGGATATTTTCCAGATGGTGGGAATTTTAGCTTCTACTATGGTTCGATTGATTAGTATTGAGACGGGGTAAGCAATAGCATCAGCTGATTTTTGTAGGTACTCGGCAGGGAGTTGATCAGCAGAAAGTGTAGTGGGTTTTAATTTTTTGATCAAGGTACGGATAAGTGAAGTGGAGACTGTTTGGAAGCTGAATGCAAGTAGGTTTCTAGGGGTGCTACTTTCAGGACCAGGGGAGCTAGGAGGTAGTTGGCTAGCTAGGGCTTGAATTGTCTCAGTAAAGAATTGGTTAAAACTATCAGAAACATCTTCAAGGGTTTTATCAATAGTAGCAGCAGGGATTGGGGTTGAAGTTTATCCAGGATGTAGTAGATTATTTAAACCTGCCCAAAACTTCTGAGGGTTATTTTGATTTACTGTCTGTAAATTACAGTAGTATTGTTTTTTGTCTTGTAAAATTGATTTTTTGGTTTTGTTCCTGGATTGCCTGTATTTAATGTGATCTTGAGGGTCTTTAGAAGAACGCCATAAAGCCCATGCTTTGTTTCTAAGGGTAATTTTGAGTTTAGACTCTATAGAAAGCCATGGTGCAGTTTTTGCCTTGGTTCTCTTTGAACGAATAGGTGCATGCAAATCAAGGATCTCAAGGAATTTGTTGTTAAAGTATGCTACTGCTTCCTCTAAGGGGAGGTGTTTTAGAATAGACCAATTACATGAGTTTAGTTCTTGTTGGAATTTGGCAGGGTCAAAATTTTTATTGTTTCTAACCTTTCTGAGTAAGGGTTGTTGGGAATTAATGGTTTTGTGCTTAATTAAATATGTGAGAAGGTGATCGCTTAGGCCATTAAGGAAGGTACCAGAGGTGTACAGTTGGGGGTGACTGTTTATGAGTACCCAGTCAAGTATACTTTCTTTTTGGTTGGGTTTACCTATCCTGGTAGGGGTGGATATGATTTGTGTAAATGCATGCAGGTTAATATGGGTGGTTGGGGATTCTAAGGAACAGGTGCCCCAGTCTATGTTAAAGTCTCCAAGTAGTAGGGTTTCTTGGGGGTAGTGACATGATAACCAGTGTAGGATATCTTCAAATGTAGATATTTTGTTACCTGGGGGAATGTACATACAGATTATATTAATGCATTGATTTTTATTAAGTTGCAATTTGGTGGCAAGAATCTCAGAGTTATTAATCTGAGGAGGTTGTATTGTATTAGGCAACATCACCAGAGCAGACCAAACAACTGCAACCACAATATTACATATTTCAGCCTGTTCTGCATTATATGCCATCTCCTGCATGGTCTGGGACAGAAGATTAGCTAGGGTGGGGCTAGAGGGGCAAGCATCCTAGATGCAAAGTGCAAGAGTGCAAGGAGGGTACAATTAACCATCCATCATCCATTTTTTTATTTGCTCTTCAGTTGAAGAGCTAAGGGGGGGGCAGATGTAACTGTAATAACCTGGTAGCTAGAATGCATGATCAGGTTATTATAGGGAAATGCTTCTTTTTTGCTTGTGGAATCAGCATAGGGTGCTGATTGAACCAGCTATACCTCTAGTTTGGGAATTGTTTATGCAGGTCATCAACCAGGCCTCTAGTAGATGTCTGCAATTGCCTGAAACACAGAATAAACAACATATTATATGTGGCCTGCTCTGTGCATGCATACTACCCAAGTACATTTTCATGTCAAAAGTCCCCTTGCAAGACCTTTTGTAAGTGACAGATATGGCAATCATGGTAACTGCCAAGCTGTTGTACAGATAAAATATAGATAATGCTCTGTAAATTACAGATGATCTGTCCGTTAAGAGAGGGGGAGCTTTTCCAGATCATGTAGCACATTCCCTTTTAGATTGGTGAGGTGCAACAAAGTTTGTGAAATCAATGGCTTCCATTACCTCAGAGAAGCAGGCAATGATGTAAAAGGCCAACATGGTATTGATTCTCTCCTCTGAAGTCCTGCAGCATGGAAGGGCCCACTAGCAGAGATATTTAAAGTCATATCTCAGTGTCCAAAAGATTGGGTATACCATGCATCGCTCTTGATTCTACCTATGACTGATGCAGTTCATCAAGGTCTAGAGCATTAATAATGTCGTCAACAATCAGGATACCTGAGAAATGGAAAGAGACCAAAATGTCTTGTTTTAAAAAGGTACATGTTCTGACTGCACTTGATCTTTAAGAATAGGGCATGTTTTCTTTTTTTTTGGGGGGGGGGGTCATTTAGGGGGGGGGTCCTTTAGCATGCTATGATCTGATAGTCTTATTTAGAATGAGGATAATATGATCTTTACATATGGACACTCCACTGCAGTTCTCATCAGATCTAAATACATGGTAGATGCAAAACTCTGGTATAGAAGAGGGAATTTTGCACTTTCAAACTTAAGGTTCAATAATATTATACACATGAATATGCTCCAAATGTAGCAGGGCTTTGAGGTCAGTGAATTTGTTATTTTTATTCTATCATTGAGCTGCATCACCTTGACATTATCCATTGCTTGATTTGTTTTCAGTTGGAAGTCCAATCAGTTGGCTTTGTCTAAAAACACTAAGAACAATGGGGAAAAACGCCTTTAGCTAGTGTGCAGAAGCCTTGGAATGAGAAATGGAAGCTGTCCTTCATGAAACAAGTAGGGGTGAGCAGCAACTCATCGCATGCTGGCACACACTGTATCAGCGTCAAAGGACACCAGCTATTCATCCATTTGTTGTTGAAAACAATCATTTTTTTTCTACATCTCAGTATCATTCTTAGAGAAGTAAGGACTCCTGTAAATATCAGAGTCATTCCTGCATTTATGACATATGAAGGGTCCAGAAATTTATCTATGCATATTCCTCAGGGTTTTGCTTACCAGATCATTTACACACAGATGGACCACCAGCATGTCATAATCATGCATTTTCATCATTAGGGTCTTGAGAGATCTTGAAATATTAGAGATTTAGACACCTGAAAGACAACTTATTGGCACCTATTTTTGTCCAGTATTATTAGAGTAGAGTTTGTATATTATAAAATTGCTTCACAAATTGCCAGTACATTTTTATTAGTAGAGGGGTTAAGCATACTAGGTTTGGGGCACGTTTTTTCCTGGCAACTCTCAGGTATGGATGTGACAGGGGTGTCTATTACTTTATCAAACTTTTAAAAGTTTGAATGTCATATGGTAGACATCATATGATCGAACTTTTAAAAGTTCAAACATTTCAACGGAGATCTCAGTAAAGTGTGGAATGGGAATATTTCCCTTTACTGCACTGTAGTGCAATCTCTGAGTTGGTATATTTAAAGAGCGGGGGGTATGGGGGGTGCAGGTGGGCTTGCCCCCCTGCTTAGAATGGTCAGGGAGGTTTTTTCTGCTGTTTATTATTTTTTTTAGCTTTTCAAACTTTTAAAAGTTTGATCATATGACTTTAACCATATGACGCTCTAACTTCTAAAAATTCCATAACGTAATATACACCCATGTGGCAGTACATGTTGTATTTATTTTTCAGTGATACTTAGTCTTGTTTGACTTGGGGGTCTTAGGCTATGTCTTTTTCATTGACTGAAAATATTGTAATTTTCTGTGAATTTGTGAGTAGTGCTAATGAGTTATATGGTGCTCACAGTCTTTTTTCTGAGAGTTTTGTCTACATCAAAGTCAAATATTTGAATTCTTAAATGTGCGTTTTATCTCCTGTTTCAGAAATATTAGAAAAATGTATCTGTATGCAAATTCTCAACTATCTAATTGATAACTATCTTGTATTTTCAACCAAATATGGCTTCTGTCCCCATCACAGCTCAAATACTGGTTTGCTTAATTTTGTTAATACTGTCAATAACCACAGAAATGCTGGAAGCCAAGTCTCCCCCATTATTCTAGACTTATCAAAAGCTTTTGATACAGAGTCATCTGGAACTTTTATATAAACTCTTATTCTTAGGGATCACCAGCTATTCACTGTAATGATTCCTTAGCTTCCTCTGAAACAGAGCACAGGGAGTGAAATGGAAAAATGATTTCCCCACCTTCTTGGTAGTATGCATTGGTGTCCTACAAGGATCTCTACTAGGGCCCATACAGAAAAATGCTACCACAGTTCAACGCGCTGCTGAATTGACCACAATCTCTTGATGTTAACTCTAAGACCTTACAGAATACTTCTTCTCATCACTTGAAACATGACTAAGTAGTTCACAAGTCTTTTAAAACATTGAAAATCTACTTTACTGATCTTCACCGCAAAAAAACAAAACAAAACAAAAAAAAAAAAACGTCTGTACAATTATTTATTTATTTATTTATTATTTTACATTTGTTAACCGGGAGAGTCCGACTGGATACATGTCCATTTTCAGCGGAGGCCCGGGGAGAAAAGCTCCAAGTACATAACAGACATATGAACATTGTTAATGCAAAAAAAGGAAGATAGTTGAGTTCTAAATACAATATAAAGATACATCACATCTTGGGAAAAAAAACAACAGCAGCATATAAAAAAAACATAGGTCAGTTACAAAGGCGAGGTGCCTTGTTAAAAAGCGGTTAAGGATAGTGAGGTAAGAGAAGGGTAAATGATAGTGGTTAATCAGGTTTGGAACAGGGACATTGCCAGAGAGTATTGAGATGGGGTTTAAGCTTTTTTTTGAATTGTAGGAGTGAGGGTTCTGAGGTGAGCATGGTCGGTAGGGAGTTCCACATTTTACCTACAAAGTTTGAGAATAGAGAATCCCCAGCAGAATTATTGGCTTTGGTAGTTTGAGCTAAGATCTTATTGGAGGAGCGTAAAGATTGCAGGTTAATATAGGGGTGAATGATGTTTTCAGAGCTGGTGTTTTCTCTGGGTGATACAGTATCTGGTGAGCCGTTTTGAGTTGGTTGAAATGGAGTTGGCTGGAAAACTCTAACCACCCTAGTTGCTTCAAGTTAGTGCAGTGGTGCGTTCTAAAGGTGGAATTTGTGGCAAATCTAGCTATGTGATTATAACAAGAAGCAAGTTTGTTAAGGGTTGTCTTGTTTAGGTTTGTAAAGAGGGGAGGCATAGAAAAGAGTTGATAGTAGGTGTGTGCTGGCAATTGTAATTTTAGCGTGAGGAGTGAGAAAGTGTTTTACTTTATAGAGAGAGCCAAGCTTTTTATTGACGGTTTTGATGGTAAGATTGAAATGGGTGTCAAATTTAAGGGAGTTATCAATGGTAACACCTAATAGCTTTGTGTGAGCTTCTGGTGATATAGTGATTCCATTGGAGGATGTAATAGAGAAGGTGGGGGGAAGAGTCTTGTTAGTGGGTGAGAAAGTAAGTAGTTTTGTTTTGTTGGGGTTGAGAACTAGTTGTCGATTTGAGAACCATTTTTCTATTAGGTTGAAGGTGTCTTGGGTTGAAGCAGTGAGGTCTGCCAGGTTGGAGGCAGTGCTGATGATAGTTGAATCATCTGCATATTGAATGCATGTGGCATAGGGGGTGATTGTGGGCAGGTCATTAACAAAGATGGTGAAGAGAAGAGGGCCAAGAATAGATCCTTGGGGAACTCCAAGTGTAACAGGTAGGCATGTAGATAATTTGTCCTGCCATAGAACAGCCTGTTGCCTATTGGACAGGTGGGATTGGAACCATTTCAGCGTGGAATTGCTGAGTGATAGTTTTTTTAATGTATGGAGGAGTTGAATGTGGTTCACCATATCAAAGGCCTTGGAGAGGTCTAAGAAAAGAGCAGATGATAGTTTATTATTGTTTCTGAAGTTATTGATGGTATTAGAAAAGGATAGTAGGGCTGATGTGGTACTGTGATTTGGCCTGAAGCCATGTTGGGAGTTAGCTAGAATGTTACAAAAATAATACTATTGACTATCTCTGCAAACAACTCCATAGAATATGTAAACCACACAACATTATGTGTCTTCATACATGACCAGTTGAAATTCAATCACCATATATTACACATGGTTAAAAAAATCATCAAAAACTAGCTACATAATACAGAGTAAAACTATCACTCTGACACAGACAGGAAAAATAAGGCTTGTACTTTCTTACTGCCATCTCTTCTCTCTTCTGTGCTTCCTCAGTCTTTACTAACCTGAAGTTTCATAGCTGTCCAAACTTGAGCAATGTCATAATAAAATAGCCAAACTAGCAGTAAACTATAACAATAGAACACACTTGTCTAGCTCTCAAAGAATTAAACTGGTTAGAGCTACCACACCCCTAGTTCTTTCTTAGCTAAACACATTCTCTATAAGTCAGAAAATTGCACTGACCTTAACAACTTAATGCAACACTACTCTATCTAAAGAACTTTGTTCTCAATAGAAAAAATACTACTACTATAACAAAATCATCTAATACCACAGCTGCCTCTTTATATTCATAAAGTGTAGCTGACTATGGATCCACCATTCCACTACCACTGAAATACATTTAAAACAAAACTAAAACTCCACCTGTCAAACTGATTCTGTTCTTGTACATGTCCAATATAAATGTTATCTTCATCTTGTTATATTGTCAAACCATTTTCACTTCTTTCAGAATCCTATGCTTCATGGGGAGCATAGCTAGCATGCTGACCAGATAACAACACACATATTCTGCTCTGCCTTTAAATATTTTTGACAGGATTTTTTCAAATTAACATAAAGAACTTCAAACAGTTTGTTTTTTGTTGACCTTCATATTGTTGTGATATATGAGGTTTAAAGGAATTTTATTTTTAGGACTTTATTTTTAGAGATTTTCTTGCCAGAAGTTATATAGCCTGTATCTACTATGAGTCATTCGAAGCCTTCTCTCCAAGGCAACTCTATGAAAAAGGAATTACAAACAATTATTTCTAGTATTCAAGATCTCTCCTTAAAAAATGGATAATTTGGAATATATCATGGACAATATGAAAAAAGGGAGGAAAAAAACAAACAGAACTTCTAAAGGAAATTATCAAAAATCACTCGGATCAAATTACAGCAATAGAATAATCTCAGCAATAGAAGAATCTGTTAATGAGCTGGGTGGAAGGCAAACAGAAAATGAAATCAGATTGATTGTCTTCTAAAATGAAATTATATACTATTAGGTCAGGAAATTCAATTTAGATAAATGGGAAAAGTACCAGATATGATAATGATTACACCACTTCATTGATGACTAAAAGTCAAGCATGTGTTCCCCTTATTAAGAACTTGAAGAAAGTTGGCATTAAGGCACAAATAATTTTCCCAGCTAGAATTAAAATTACATTGTCAGAGGGTCAAAGAATCTTTAATTCCCTCAAAGAAGTTATGGAGTTTGTTAAAGACAAAAAAACTACTGGATAAATTAGAAGATATGGAGATATCCCTACCCAGCCTAAAAAGACAAGCTATAGGGAATACTTCAAACACTAAAGAAAAAGTAACAAAAAACCCCTAGAGACAAATAATGTAATTGAAGTTGTGATCTCAGATGCGCTGTCATGAAAATACATTGGAGCATCATATACAAAACATATTTAAAAGGTAAGTTGTTTCTCCCTTTTTTGTATGTATGTATGTGTATGTAAAAATAAGGGAGATAAGGGAGGATAAGGAAACAAAAGCAAAACCTTTGCCTGGATGGCAAGTGCAAAGGCCCAACCAAATGAAGTACATCAAACAAACAGCCATCACTAGATGGGGAGTATAAATGCCTTTTATTGTAATAAAGAGACAGACCTATTTCAGCCCAAAAGAGCCTTTATCAATGTGAAAAAAAGAGTCAAGGCAACTATCTTATAAACTATAGCACACCACAAAATGACCAATGATACACAGTGAGGGCAAGAATTAAAGACACCACAGAATTTTTAAATATTATTTGTGATACACAATTGGACGATGACTGGCTTATTTGTACCTTAGATGTAACTTTCTTGTACACTAGTATCCCTCACTGACTGGGTTTGATGGCATTGGAATTCTGGTTAAATGAATTAGCCTTCTATAGCCCTGGGTTCAACACTTTCTTACTATGTTTAACTAAGCATATATTGACAAAAAAAATGCCTTTTTTAACGGGATTTGTTTTCTACAAATGAAGAGTATGGCTATGGGGGCTTCTTTTGCCCCCATATATGCTGACCTGTTCATGGGGTATTTTGAGCATATTATGATTTATGATAAGAATCATAATATTTTCATGGATTAAATCCATATTTGGAGGTGGTTCTTGGGTGACTGCTGGATGATATGGAAATCAGATATTACATACTTGGAAGAATTTTTATTATTTTTTTTTGTTCAAATATTTTTATTAAATTTAAACACGTATATATTACAAACAGTCTAATGTAAGTTTAAATGAATAAGTATATACAGTATATACAATTGGCCTAATATGAAAAAAAAAAGATTTCCATGTAGAAAGAGACAATAGATCTTTTCGTATATCAAATAAACAGAGTGATTATGAACATTTCTTCTTTCTTTCTTAGAATTCAGTCAAATTATAGACGGTATGTTATTTCTTAGAATTTCAATTGTCAATTACTTTAGTCCAAGGATTGTCCATCCATTTCCTGGGAAAGATTGTTGTTTCTTTTACTTTTATTTCCATGTAAGCTGATTCTTGTAATAATAATAGAAATTCTTCGATGGACGGTGGTTCAGATGATTTCCATTTTTGTGTCAAACATTTTCTTGCCACTGCTAAGATAGTTATAAGAAGGTAAAAATTGCTTTTTTTCATGTTGTTGTTCATAACATTTACATTTAGTAAAATTAGAGATTTGGATAAAATGAATGTATCTGAGAATATGGCTTGGCAAAATTTGCCTATTTCTATACAGTATTTGTTGATTTTAATACAATCATAAATGATATGTTCCCAGTCAGCTGAACATTCCCTAGAACATCTCCAACAAATAATGGAACTAGACAATTGTATTTTATCGACTTTATTAGGCATATAGAAAGCTCTGTGTAGAAATTTCCATGTGAAGATTTTCCACACTTGGAGATTAGAAGTTAATCTCACAGAATATAACAGGTTACATTTGGTTTCAGAGGACAAGTTTAATATTTGATCTTTATTGATAAATTTCCAAAATTTCTGTTTGGGAAAAGTTTTATATTTTATTAAAATTGTATATATAGTATAGGTTAAATTAGGCCACTTTGATTACTGTATATCAAATCTTGTAGATGAAAAATCAACTTAGGTATAGTTTTAAATGAAGAGTTATTTATTATTGTACAAAGATATTGGGCGTGAGATAAGATACTATTTAAAATAATCCAGTCTGTGTCTGGAATATTATAACTATTTTTTATTTCATGAGCATGTAGCACTAATACATTTCTTAAACAATGTTGCCAACAGATGAATTGTTTTGATTCCCAATCTTGGAGTACATTCATATGAATTCTGTTAGTATAGTTTTTTAGAAATTTTAAAAGGAATTAATAATTTCCAGCAAAGTTTTACATCAAGATTTGAATTTATAAAGAATCTTATAGTTCTATGCATGTGATTTATAACGTTTACTTTAGTAGGTTTTACAGTATTATATTGGATATTAATACCTATTATGTACCATAGTGAAAGCTTGTGGTTATCTATTAAGAGATTACATGCTAATTTATTTTCATGAAGAAAGATGATAGTATGAAGGGTTTTCCAGGCAGATAAGAAATTTGGGTCAAACCAATTAATGACTAATTTAACAATGGATGCTATAATATAAGATTCAAGATCTGGAAAGTTTATTCCCCCTAGATCCCATGGTCTAATGTGATTTTTGGAAGGCTATAGAATTTCTTTTTGGGAACCATAGAAATTTTAATAAAATTTTGTTAAAGTCTTTTAATATCCTTTTATTAGGAAGAATAGCAATGGCGTGAGCAACATAATTGATTTTTGGAAGTAAAGTCATTTTTATTAAATGTAGTCTCTCTTCAAATTTTAAAAAATATCTTATTCCATTTTTCTGTTATTTTTATGCTAGATAATGTGTTAATATAACTTGTTAAGGTTGTATTTATGTTATCACATAAGGTTATTTCTAAATAATTTATGGATGACACAAATGTGCCAATTATTTGGTTTGTATTAAGATGTGAGCTATGTTTCTTATTTGAAACATATATCTAGACTTTGTGTTACTTATTCTTAATCCTGAATTAATATAAAATTGTGTAGTTAGTTTATCTAATTCTTTAAGAGATTCTTCCTCAGTTGTTAGCGTTAGGAGAATATCATCTGCAAAAAGCATGATTTTTGAGTTGAATTGTCCATGTAGTTTGATGCTCTTTATCTTTGAAGATTGGCGGATCATAATTGTAAATATTTCTATAGCTAGGGTGAATACAATAGGAGATATAGGACAACCCTGTTTGGTTCCTTTTGTGATTTTTATGGCTTCCGAAGTGAAGGGTCAAAGTTTAACATAAGCAAGGTTATTACTATATAAGTTTTTTATTAAATGTATAAATTGAGGAGGAAAATCAAATATTTCTAGTGATTTAAAAAAAAAAATCCCATTGTAACGTGTCAAACACTTTTTCAATATCTAAAGCAATTATAAGAGCCGCTTTATTATCTCTATTAATGAGGTCTATAAGAGTGATAATCCTGTAAATGTTGTCGTGTTTGTCTGTTATAAATGATACCTGTCTGGTCTTCATGTATGATATTTGATATGAATTTCTTTATCCTGTTTACTAGGATTGACGTAAAGATTTTGTAATCATTATTAAGGAGAGAAATAGGTCGATATGAGCTACATAAGGTGGGATTTTTGTTTTCTTTTAGAATAGGAGTAATTAAAGAGTATTTCCAGGAGGGAAGAATTATGTATTGAGAATGTATTGCATTTAAAGCATTATGAAGTAAATTTAAGGCAGATGTAGGTAACAATTTGTATATTTCATTTATAATTCCATCTGTTCTGGGAGCTTTATTGTTTTTACTTTGTTTGATTTTATCAACTATTTCTTTTAATGAAATTTGTTGTTGCAAATCTAGTTTCACTTTCTCAGGTAATTTATTTATGTTGGTTAAATTTGCATCTATATCTAATGCATTTGTGTTTTGAAATTCACAAGTTTGTAAATCAGAATAGTGTCATTTAAATGCTTCAAGAATATCACTAATGTCTGAGACTGCTTTGTTATCTTTCCCTTAATGTAGAATTTTTGTAATACTATTTTCCATGGATTTTTTTTTATTCTCATTCATAGGTTATGCAAATGTTTAGGTGACATTGCATATGAGTTAATTTTCATTTTTTTCTAAAGCTAAATTGGTCTTGTGAGTTAATATTTCATTATATTTTATTTAGCTGATCTATACTTTTTCTCTTTGTGACAGTATCAGTTATATTATCTAGATTTATATTGATTAATTGTTTTTGTATGTTTTGCAATTCTGATTCCCACTCTTTCATTTTGTTTTTGTACCATGAATGAGTTTTGCCGTATAAATATGCTTTTAATGTATCCCATAAAGTTACTATATTTATGTCTTCCAAATTATTGGTTTCTAGAAAAACATTTATTCTTCATATAACCATGGTTTAAATTGTTTTATGTTAGTAATATAAGTACGGATTTTAGTTATTAGATTTAGTCTTTTAAGATTAGATTCAAGGTTAAGAATGAGAGACTTGTGATCAGATAGAGGGCATGTGGAAATGGTGAAGTTTATTACCTTCATGTTTAGATCTTGAGATATATATATATATATATATATATATATATATATATATATATATATATATAATTTATCAATTCTAGTTTGAGTATTGAATCTGTAATCTCTATGTGAGTATAATAAAGAGGTATTTTCCTTGTATGTGTAGTTGTCAATCAATTTTAGGTTGTCCGTCCAGTTTTTGAGAGCTTTCTCTGTTAGAGAAACACAAATGGGTCTATTGTTTGAGGTCTCAGAGTTATCTAGAATACAGTTAAAATCTCCTCCTATAATTAGAATGCCTTTTTGTGTTCTGTTTATTAGATTTATGTGTTTTCTAACTGTTGTCATCCCTATACCTGGAAACCAGTAGACATTAGCTAAAGTCCAGATTTTATTATTATAATTTATGATAACTATGGTCAATAATCCTTCCTTATCTTCATAGTTAAATATAATTAGTGGCATGATGATGTATTTTTTCCATAGTATTATTGTGCCTCTTGTTTTTTTCTTGTATGATGAGTGAGATGATATTGTGTATTCTGTGGGATTCCACCTGAAATTATCATTAGTCTTAAACTGGGATTCTTGTAAAAGTATTACTTGTGCCTTGTTCATTTTTAAGTATTTTAAAAGATTTTCTCTTTTCCTTGGATTATTTAATCCATTGACATTTAAAGATACTAATGTTAATTCCATTTAATAGTTAGTTTATATTGTAGTTTAAGTAATATTATTGTATAAGACTGAATGTTGTATAGTGTTATTAAAGTTGTTATAAGATTGAGTATAATAGTATCTTACTCCTTCTAAGTTAATATGGTGATGATATTGTATCTTAGGCCAAACCATTGAAAGAAATAAAAAATCATATTTGAGTATATGTTTCTTAAATAATAAAGTAATCAGAAATTATTTTTTGCATACATGGAGTGAAAGTCACCCCTAATCTGATGGATATTGATTTTTCCATCAGGTTAGCCATCAATCCAAAATTAAGACAAACAATGTGATCTTGACCTCCAATATGACTATGGGAGAACAAATAATGTAAGTTATTAATGTAGATTAAATGGTTAATGAGCATAACAAGAAAATGATTAAACCTTTATACAACTGTTATGCGAGGATATAAGAAAAAATAGAACTCAAATGTATATCTCTATATAATGAGACATGAACTGTATCATATTATATACAATTCATGTAAGTAATTCTCAAATGCTATTAACAACATTGTTTTATACAAATATATGTTAAGTTACTTATATGTTATATAGCAACCTACTTTAATACTAATTATTACTAAGTAGTTATTAATATATATTAAGTATATAGTATTAAGCTTTCCTAGTTAATCCTCTTGACAGTGGAAGGTACTGCTGTTAACTTAAATATAACACATATATATGTTAGAATTTTCAATAAGCATAGATAATGTACCTGTTATAGTTAATTTTCTTAATTCTGGAACTGACACCATTTCTTACCCCTTTAAAATGTTTCCAACCAACTCTTTATTGACATAATCATAATTGGAGTATCTAATCCATGCCAGTGGCAGGAAGGCTTGAAAAATTCAACTTTCTTAGTCCTTCTCTTCAATGGTTGTATTTACATATTCCAAATCTGGACTGTAATGAGATATAGGGTTAGAGACATTAACATAAAATGTCTGATATTTCCAGTATTACCCACCAGTGGTGTCTATGTGGACTATATATGCATTAAAAATGCCCCCCTTATTTTTGCAAATTAAAGCAGCCAACATCAGATCTTTAAATTGGACTCTTTGGTGAGATTAAGTTTGTCAAACCCATATATCTATACCAAGGTAATGCATAACAAGACCATTGTTATGTTTGTATTTATAATTCAGTATACAAACTTCATACTCTACCTAAGTGTTGCCCTTATCTTACTAAAGCCTTAGGTATTCTTATTCAAAAGTACATCACAGTTTGCCTGTCCCTCCCAATGGCTCTCTTTCCCATTTATTAACATATCTGAGGGTTAATATATCTGGAGATTAACAAAACTTTAACTTCATGTTGTATGTGACTTTGAAGCACAGATATTCCAAAATACTCAAAAAATGCAGTATGTACAATGCTAGTTCCAATTCAAAAGAAAAAACATAGTAATAACCTATATATTTAATCTGGTATACATCAACAATTAAGCTTACCAGAATTTTTGACCTCAAGATTTACAGGAAATACTTAAAACATTCCTACTAACTCTCTTCTCATTAGATTCTTAATTAGGGAGAAGGCTCCAACAAACAAGCCTCTAAGCACATTACTTCTTGTTTTTTTTTTTTTTTTCAAAGTGCTACTTCCAAGTTAGTAACTGTGTAAACAGTTATGCATATACCAATACTTTAGAAATACTGTCCCAACATCAAAAAGCACGGTACAGTATATTGAATTTTGTGTTTCACGTATAATATCTTTAATATAAGAATGAAAGTTAGAATATTTATTCGGACAATCTCATGAATGCAGGGTTTAGGTTGTCTAGTATGTACTTTCCCTTTAAAATTGTCTCAGAGCTAGCCACGTAAATGTGTGTTGTGTTACTGCTTATCAGTTTCCTTTTTTTTTCTTTATTGATTACTTTTCTATATGCTAACATTGGAAGGTGAATGAAAACCAGTTTGCTTCCCCTCCCCTTCTTCCCACTCAATGTTTCATCTCCAAAAGCACCCAGACATTCATCAGACTGACATGAAGACCACAAGAGGAAGCAGTACATTAAATGCACTATCTATGGGCTGAGAAATGCTGTAATCACTTCCAGCCATCTCCTTGCTTTCCGATACACTCTACATGTGCAGCATGATCTCACATCCATTGCTACTAAAGTTTAACTGCCCAATCTACAAGACCACTTGCAACAGAATCCTGCCCAAATCAGGAAATCAATTCAACCAGAAATAACCTTATTATGTGAGCTGTATATTCATTCAATGATGCATTTATCAAACCTGGCAAACTAATTACATATCTTGAAAGACAAGAGATTGCAAGGATATGTAAAGATTTCTGTCTGTATTTTCTGGTATGCCTATAAAGCTTGTAAGCTGTTCTTTCAAGACAAACAATGTACTAGGTGCATCTTGAGAGGAGAGAAAGAATGGAGTGTAGAATCTTGAATGTGCAGCAACAGTAATTGAGTAGTTTTCCCTAAGTTAACTACAGTGATGCCGAAGTGTATTACTGTTTTAAAGAATTGGCGCCATTGATTATTAACTGGGCAAAGGAGTGCTAGGTTGTCTATAAGCTCTTAAGATTTTTTAAAAAAGGTGTATGCATGTGCTTATAGGAAACCATTAAAATATGAAATGTTAATGTTTTCCATTGCATTATCAGTGCCCCATGCCAGAAAAAGGTTCATTTTAGATAGCATTGAATTAAACAATCAAAATATAATAGTCTGAGTTAGTTCAAAACATTACCTGAAGTGTATAATAAATAACTAAATCATGTAGGAAGTAACATAATGCAGTATTTTACTTCAATTACTTTATTTTAAAACATTTTATAATGATGTATATTGGTTTGTGTGTGAACTAAAGCTAAACTATAATAAGTGTAACCCTTTGAGTGTGAGTTTTGATGAAACAATTTACTAAAAAAACATTTGTGAAGATGTTCTCTCTGTTCACCTTTTATATATGACTAAATAAAATTATATGATATGTAACATTTGAGCCTGGTTTTCCTCATTTGTTATGAAAGGAATTTAACTGTATTTCTAATTGCCACTCTAATTATAAAAACAATTTTCATTGTCAGGTATAATTACCAGACTTGTGATGAATATGTTACAGGAAGTAGAAGTTTAAGAAAAAGCATAAATGTCACAGAGTATTATATTCAATGTAATAGATAAAATACATATTTTTTTAAATAAAGTCCAGGTCTATATCTTTGTTGAATCTTTGAGAGATTTGGAAGACTTCATAGTTTTAGAATCAGTTCTTTGTTTCTTTTTCCTTACATCAGTCCAAGTGTTTTTCTCTGGGGATCTTTTCAGATTGGTTGATACAGACCATTCCATTTCTTCAGGAATTGTGATGATATTATTATTCCTGATGAAGGTAGAAGCTTCTTCAATGTTGTTAAACGTTCTCAAGTCATTTGAATAGAAAATTCTGATTTTAGCAGGATAGACAATTTGTAATTTTATTTTGTTTTGCTTGAGAAGTTTCACTAATGGCTATGTTTTTTTTTCCTTAATTCTAACACTTTTGCAGAATAGTCATTGTCAAATCTAATCAGACTCTGTTTTTATATTATGGGACTTTTCCTCCAAGCTGATTTTAATATGAGTTATTTATCCAAAAAAGACAGAAACTTTACCACAATTGATCTTGTTCCTGCATTAGTTGAAGAGGGGATATATTTCATTATGGCTCTGTGAGCTCTCTCTATTCCATTTGATAATCCCTCTTTTAAATAAAACACTTCAGGAAGCCAGGATTTCAAAAAGGTGATGATGTCTTCTCCCTCATTTTTTTTTTGAAAGATCAAATATTCTTATATTAGTTCTCCTTTCCCTGATCTCTAAATCATCCACTTTGTTGATTAGCCAGTTATTTTGGTGTAGCAAGAATTCTGTCTGATTTTCCTCTTTTTTGAGCCTCCAATCTATGCCATTTAGTGATGTCTTCATATCAAGTAATTTATTTTGTTGTTGCTGTAATATTTCTTTTAGTACATCTGTTTGCTATTGGCAGTTTTCCTTGAGACTTTCCAAGTTATCAGTAAATCTATCCATTTTCAATGACAGTTCATGTAATGTGGAAGACATCAGTTGAATCTCTTTCTTCAGAGTAGTTTCTGAGTGAGAATGTTTTAAGTTGGCCATTACCATACAGTTGTGATGTTCTCCAATATATTTTGACAGGAAAAACGCAATAAAATTTCTTGAAATTTGATAAAGTTGTAGTTCTTAAGTTCCTTATTATTGTTTTGCTATTTCTAGTTAATGAAAATTTTTCCTGTTTTCTAGTACTGTTTTATGGAGCTCTAAAAGATGCTGCTTATCTGTTTGCCATCTAGACTCCACCTTCTTGGAAGATTTTTTAGAGTATCTTAACAACAACAAATGGGGGATTCATTTTATAGTCAACTATGATAGGAAATCTATTTCTTTCCTGGATGTTATGGTGAGCAAGCAGGAGGATGGTACCTTTATCAGTTCTGTATATAGGAAACCCTTTCACTCTAATTCTTTGTTACATGCATCCAGCTGTCATCCAAGGCATATTATTAAAAATATCCCAAAATCTCAATACATGGGCATTTGACGTATTTGTTCAAAGAACGATGATTTATTACATTATAATGTTGATCTTACAGCTAGATTTATGGAAAGAGGGTATTCTCCAACTCATCTATCACAAGTCAAGAATGAAGGTGATAAGATACCCAGACAAAAATTGTTGACATATCATCATCACAATCCTAGGAATGACACTAAGATTAGGTTCATAACTACTTTTGGTAGAAATACCCAGTGATTAGTTAATCTTGTACAGAGACATTGGGATATTTTATTAGTGGATGAACATCTTGGACAAATACTGGATGACAGGTGTGCCTTTTCTTTTCGAAGAGGGGTCACCTTAGGAGGTTATTTTAATTTTTACAAACATGCTTCTTTTCCCAGTATTAAGTCTCAATGCACTTTGGATGGTACCACTTTGATGGGGTGTTTCCCTTGTGGTCACTGCAGTTTTTGTAAACGTGGTAAAAACCAAGGAATTTAGTAGTAAGAATACACCATGGGTTTTTCAAATTAAATCTTTCACTAACTGCAGTAGCAATTGTGTTATCTATTTGGTTGTCTGTAATTGCTCTGCGTTTTATATTGGACAAATGTCCAGACCCATGAAGTTACACATTTCAGAACATCTTAGTAATATGAAACATACAGTCATTACCAATGCCCTGTATAAGAATACTCGTGTGCATAATAATGCTATTTTCTGGTTTACTATCATTGATACATTAGGGGGACAAAAATTCATTAAAACCAGATGGCTTGAGATATTAACTAAAAAGGAAAAAGGTTGGATAATTAGACTTGGTGGACTATTTCCACCAGTCTAAATGAGCATCTATAACTTTTAATGATTGATGCATCATTTTTGTCTTTTTCTTTTACTCTTTATTGTTCCTTTATTTTTTATTAACATTTTGTCCTGACTGGGCAATATAATGTGTTTTTTGGTGAAGGGTGTCTATTTGTATTTTCAAGTGGTCCTGTCAACTGAATTAATTATTAATTACTCACTGTGTCTCATTGGTCATTTTGTGGTGCCCTATGGTTTATAAGAGAGTTGCCTTGACTCTTTTTTTCACATTGATAAAGGCTTTTTTGGGCCTAAACTGGTCTGTTTTTTTAATACAATAAAAGATGTTTTTACTCCCCATCTAGTGCTGGCTGTTTGTTTGAGATAAGGGAAGATGCCTGGTTGCTTATTAGATATAGATTAATTCAGGGTTATGCTCTGCCCTTATCCATGCTTTATTACTTCCTTTGTAATTGAAAAGTTAAATATATGATCAAAAGACATCTTTGGCTTGAGTTTTCACATCCTTGAACTGGATCATCTTAATTAATAAAACATTCCTATATTACATACAGTAATGTTTCCATGGCGGGGAAATTTGGTGGCTTTAATTATTTTGACAGCTACAATTAAAATAAAAACCCATGAGATGTCATAATTTAGACTCAAAATTGACTTGGTATATAGATGGTGGCTTATCTCTGATATCATGGTTCAATTTGAGCTATAGTTGGTGGCATTTGCACATGTTTGCCTGTAACTGTCTTGCTAGACAAAATAGTAAAGAGAGCAACTCTGTGTGTGAGTTGTGTAATCAGAATACCAGTTTGGGATACAGAGGGGTGGGAGCAGTGCTGTTGAATGTCTTCTATCACTTTTCTTGCTTGTCAAATAGATTTAGTGGTGCTGCGGTAGCATTGTCTCCTCACAGCAAGACGTTGTCCCGTTCGATTCTCAGCAAGAGCATCTTCTGTGTGGAGGCATACGTGAATGGGCATGCCTTCGTTGAAGGTTGTGCTTCAGGGCTGGTAACTCGGCACATAAAAATCCACTACCAAACATTAGCGGACCGGAGTTCTGCTGTGGCGACCCCTAACTGGGATAAGCTGAAAGGCACAACAACATTAGAAAAACTGAGCTGTTGTTTGGAGAAAGTGTTCTGAATTTCAGTAATTAAATGATATGTTGTATTTTCCTGGTGGGAGTGGGTGATGAAAGGAGATCCTTGATATATGCTTTTTATTTTTAATACTTTAATTCATTATAAACAAGCATTAACCTGCTCTTTATGTTTTTTTTTTCTTTCTGTAAACAAATGCTGTTGGATAAACCATGCACTTGTCTTGCACAAGATACCTTCAGTTACATGACATTACTTGAATTTACTGCTAGAACTCCTAAACTTTCATTAATTTTGTTGCTCAAGCTTCCCTTATATGAATAAGAAAAAAAAGGCACTCAACGCAAAGGTGTAGAACTACGGCAATAAGAAGCCATGACCTTTGAACTTAAAGCACTTCCTCCTTTATGTCGATTGCATAGCTTTTTAAAGAAAGTAACTAAAGATAAGATAATTGTTAACTAATTTTATTTAAAATAAGAAACCTTATGTTTTTGAGAGCAGTTTTCTTTTAAAGAAAATCAGGCTACATAATGGCACTTCTTGGAGCTAAAATAAAGACATAGAGTAAATATAAGAAAGCTCTTCCTAATGCTGGAAATAAGCATCTAAATACAAGAGGAGAATGTATAAGGTTTCATTTAAAAAATAATAATAAAAAAGGGAAAGATGAAAAAAGAGAAGTGAGTATAAACATGCAATAGTCAGTTTTTAACATCTAAATGCAGTTCATTTATGGTACATGGAGATATATTACTATAAGTTTGTTCAACAGTCTTTGCTCTATCTAAACAGCTGCATTATACCTATCTGATAGAAAAAAATACAAAGATCCCTGCACTTTTATAAATATAACTCTGTTGTGATAATTGGTAATAGCTTTGTCTATATATTAATACTTTATTATAGCTGATACGTCACAATAAATGCATATTATTCCATTATGTACAGTAATACAAGTAAATATATGCTGAAGAGCTATACAAGCAGAATAAATAATCGATGTCTGAGTGGTACTTCGTGGTGTTAATGAAAAGAGATAGAGGCTTGGACTGAATATTTGGTTAGATTAGATTAAGGTCAAGAGCTAAATGCTTGATTTTCTGCATTTGTTATATTTTATTATAGGAATAAGGGGTGTGGTGGTTGGTTCTCTGGCAGAGTAGTTGGTACATGAAACGGACTGCTGGGGCACATTGGAGCTGGTGTTAGTTTAGATGTTTTCAAGAAAGGAAAGACTCTTAAAGGTCAGTCAGTAGGGATGCTGGAAATGAAGTAATAACCTGAATAACAAGTACCAGTATTTGTTAAGCATGAATGCAGAAGAAAATTTTATTTAAGAGAAACACCACTCTATGATACAAGTAGTTCTCTGGGTGAGATAATAGGGTCAAGAATAACTATTGTCTTTAAGAATGCATGGGACTGCAATATTATCATGCTTATGAAGGCTGGATGCTGATTGGAAACATAGACTCTTAGTTTAGTAGATTTTACACCTAATCCAATATGTAGTGGGCAAACTGGATGACAAATGTGATTAATGTAGAATGCCAAACTCTATGTACCTGTGTTTCATGTATTAAAAAATGTATGAGTACAGAAGAAATCTACAAAAGATAGACATTTTAAAGAGCCTTTCTGAGAAAATACTCTTGTCAGACATGGTGATGTAATTTAGGAATGTTTAAGGTAGTCATATAACAACTGTCTTGGGAGGTTAAGTTGTACCTAAATTAGGATCTGTAGCTCATTTAGCTGGTAGTAAATGGACAGACTAAATGGGCCAAAAGCTCCTTACCTATTATTAAAGTCTATATATCTTTCTTACAAGTATGTTACAGTATTTACAAAAAAGTGGTCATTATATTGAACTAACGGATCTTTTGATTATGTGTATATATATTACACAGTTTTTTCAAGGATAAATGATTCTACCTTCTTTAATGTCCTGGTTATTATAGTAAAATAAAGCATATATAACGAGGTTAGGGTTTATTGTATATGTCAAGCAAGTTATTCCCAGTTACATCAAAAACTGAATCAATTGTCTTTACTTAAAAGGTATCTTTGAATATTTTGAAATGCCACTAAATCTTGAAGGCCATATTATTTAGTTGACAGTAAAAGTAAGCAGTATGCAAGGAATATATTAAGACACTAATAATTATTACGTTCAGCAGCAGTTTCAAGACAAAAAGGTTTGTTGGAAACCTAACAGTATTTTCAACAGAGGAAATTGTTTTAATTATGTACAATAGCTATATAGTCTGTCAAATCATTTTTTTTTAAAGGGACAGAATCAGACTTTTGTATATGATCAAAATATCAGCTGAATAATGCAATGGACAGACAAATAACTATATAACTTTACAGATATATGCAGCCTGGTCACTTACTGTGGGAGCGGGTGATTTGGTGCGTTGACAGGCTGGAGGGACATTGGTGCCCATACTTGAAATATTTGTATGTATGTATGTATACACATCTAAAAGTAATTTATAGCCCTCTGATGCAACACCATGGTGTTTTCATTCAGTTGTTAAGAATTCACTTAATTTACAATGCATTTTTATTATTCACTGATGACAGTCCATACTGAATATACATACTGAATATACATAGATAATATACGTGACTACCTCTTCACTGATAATATACAGACAAATTTTCCATAAAACTAATATGTGGCAAATAAAGTTGTTTTTCTTGTGCTCTTGAACAGTAAGAGTAATTATATATTAAAACTGAAAATAGATATCTAGGAATTTATTTAATCTACATAAGTAATGTATAAGTCTTTAAGATTAAATTAAGGATTAGATGCAATACCATGAGACTAATGATCAAAATAACCTAGAAGTCTTAAGTGAACCGTATATTCTTTAATATTACAGAGTACATTATATTTGTCAGGAATGAGTTTTTTTTCCCTTCAGTAAAATGTATATATGTATAGAGAGAAGGAAAGAATAAAAGTGAAAAAGACTAACAAATTTAAATAACACAGATGTGAGGACAAATGAAAGGAAAGCAAAATCTCTAAATATATATGATTTACTGATCATTGTACAAAAGGATGAGCTTTCACTGAGAGCAAGTAATCCTCTTAGTAGCTTATACAATTATTTAGATTTCAAAATATCAGAAATCTGTATTAGACATTTAACTGCATTAAACTATTAGCCTTGCTGTATATAACTAGATATGACAAATTTAGTTGTTATACATGTTTATTAGGCTGGTGTCTTAAAAAGTTGTAGCTAGTGAGTATATGAATATTGAAATAATTGTACATACTGATTAATATTTTGGTTAGCTTAGTAATACTGATAAGTAAAATGATTTAGATGAAGCTTTAATTACATTTTATAATCATTTTAATGTGTCTTGTTTGTTTTGAAACATATGGTAGGAGATTTCATTATAGTGCCATTCTTTAAAATATAATGGAGAGAAGTTTATATTAAATCACACTAACAGACAGTTTACGAAAAGGCAGAACCATTAGAAAGTGTGGGAATAATGAATAAGGGATGGTAGAGGGTAGTTTTGATGATAATATCATCAAAACTTGGATTAAGAATTCCATGTTATGTTTTGTAAATAGTTATAAAATAGTTTTAGAATGGGTCCATAACACAGCATCAAATATTAGAACATGTTATCAGAATGTATACATATAGATGTATATCCTTAAATGTAAATGGTCTTAATAACCCTATAAAGAGATGACGTCTAAATAAATATTTAAAAATAAATAAAGTTGATATCACCTTTTTACAAGAAACACACCTAATAAAGATAGACATAGATAGGATATGTTTCAAAGATATTCTATTCTTGTAGAATCACATGTCCATGCTAAAAGAAGAGGTAATATGTTTTTATGGAGAAAATAAGATAAGTTTAACATATTCTATTAAAAATGGTATGATGAGCTTAGTTGTTATAGAGCTAAACAAACAAAATATTACATTAGTGAATTCCTACTGGATACCTGGTACTGGTGTGAAAATGGCAAGGAAATACTTAGAAATAATTACTTTATTATCAAAAGGAGATAGAATAATTGCAGGTGACTTTAATTGTATCCTGTCTCAGAAAGATACTACTAAAGGTGGGAAAATTTGCATTTCAGCAACAGTAAAAACATTAAATGGTTTTATTGATACTATAAATTTAAGGGATATCCATGAACTAAATGGTTTGAATTCTTTAAATTATAAACACTATTCATATAGATTTGGAATGCACATTGTTAATGAGAAAGTATTCACATCTGATAGAATATTCTCCAAAATACAAGAACACTCAATAATTACATGTTTACTGTCTGACCACAATGTTATTCTTTTCAATATTAGTATTAAATCAAATAATCTGGTCTTTTGCCAAAGAATATATAGTCTATATTGTTAAAATAAATAGTTTTAAGGAGTGGCTATTAAAGGAATTAAATATGTTTTTAGAAAATAATGATAACAGTGACACTCCTAAAACTATTGTATGGGATGCATTAAAAGCATATTTGTATGGAAGAATTAAGAGTTGGTATTTGAATAAGAGAAAATAATGGGATAAAGAATTACCGTAGTTACAAATGAAAATAAACAATATGAAGTGTCATTTCAAAGCAAATGACATAAACACAAACCCCTGAATTCTCAAAAGCTTGCACAGCATGCATGATTAGTGTAAGAGGTAATGTTGGCAATATGGCAGCCGTGCAATCCACGTACATGCTCGTTTGACATGCACAGGCGCTCTTGCACTAGTGCCGCACGTTCCCAGTCCCTGTATGCAAATTACCCCATTTGCAGGTGAAAACCATGCAAATGAGGTAAATCTGCTATCCAGGAAACAGGAATCAGGGTTTGCAGGACTAGCGTAATATGTAGAAATGTACTTGGTTAGTAACCGAGTACGGCTCAACAAAATCAAAAACGGGGACATGACAGCTCCAAATAAAGGCTGCATATCATTGAGGAAGCATGCCAATGGCCAAGTATAAGATCATTAGCATTGCAAACAATGCAAAATGTATAAAATACAACTTTTATAATATATTTGCCGATCACTGCTGTTGAAGCATAGGGCAGCAGCATGCAAATGGGATCGGTGGGGAAATAAGAAAATAAACCTAAAAAAAGCAGTCTAACAAAAATCAGTATTCTGCCATGCAAGTCAATGGCAGGCAAAAGACAACCTGGCCAGTGAATAGTGGTTGCTAAGGGGAGATGCACAGTGTGACACATGTAACTATGCATTAGCAGGCAATCCTATGTAAATGAGGGGAAGGATAGTGAAGCCCGTTTTTCCCCAGCATGTGTTGCAGGTCCCAACAGTGTAAGAGTATGAATAGCTGAGTGCAAGACTAGGAGGTAGGTGACATCATGGGTGGGTATGTCAGTCATACTGTAAGCGGATTAGAGCCCTGTGGCTCGGGTATGCTCACAGCTTAGCACAGCCAAGCTAGGGTGTGTGTCTAAACTTGCCCAGCACTCTTTACAAAGTTTAAGTGGGTGTGTGCGCCAGACACCAGGATTTACAGGAAGAAAAAAGAAGTTAAACCAGGAAACAGCAGCAGTGTGCACATCCGAGTAATCTGTTTGTGCGGTGCGTTCTGGGGCCCAAACAGAAGGGCAATAGGAAGGGAAATCAGCAGTAGGAAGGTAATCAAGGAGAAGTAGTATATCTGGCAGGTGAAATGTATTAAAGCAGCCAATTACACAAGCAGCAGCCCAGCCCAGAATACTACTATAAACTAAATAAACACCTTCCCCACTGTTTTTTCCCACACTCTACACCACCAGTGTATACAAGCAGGGAAATTTTAACAAACAAACCTACAAAATGAAAAGTGCTGCAGCAGGCAACATAAAACAACATGTGAAAGAGGCTGAGGGTGGTGAGGATGTGCATACTGCCGAACAACCCACAGTGAGGAGAAGGAGAACAGTTTACAGATCCAGGGTAACCTACCAGGGGCTATATGAGATGGAGATAGTGTAGCGCTATAGGGTGACAGAGACCTACTACAGCAAGTAGTTGAGCTATGCCGGCCACACATGACACACCAAACCGAACGAGGGGAACCCATCCCAGTGGATACCAAGGTATGTGTAGGCCTAGGTATATTAGCCACAGATACCTCCCAAAGCACAACTGGGGATAACATGGGGATCTCATAGGCATCAGCATCCAGAGTATTCCACCAGTTCCTGGATGCCATGTCAGCACATGCCAGTGAGCATGTATATTTCCTCAACACCTGTGAGGTGTTGACCAGCAATATGCTTCTCTTCCACCTAATAGCAGAATACCCTGGGGTAGTGGGTGCTATAGACTGCATGCACATATGCATCAAAACACCACCCAGTGAGCAGGGTAGGGCCTACATCAACTGCAGGGGCACCCCTTCCATCAACTGCCAGGTTATATGTGATGCCCAGGGCATTATAATGGACGTGTGTGCTGGCTGCCCTGGAAGATATGACGATTCCCACATATGGTATCTGATGTAGCTGTACCAGTGATTTGCCAATGGGGACATCCCCTACTGTGACCTAGTGGGGGATGCTGGGTACACACTGGAGCCATGGCTGATGACACCCATCAGAAATTCACACACACCTGAACAACAATACCATACTGAGGCACACACACAGGCCAGACATATAATAGAGCATGTGTTTGGGATGCTCAGGTCATGGTTCTTGTGTCTGGACACATCCAGTGGAGCCTTGCAGAATTCACCAGCTACATGTACCCAAATTGTTATGGTATGTGCGATGATACACAGTATGATTCTGTGGAAACAGCTGCTGCAGGACCAGCATGGGGAAGGGCCACACAGCCCCCCACCAATGCCAAGGCCTGCACAAGAACAGAGTGACCCGGAGGAGGAAGAACCTGAGTCTGCCCCAGTAGGCAAAAGGAGGCGTGCCCAGTATGCCCTGGCCTTGGCAAAGAGGCAACGCATAGCACATGCACTGACACAGTAGGGTTCCAGGGAATGACACCTATCTCTGACTCGCACATAGAGTAAAAGGGATGCCAAACATGACACCACCTGTGCTCAACCATGTATAGCGAGTGTACTATGTGCATCTGACACAGGCAGCCCTCCAGCAATATCTGCAAGTCTGGCACACCCACAAGGTAAGTCAATCAACCTACCAATTGCCAAATGGAGTAGAAAGTGGTGTCACCTGTAGCTATGGTATGGATGTGAGCATGCAAGGGAATTGGGTGGCTGACTGTTACGGCAGCAGACAGCAGACACCTATAGTAGCATGCTGACATGTGTAACACATACTGGAGTCACCATAGTAGCCAGTACCACACAGGGCGACAAAAAAACACCGCAGGAAATGTGCTGTATAAAATGTGTGTCCATATGATCCACACATGCGGTCAGGACAGTTCACATACCCAACAGCAGTTGCAGCCAGCAGGACAGGTGGACACAAACCCAAACAGGGCCTGTGGCATGGCCCCAGAATAATGGCTAGGGTTAACCTCACCCCCAGGCCTACACAGACAGACCACAGCAGGGCAGTCAGTGGGATGCCAGTTCTGAAGGGTAGGACGTCAGATAATAATATGTAGGGCAAGCAAAGCCATGATCTGTAGTACACTTTTGTGCCTCTAGACAGCATGATAGTTAGCTTTACAGAATGACATGGAGTACAGGACATATCAGTACAGTCATAGCAAATGGGTACAAGTGTCACTTGTGCCCCCCCATCCTACATAGCAATGTAATGACAGTCAGGTGTGCCCCCCCCACTGCCATGTAGACATGTAGAAACAGTCAGGTGTGCCCCTACCCCCAATCCAGCATAGAAATGTAGTAACAGTCAGGTTTCCCCCCCAATCCTGTGTAGAAATGTAGTAACATGCATGAGTGGGTATAATACGAGTGGAGCAGAGATGCCCAGAAGTGGCCAAGGTAGCAGGATAGGTTGTAGCATGTGCACAATATGCAGGTCTGTGTGTGTTAGGATGGTGTGTGTTTCATATTGTGTGAGAGTGGTCAGTATGTATGGATGTCGAGGTAAAACCTGGTGGCCACAGCCCAGTACTACTGATGACAAGAACAAGCTCTCACAACTGCAGTGCCAAGGACCATCCCTACCAGTATACCACCTGCTAGCAGTAAGCCAATGCAAATGTATGGTGGTAATATGTGTCACCATCTGAAAGACTGACATGGTATGGCTGTTGGGCTAGATATGCAAGCAGTACACAGGGGAAAGTACCCCAAACATACAGTATACATTGTATCACTATGAAATGGAGACACCCATGGAATTGTACATGCAGGTGTGCATCACAGCAACTGGTCCTGTAGTAGGGGATACCAGTGATGTCCGCCCAAACACCTGCAGATCACAAAGAAGGTAGGACTGATGTATTGGGAAACAGCTGGTGTACCTGCACATGCCAGCATACCTTAAATGCCCCATGCATATCTGTGTGTCAGATGCAAGTAGTGTACATAGCACTAATGCACCCAGCTTATGCAAACACCACCCACAGGTACATCTCTGGCCATATCCCTGCTATGGGGAATGGGTACAGTATGACCCCTCCTGTACATGGCAATAGTGGAAGACTGTAGCATGCAGTGCAGGTGTCCCATACAGGTGCATCCCGAGCTGTACGTAGCACCCTGCCAGCATCCACACCACCTGATCAAGACTGCTAGAAGGAATTTGCATGAACACCTATCACACCTACCCTGTCACCCCAGGGGGAATATACTGTATGGTAGTCAACAACTGTAGGCCTGACAGAATGCAATGGCCTGCCACATGTGGCCCGCAGCAACACCTAATGCCCCACAAGACTTTGCCAAAGGCCTCTGTCTCACACGTACTGCCAATGCATGTTAAGTTATAGACACCCAAATAACAACATAACACACTCCACATAAGCCATATCCAAGGCCATGTGCACAAACCTCAGTAACATGTCCACCATGTCCCACTGCATGAACTTTGGACCAACACTAACACACACCTGTGATGGGGTGACACCCTTAGGGAAAGTATCAGAGAATGTATGCATAATGTTTGGAAGAGGTTAGAATAACAGAGGGGGGTGGGAGCATGGCCAGCATGGAATGTGCAGGGTCTGACACCAAGCTGTGTGCCCACACTATCCCTGGCTGCAAATACATAAATGGGTGGCTACACACCTGCCCTACACCACAATAGGGTTAATGTCCTGACCCATGGCACCTGTCTTTGGGCAACCTCTGCGAATCTGTACAGCTGTGAGGCATTGCCACAGCAAGATAAGCCCATACTGTCTTGTCAATGGGTGTACAAGTATGGTATCCCCAGCCAGCACTCTACCAAGGTGATGAACCAGATACACAGGCCCAGCAGCAAGTGTTTGCAGCTCCCCCTCCAGAATGACATAACTTACCATGAATACGTAGGTGTCTGCCCACAATACTGGACACAGCTACAGTCATCCTTGTCCCCTCAAGACAGCACTGTGAGAAAGAATGTCCACCTGGCAGTACATGAAGACTGAAAACATCACTGTGTATAACAGTACACATGTCTGAATATATCTGATAACAGCGATACCATGCAGCTGAAGCAGCAAAGACACAATCACCTACAGTACACACTATCCCCTGCACAGTCTGTCCCCATATTGCCAAATGATCGACGGATACCCAGGAGAAACACCTTGCTACCTGTAGGTGTACAACACAAAGGTCTGCACTGGAGTAAAAACTACCTAGTATTGATCCACACGTTCTATACAGAAGGGCATACTGGGCATGCTCACACACTTAGAGAAATGAAGGCAATGTCAGTCAACAACATACTGAATGGTCATACTGGGCATGCTCACACACGTAATCAAAAGAAGCCCATGTCTGCAAACAACAGTGGACCAGACATATCTGGCAGTCACAGATGTTAATGTAGACACTCCTCAGTATGCACCACTCATGCTTTGCACACACAGTGGATAGGAATACATGCATATATCCAAGGACACTATAATAAGCCAAACGCACACATACACAGATGAGTGGGAGAGAGTGACTGTCACAAGAAGCCAACCATTATGAGGCTTGTCCCACCCAGCACACAGCCAAATGACTACAACCACATGATGCCCAGATGTCACTCACTGTAGACATTAGCCACCAGTATCAGTCAGCATTACGGACTATGTGGTGTAAGTGCTAGCTGTGCAACATGACTGTACAAGGAAGTAGTCATCTAGCAACTGTATACACATACCTATGGAATATAACCCTGCGTGTGCCCACATGTGGTGTGTCAACCTCTAAATGAATGGGTTATGGTCCATGTGCACACACTGCCCTCCCCATAGCTCTACTATGACAAACCCACTGAGGTCATCCACTTTGAAATACACTCTTGGGAAAAGTGCAGCCCAGTAATCTCCATAGCATGTCCCATAACTGCATACAGCTGTAGTGTGATAAAGTAGCTAGGCAGGCATTCTAACCTCAGATGTGGCAACTCTGTGTGTGTGTGTGTGTGTGTGTGTGTGTGTGTGTGTGTGTGTGTGTGTGTGTGTGTGTGTGTGTGTGTGTGTGTACAGAGCAATGCTTTTTATGGTAGCCACACTCCTTACAATTCCCATACTCAACTTTGGCAAGGCTGCTGATGTCACCCACCTAGAAATACACCTCTGAGAAGGTTGTAGCCCAATAATCTGTGGTAAGGAACACATACATGGCAAGTCATGCACAGCATTAGCCACACACAATAGTTACCCAGGTGACTGGATGGGGGATGCAATGCCCACCTGTGTGGGCAAGAGCGGAAACTACAATCTTGAGACATAGTGCAGACCATTGTCATGTGGCCTGATGCCAAAGTATACCCATTGCCTACCCTTGTATAGCCTGCTGCCACAGTCGGCCACCACACACCTGTGCAGACATGCACCCATGAATGTCAGTACTGGTAACCTGTGTGTTTGTCTGTGTGTTGTATGGTGTGTATGTTCACAGCCACACTCACTACAAACCCCATGCACATACAGAAGCATGCTGTCAGATGTCTGACACCTCCTCATACCCTTTGCCCATACAACCACCGTATGACCCGTGTGATGCATGTGGTACCTGCACAGTGATGTGTTGTGGCAATTCCGCTATTGATGAGTAGTACCCCTGGCTCTGCCAAGTGTGTCAATGTGTGCATGTCCCTGTGAGAGTGTGGCTGTGCGGACACTGGCACCTGCTCATGCTGACAGGCACGTGTACATCACCTACTGTATAGCTACCATATCCCTGTTGCAGATTTCATGCACCATCACAGATATGTTCTGAGGGTTCCACAACAGGTAACCTATGTGGTGTATCCAATAACTGCATCGAACTGTGAACACAGTACATAGTTGTCAGAGGTTGGATACTCTGTGCTGGTAGGTGTGTGACACAAACAAGCTGCGGTTTTACTCCCCCACCCCTCCCTGACATGTCTTTGCCTCTGTCTGCCTCTCCCACTCCCTCTCTCATGGATGTGGAGACCTACACCAGCTTTGCATAATCAGCAGCATGTGTATTTTAAGTGATGTTCATGATCAGCTGATGGCCTCTGCATGAATCGCAGCCCTCTCCTAGCTGATTGCATGTGGATCAGCTGTGGTAACATTCCCATAGCCAATTGCATGGAAACACACTCCGATATCTAGGAACATCATGTTGGTGTTGTGTTGGTCCTTGTCATTCACTGGGAGCAGGAGCTAGATATGTTGGTTGGCTACCAGCATCTGCGATGGATTGGGAATTTACTTTCAACAACATACACTGTGGAAACAGGGCAACACAAAGGAGGGGGATGTTCCTGACCCACCTACAGACTGTAAGTGCTTCTATACTGCATGTGGCATACTGTTGGTTAAACAATGTGTGTGTGGATATCTTTCCTACATGTCTCCATATCTGCCATGTCAGTTCCTTGTTTATGTGGAATCCCCATCTGCAGGGTCACCTGCAGACAGGGCAGTTTGTTGTGCCATTGGTTCCATGTGCTACCAATGGAGCATCTATCTGTGGACTGCAGATGGTAGTGTGAGGATTGCAGTCTGTAGATGGTGAAAGCCATGACAGTTACTGGCGTCTTATCCCTCATAGGACATATGTTGCCACAAACCCTGTTACAACAGTAAATGTATGAGGTTATCACAGCAATATGTCATTATTGACCCTGTGTATGTGCTGCCAGCCACAACTCTGCCAACCTGTGTACATATGTCATGCATGATGTGGTGCTTATGTGCTGTACACCATAATTACTGTCATCATATCTGCTAATAGGCCAGTGAGATATCACACCGCCCCACATATTATGTACAGTGGGAGTTATATCTGATGACATAACCTGGACATTCTGTGGATGTTTTTGCAGTCCTACATGTGTGTGAGCATCCGTGTTACAGACAGCAGGTAGCAATAACTTTTACAGGAGAACCGGCACACTCAGGGCAGCTACATATGGTTCAGGAACTAAAAACAGAGTGTGAGTAGAGCCATGTTATGCTTTGTATAGTACTGGTGTTACAGGGTGTGTTTGTACATACTACTTTACCGTGGAATGCAGTCTGTCTGCACAGTCCTCAATTGTGGGCCTATCCTCTTGGTGGCCAGAGGTGTGCCTAACATGTGTTGTCTGTCCACCACACAGGTCCTGTGTCTGATAACAGACTGGCAGTGTGTGTGTGGAGTGCTATCAGTACATGACCTACATATCAAGCTTTGCACATATGACATGCTGTGGGGTGGGGGTGTTCCATAGTGGGCCATGCATATATCACACTGCCATTGCTGCCATCCATCCACGTCTGTTGTTTCCCTCACACATATGGTGGGGCTGGGGCCCTATATGTGTCAGCGCCACCTACACAATACATGTGTGCTCTTATGCACTACAGTGGCCAGTGTATGTAACAGTGGTATATGGCTCTGTATTACTGCGTCGGGGAGAGCACCATAAATGACCTAGGCTGTTAAATATGTGGGGGTATCAGGGGTGAGCTGCCATAAGGTATCTGGTTGTAAAATGCCGTATACTTCACCTATATGTACATCACATACATATATTTGGTTACTGCAAGCCTACTGCCACCTGCCAGATGGACTGTTCTGTTTGTCAGTGTGCATGTGATGGTGTCAGTTATGCCTTGTTATGTCACAGTTACAACCCATGTGGTCACATGACATCTTTACCTCCCACTGCTGTTGTACAGAGTGTAGCTAGTGGCTGCTGAACTATACAGCTGCATTACACACTATTGATCGTTTGGTATCCTGTGGCCCAGGCAGTCCTAACTACTATACAAATCTAAGGACTTGGCCTGGACAGCAACGGTTGTGTACCTTTCCTGACTACTGCATTAGTATAACTGTTTCACAGTTGCATTCCTCTGTTTATATGGATGTCACTGTCTGAACAGCTATATGACATGGCATGTAGAACTGTCATGGTACACAATGAAAGGTATTCTATTTCTGCAAACCTGTGTGTGGAGTTTACCCAATGCCCTCTCTGTGGGTATATGTTGTAGGCAACAGTCGTCATTTGTATGGGTGGCCCACAGTGTCCAGTTGATCAGGATTTAGCTGTAGGCATAGTGGCTGTTCCATACTGTGTGCACCAACTACATATGTATCCTACTGCACATATATCTGGGTGCATATGTGTAGTCACATGTATATCCATATATATATATATATATACATATATATATATATATATATATATATATATATATATATATATATATATATATATATATATATATATATATATATATATATATATATATATATACATATATTTATATATATATATATATATATATATATATATATATATATATATATATATATGTGTGTGTACATATGTATGTATTTGCATATCTGTGTCTGTGTATCTGTATCCTGGGGATATTGCTGGCTACCACAGTTTACATTACCTATGGGAGGCAGACTGTACTGCATGATATGCCAACAATACCAGCCTGACATCATACAGGTGGGATGTTGTACTCTTAACTTCCTGTGTTTGGCTGTGGGGGAGGTTGCCTACTTGTACAAGACATATAGTGTGTGGTCGATGTAGCCATTAGCATGTATATATATATGTCCATATATAGTAATATCTATGTATATAGTGTTAGAATGTATATATACATATACAGATATGTTGTAGCAGTGTAGATAGTAATATATTTACACACAGATACATCTAGATGATGGTATGCATTCTCTGTACAGTTGCATGACTGGACTGGTTGATATGTTTCAGATATTGCCCTGACTTTCTACAGCTGTAGTGGCCTACTGTTGGACTGTTGTAGCTGTGTTGCGGAGGGTCCTGGGGTCAAGAACTGCATGTGCTAGATATTGCATTGCACAGCATATTTGTTATGGCTGTGGTGGGGGGTGACATAGCAGTCATCACCAGGTTATCCTCATCTGAGCCCCCAACCCCATCAACTGTGCATAAGGTCAGTTATTTTGTGGTGGTGGCTCCGATTGTTATTACTATCTGGTGCTGCAATTCACATATCTGTCCATATATATCTATGTATATCTATATTTATATCTAAATATATGTGGACATATGCATCCACCCACCTACATACCATTGATGTGATATGATGTATGTGTGAGTCAGACATTTATATGTACCTGTGTATCTCTTTACATTTACTGATCTATGACTGCCCATATGTCTATGCATGAGTGGCTCACAATATTCACCTGCCCCACATTTGTCTGGCCAATTGACGTGGATGATGTCAGGCATGTGGTTAGTCAGGAATGTCGATATATTATAGTTGCAGACATCATGATGTTCAGATTATGTGTACTATAAAAGATCACTGTTTATCTAGCAATGTTTTACATGTATATGAAAAATATTTTACATGTGTCCAGATATGTACCCCACTTTTGTCACACTGTGTCCACAATGTTTGCAATAAGAGGTTGAGTGTTGTGATATTAGTACAATTCCCATTATGCAGATTGACTGGTCTGCATGATGTATCTGGGAATACATGGGCTGTCTGTATATCTGACATGGTGTAGTGTTAATTCACTATGATTTTGGTATGCAGGGTCCTGGGTTTGGGCCGTGCAGTGGCTGTCAATTATGTTGCAGGGTTGAACAAGGGCCGTGGGATGCACGGTGATTAAGGCACTTGTAAGCAGTCATGAGCATGTTTGCGTGACAGTATGCATCACCAACTACTGGTAATAGCCAGTTACACCAGGTTTGCCTTGACAATGCTTACTTTGTGTATGCTGTGCTCACTGTCACACAAACTCAGACCTCAGGTTACATATGCATACAGATAGTTTGCTTCAGATTTGCTGAGCCTGGAAATGTAAACTTGCTTACTAGTGCTGACATATGCTTACAACAGTTTAGTGCTGCTTAACCTAACTACTGCTGTATGCATTATGGCACCGAAAACTCACATGTGCATTTCCTGCAGTACTCCAGTTGAGACATATATATATATATATATATATATATATATATATATATATATATATATATATATATATATATATATATATATATATATATGTTATTTTGTGGCCGCAGTACTCCAGTTCATGTATATATGTTATTCTGTGGGTTATGCAACAAACATATTTCCCATAACGTGGTTTGCCATGGGAAATGGTATGTTGCAGTACCTTCCCTGTGTCCGCCCCTCCTTTTTCGCTGACATACACGTGCCAGTCCCATTAGAACGGGTTCATCCAACCATGGCACGCCTCAGTCCATAATGTTGTACCCATCATTCCTGCCCCCCCCGGTCCCCATCCACATCAGTCATCCTTCCTACAGGTTCCAGCCTAATCTAACTGCACCACTACACATTGCCCACTCTCCTCGGGACCCTTTGCGTATGTTGTCTCAACCCATGGATCTTCAGGCTTCCCACACATGTAGTCTGCAAACATATGTCACCGTCTGTGCTTACTTTTTAGGCATGGTATGTTACCCTGGGGACTCTTGTTGGCAGATGTTTGGGGTTGTCCCATCAGGGACGGACGTGCATTTGTTTAAAAGTAGACTTAGCAGGGTGACACTGTTTCTCCCACTGGTAGTATCCTGCCAGTAGTCTGGGAGTCAGTGCTGTGCTACTCTTAGTGGTGCATATTATTAGATTTGCATGATAATTGCCTTTTGGCATTGATTTCCCCTTCGCCACTTGTTATATTTGTGTCATGTATCCTTGACACATGTGTATTGCTACTGTCTGGGGTCCTGGTAACTTCTACACTTTATTACATTAACACCTCACATCTGGACTTACTGCTGTACTCCAGTTCACATATGTATGTTCTGTAGTCAGTTATGGCACATATGACTGTATACTGATGCCTTTCACAGGTTCAGTTTGGTTATACTATGGTGAGGACATGTTTACTACTACTCCATTCTTTTGTACATCTGTTATGGCTTGGTGGATATCTACTGGGGCTATGGTGTATAGGGTCCTGGATTCGTGACCTGCATGGCTGTTTATTTTGTTGCCAGGCTGACAAAGGCCCATTGGATACAGAGTGATTAAGGCACTCAAAATCAGTCATAAGGCCTTATGCCCACTTACTATTGTGTACATATACCTACTATTGCCTATCTGTGCTTACACCTGCTTACTAGTGCCTTATTCCGTCTGACACTGATACTTCCCATGTGCATTTCTTGTGGTACTCCAGTTCATATATATCAACTATTTAGTGGGTCTTGCAACACAAATATTGGTTATAACATGCTTTGCCATGTAAAATAGACTGTGCTACCGTGGGACCCAAGCCGTGAATGCCTGCTCATTGGTCGGATGCTCTACCCAATAAACTATTGCTGTTCTACTTCATTTGCATATTTCTACCATATTGTAATACACATGTTTCCTTCCATGGCCCCTGAGCTCCACGTACACAGCATCCATCCATTCCCCAGTTGCTAGCCCAACCATACCACACCTCCACACATTTCCCTCTATGCACATCTCGGTACCAATGCCCCAGGTGTGACATTCTGTGCATGTAGCATGCCCACATGCCCCCATGGCATGCACCATTTTTCAATCTTCTCTTCAGTATTATGCAAGACTACTGTTCTCACAGCATGTTTGGACAGGCACTGTACATTGATACACATAGCATGCTCGGAATACTGTGATTGAGCAATGTGTACATGTTTGCTGGTATTAATCTACATACTTAGATACATTTCCTATACTGTTGAATGATTGTGCTGGATGATATGTTTGTGATAACAGCAGCTGAATGTGTATCTGCCATGCCTTAGTGGTAACTCACTTAGACTATAGTGTGCAGGGTGGGGGGATTGGAACCTGGGAGTGCAGGTTAATTTGTTAATGGGCACGATGAGAGCTGTTGGCTGCAGAGTGCCTAAGGCACTGTAGAGGAAGTGTAGGCGGGTATGCGCTGGTGTGCGTGAGGCTCAGCCTTGCTGACCTCCAGTTATGGCATCTTACACTGAGCTGGCCTCCACATTACTTCCCAGTGTGGGCATTGCTTACCACTGTCCAAACAGGCTTAACCCCACTTGCTGCCGCATACCCCTGCACTACATCATGTATCTAGTTCACATTTGCTGTCCGGGACAATCCGACTGGATGCTTCTCCATGGTCAGTGGTGGGCCGGGGAGTGGAGCTGCACAGTAAACCCCAGCTACACATTACAAGTACTACTGAGGTGTACACATTTGTAGAGAGTAACAGACTTAACATAGCTACATACCACATTCTTCATGCTTACTTCACATTAACATGTCGATATTATACATGTTTAGGTCAGGCTTACATGTCAGGTATGACTGTTGACAAAGGTCAGTTTAAGGTGAAGTGGGATTCCAGTTTAACAGTTCTGGGTAGATTACACTCAGGTATTCAGGTTAGGTTTAGTTATGCCATACCTGTGTGGTAGAGTAGAAGAGAATAGTAAAGGAGTAGGAAGGTAGGTGGGGGGGCATTGTAACTGTATAATAGGCCGTTGGAATGATTGGTCGGTGAGCAATAGGGAAGGTATGCAGGATGTTGGGATTTGTATGCGAGGCAGGACAGAAGGTGTCGGTTTCACTAGTTGGTGTAGGGATATAGAGTGTTAGTTGGGGGGGGGGGGTTCACCAGGTGGTGAGCATGTGCTGATCCAAGTGTGCTTGAGGTGTTCCTTCATTTGTTATTTACATGTGTCGTGTGGGACAGCTGAGGTAATACATGTGGGAAGGGGGTTCCAGATTCTGCCAATATAGTAGGGGAAGAGGGTGTCACCTACTTGTGACTGTGAACATTAATAGTAATAAAACAGAGGTCGATAGGTAAGTGGTGTTAATGGAGCACACAGAGGGGCAGATAGTAGGGGAAATGTCAAGATATGTGCAGGAAGGCTGACAGGAAGGTCCACAGGTGGCCATTTATTCTACAGCAACAGCTGTGTATATACACTGCATTTGGAGGTAGGTTTGGACACTCACACCCCTGGGTGGGGGTGAGGACAACAATAATTCCTTGTGATGCTAATTAATTTGGCTTACATACCTACAGTGAGGTGTTGCGACCATGTGTTCCTTGGTGTTAATTAGTTGGATTTGCAAAAACACATCTGGTTATACTGTACTTTGCCATGTAAAATAGACTGTTCTGCAGATGGACTCATAAAAGGAGTGGCTGCTTGTTAGGTGGCGGCTCTGCCCAATGCACACTATTGTTTACATCCCTGGGGGTGGTCCAAATAAAACCACTCCAGCCAACACCTGCACGCTTAGGCCCATAATTTCATACACATAGTCCCCCCCTCCACCACCTCTACAGCACTCATCCTTACTCTGGGTGCAGGTCAGGTCTAAACACACCACTACACACTGCCCACTCTCCACTTCACGGAACCCATGTCGTACGTTGTCTCGACCTATGGCTCATCAGGCTTTCCTACCCTTGAATTCCGGGTACATACACGCCCTGCCTTGAAAGGTCATTGCACGGGCATCCTCTTATTACAAGACAATTTTTGGGGTGTCTCGCAAGAGACGCTCCTGTTGCTGTTCCAAGATTAGACTTAGTGGGTCCACTGTGTTCCCCCCTCTGGTTGTATCCTGCCTGTGGTTCAGGGAGCAGTGGATTGTTTACATTGTGTGTTTGTTTGTATGTTTCCCCTGTCTGGCTGGGGGGGGGTTAATACTACGTGTTACACGTTTGTTGATTGGACCCCTCACCCCCATTGGCGCGGCCTGTATACATATGTCATTCATAAGTGCTGCATCATATCTTAGCTATATAGCTGTGCATATATGCACACACACACACACATATATATATATATATATATATATATATATATATATATATATATATAGAGAGAGAGAGAGAGAGAGAGATGGAGCTACTACTTATACTCGAATGCTAACTTTACCAAACGTTAATTAACAGAACACAAACCAACAAAAGTATATAACATCGAAAACACATTACATCGACTTTCAAATCACTGAAATTTACACATAATAAACCACCAAAATTTACACATAATACTTTAATGTGCATCCCATCTTTAATTGTCAGTGCATCTTTAAACTTCAAACAATGCCAGTTACGAAGTACTAACGTACTGAATCAATATGGCGGATATGTGTAGGTTAGCACCTGGAGTACTGGGTCAAGTGTATAGGACTGAAACATCTCAGCGAGGTGGTGAAATACTGGAATTGGATGGGTATGTACACCAGTTGGAAAAAAAACTGAGACTCATAAATATTGGAACTGCAAATACAAAGTAACAGGTAAATGCAAAGGTAGAGCTATTACCATTTCGGTATCTACTGGTGAGGAGCTTGTTAAATGTATTGAGCATTGCCATGCAGGTGAACCACAAGAGGTGGAGAAGTATCATATTCGAAATGAATTAAGGACGAGGGCAGCCTTATCTAGAGATACAGCATGTGTAATAGTGGACGAAGCTGTAGCGTCCACATCCTTAGACTATGCACCGTACTTGCCAAATAGGAGTAGTATGTTACAGAGCATTAGGCATGTTTGTTGCAAAGGTAGACCTGCTTCAGAATTGAAAAACATAGATTTAAGTAATGTAGATGGCACACAGTTTCCACTTAAGAATGGGACATTCCTAAAATAGAGCTGTGAAGAAGGGGCCAACAACATTAAAGTATTAGTTTTAACAGCAGATAAAAATTTGCATGATTTAAGTACTAATATAATCTGGTTAATGGACGGAACATACTTTAAGAGAGGATCAGAATGCTGGCAGTTGTATACAGTGCATAGTATTGTACAATATGGAGCATATAGCAGAAGTCTACCATTGTTGTATTGCTTCATGAATAAAAAGTCATACTGTGCGTATAACTTAATGTGGAGATGTATTTTTGATCTTCTTAATGAACAAAACTTAAATGTGCAGATTTCTTGCATTCTATGTGATTATGAACCTGCTGCCATTCAAAGTGTAAACCGTAATGTCAATGCATTCTGCAAAGGGTGTTTCTTCCATTTTGGGAGAAATATTTGGAGAAAGATTCAGGGTTTAGGGCTTACTTCATTGTATACCTCCGACATCCACTTTCAACAATGTGTAAAACAGTTGACAGCCTTAGCGTTCCTTCCTGAGGGTGAAGTTGTCGAAACATTTAACATTTTGATGGAGCAATTTCCTGTTGTAGGGAAACCTCTATTGAAATACTTTGAAGAATAGTATTTGATAGGGAAGCCAAGAAGTCTTACAACTAGATCTACTAGCAGTATATGGTTTCCTCCAATATTTCCTGTGCAGTTTTGGAATATAAGTGTATTAAATGAGCTGAACCTGCCCAGAACCCAAAACGCTGTTGAGGCATGGCATAGGAGACTGCATTGTTTAGTTGGTAAACATTTGTTTGACATATACAGTATACTACAAACTGTATGCCAGGAACAGAACAGGGTAGATGAAATATGTTACAGTATGTCTGCAGCTTGTCCGCCTACCCCAAAGAAAAGGAGTCTGATACATCATCAAGAACAGTTCCAAGTTATATTTCCTAACAAAGATGAGTACATCCCTATTGAGTACATTAAAGCTATTGCGAATCTTTTACAAATATAAACGTTAATCCTTTTCTTTATGTTTTGGAGGCATAAAATGTCATAAGACATTATCAGTATCGCTGATATTTCACCTTTTTATGGGCACATGCATTGGGTTTTGGCTATCAAAGTGTGTGTTTTGCTATTTCTACAGGATTCACTTGGGTGTTGCTGCACTAATCCGCCATTTTGTTTTTTCGGTGATTTGTGATTCGCTGTTATGTGTTTTCGAATTTATCTACTTTCACTGGTTTGTGTTCAGTTAATTAACATTCAGTGAAGTTAGCATTTGAATATAAGTAGTAGATCCATATATACACACACAGATATATATATATATATATATATATATATATATATATATATATACATATATCTACGGTTCCACTTTGAATCATCGAAAGCTTGAAACATCGAAATTCTGATCATCGAGATCAGAACATCGAGTTTCAAACCATCAAAGATTCAAAGGAAATGTAAAAAAAGAAAAAAACCTCTAAAAACTATTTTATGCACAGGGGCTTCACCCCCCCTGCACCCCCCTATGTGGGGGGCTGTACCCCCCCAACTTTAATATACCATCTCCGTGATCACACTACAGTGGGGTAAAGGGAAATCTCTGTTTTAACGCTATATGCAGGAGCATTAAACGGGAGATTTCCCGTACCCTGTCTGCAGTGCCATCACAGATATGGCACATTCACAGACGCAGTGTGCATGGCACCTTGCTGCGCTGCAGAAACACTAGCTTTTTCCCTTTTTTACTTACCTTTTTCTTCCCCTTGACAACATCAATGTTCTAAACACTCGATGACATGCCCCGGGATTCATGAAGCTCGGCGCAAGGCCGGTGTAAGGCCTGCGCCGGCGGTGCATGGAATATCCGGCGCAGTAGCGCCATATACATATTAATGAGAGTGCACCGGAATCACAGACACGCGTCGTAGTGCGTGAGCGAGCCCAGGTAGGATGCGTCTGGAGGCGTGTCTAAGCCGGCATGAGGTGAGCAACCTAATGTGCTGACAGCCACGGTCCGCCCACAATAGTAATGGCAGCAGCCAGGTCCCGTGCAGAATGAAACGCACGTACAGTACGCAACATAGTCCCCGTTCCAAATTAACGGAGAAGCAAATAGAAGCCACCAAGGCATAAGTGTACCCGTTCAAGGAGCAAAGGATACGCATAAGACCGCCTCCGTCCTGCAATGCACTGTCAGTGTTTACACTCAGAGAAGGTGTACAGCCGCATGTCAGCGCGCCGCACCGACATAGGAGCAGCGACTAAGGTCACCACCTGTCCCACTTTGTTTGGGGCAGTCTCTCCATGGACAGTTGTGTCCCGAAAAAACGTATTAGAAATGGCTGATGTGCTACGATTGTAGGACACAATGATATCCCGTATGTAATGTAATGGTAGCATGAATTGGTTATTTCTGTAACAGAAATACCGAAATGACACAATAAACAGAATAAGCAAAGAAATTGCCACAATAATAAGCAAATTATTTAGGCAAACAAGTGAATTTCTATGCTATATAGTGACCGTTTGTATGTGTCGGCCTGTAAAGGCAGATGTGAGTCCCGGAAATATCCCAGATCGGAAAATGGAAAAGGTGGAAACCCCAGCAGCGACATGGGCATGGTCACCAGGGTTACCTGCGGTCCCAAAGTGCCATGGACAGTCCCTGATTGGACAGTCGTGTCCCTGCAACAATCGTAAAAATGGAAAATGACCTGCGATCCCCTGCCACGCAAATTCCCGCAATATACATGTAAATAGTAGCATAAAACATATACATTACGGTATGGAACACAGAATG